>NC_091858.1:22893488-23196518 GCF_037783145.1 Equus przewalskii | reverse complement strand
GCTAAGTTGTTATTATTACGGCAAATGTTGAAATAATTATTAGAGTTTCAAACAATGAATTACAAGCTCCTTAGCATGGAAAGATAAAATGTGTATTTACTGGACAATTCTTACAAGGCAAGCATTGAAACAAACAAGATCTCAAGGTTAAAGTTTAATTGGTCAGAAAATTCATGTAACCAAATCATTTGAAAGCTGAATTTTGTGGTTAAAAGAGCTTTTACTGCATGCTTTCTGCTTATTTTAACTTTTAAATCCTGTTTTAAAAAATGTGAAATAGCCCCTTAGGAAAAGCGTACGTATCATAAGAAAGATCTACTGTAAAAAAGGCTATTATGTAGCTTATCAGTCAGAATCGTACGTAAGTAGTTTGTCCTCTTCTTTGTAAATTACATCAGGAAATAGTACTTTTAAAGCATATTAGATATACTTCTATCTGTTCTTAAAATCTGGGTTAAAAATGTTTCTTGAGATAATACTGCTGAAGAAAATACCACTTTGACATAACACAGCTTTTTCAAAGTTCAGTTTCTGAGTCTCACTTTGAATACTTGAGGACAAAAAGACAAATTATTTTGTTTTTAAATCCTGTATTTACATATTTTCTAGTATATTAGGGTGAATAAGAGTTAATCATAATATAGGGTCTGAAATAGTTATTAAAGACAATACAGAAAGATCATCTTTGGGAAGAAATTCCAACTTGGCAGTTCCCAAACAAATGGTCTGTGAAGTAAGTGAACCAAGTTATTTGACATTTTAACGCCAGGGTATTTTCAAGTAAAAAAAGATCCTTATTATAAAATAAGGTAATTTGTTACATGAATCTTTTTGTTTTATATGAATCTTTTGATTGGTTATCTCTAAGGAAGACTAATGTTAATGATTAGTCTAGAAAAAGGAAAGGGAGAAAAACTTACATGAGGAATTCTAGGCTTCTCTGTGTGAGGAAGTGGTCAGAGAGAGGAATGGTATGTTTATACATAACAATGATATATATTTATATGTATATATCATCGTGCGTGTTCAATCCTGATTGCTTTCCGTATTATGCTAAAGCTGCTATAACATCTCATCAGTTACTGATTCTGTATACGTATCACATACTTCATCACTTCTTGAGAGCAAATGCTTTAGCTATTCTGGGCTTTATGCAACAGTCCCAACTGAGATATTAATTCTACGACAAAATAATTAAAAACTCCTGCCCTGAAATCATAATGGCTGAGTTGGAATCTGGCTTTGCCATTAACGAGTTGCATGCTTTTAGAAAAGTTACTTAACCTCTCCAAGCCTCGGGTTTCTCATCTGTGAACTGAGAATAACAATAGTACTGGTTCCCTGGGGCGTCGCAGGTATGAAATCCACGAAGGTTCTCAGTGTAGTGGCTGCCTGATACATAACATGCATGCAATAGACATCAGCCATCGTCATCATCATTAATTAAGAACTAAAAGGAATGTAACATTATTTTTTATAGTGATCTTTTCGGGAGTATGCTGTAAGAAATAATTTGGTATCTCGGGATCTTGAATTCAAAATCCTTAATCCTTAGGGAAAAAACCTGGGCTCTTTATGATTACCGTGAAGTTTTTGAGATAATAAATGTAAAACATGTCACAAAGTGCCAGATACTCTGTAAGGTAGGAGGTGCTATGGTTACTGTTATCATCATGATCTCATAAACCTACTTCTTGTCCTTTTTGGCTTCATCCATGGGTGATTGAGGCCAATAGGCAGAGGTTACCTTGCCGTCTGCGACAATATTGTGGAGAAGGCTAAGTTTGGTATATACCTTTATAAGTTTGGTATAACCTATATAAGCTAGTGTATACCTTTCTTTAAATTCCTTTTTTCCCTCAAAAGGGGGTACCCCCATAGACATCTGCCAGTCTAGAGCTCTTCCCTCTCCCTCTGACAAATATGTTTCTGGAAAAGCATTAGTTCAATAACTTAAATAACTGAGTTTGATATATATTTTCAGGCTAAGTTTTTATATGTTGACACAGAATTCATTAAATCAAGATAATGATGGAATGGCCCACGTGAGCAGAAGGAACTACCTTGTGAAAATCTTTCTCAGAGTCTCTCAAATTGCATCATAACCTTGAAACTTACAAAGCTGGCTCTGGTTATAAAGGGATCGTGTTCAAGGGAATTGCTCAATGGAAGATATCAAAAGCATTAAAATCAACAGGGCATACAGAGAACCATAGGATAATTACAAGGGTGCACTGTCAAGACCATACCTGATTAGAAAACTACTGGCCCGTATGATTTCACCTTATTTGTCACTGAGAAATGCTTCTGGAGTAAAAATAGCCCATTCCTCTGGAAATGGACTCCCTTGGCAACAGTGTATGTATTTTTTAAACGTCTAGAAACCATCATCATTCATTTAAAACTACTTTGAGATTGGAGTTTTATTTACCTGAGAACCGTGGCCCCCTATTGTGACCCCAATTTCCTAAATTTCATTTATGAACACATAATCTTATCAATTAACTATGAACGTGACTTCTGAGGGAAAAAGATCTGCCTAAATATGTACCACCTTTACAATATAAGGGCAGTGGGATCTCATTCTATATGCAAGAAGGAATGCCACTGGGTTGGGAGACCATATTTTTGTGCTTCAGAAATGGAGACCGAGAGCGAGAGGAAGGTCTAAGTTTACTGAAGTTCTTGGGTCCCACCTCACTCCAGTGGTAGTGGACAGACCCCAGAGCTGGACAAAGAAGACGCTTCTTTGGTGACAATGGCCTCTTTAGCCTCAGGACTGTGGAGAGATGCCCGTCTCTCTCTGAGAAAGTAAAAGGCCTCGCCTGCGTTATGCTCTGCCTGTATGCAATATCTCAAAGGCAGGTAGGAATAAAAATGAACATTCCTCTGACGTGTATTCCTCTGCAGTTGCTGATTAAATAGATAACATTACATGCAGCCCAAAGACAGAAGCAACTTCCAGACGTCCAATGCTATGTGAGGCAACCTCAAATCTGATTTTGAAATTGTGGGGTGGACTTCATGTCTCATTGGACCAAGGAGGAGAGAAAGCACAAAAACAAGCAGTTTCCCAGGGAGCTATGAGGAGGCTCAAGACTTCAAACAGAGAGGTACCCACACGAGAAGTGCAGCCACCTCCAAGGGGCAGAGATGATGCCAGTCTACCAGGAAATCAAACAGGAGCTATGTCGCCCAGTAAATCAGCTGCTCCTAACCCGTGGGTCTCAAATCCTTGGGGGAACTAAACAGAATTTCAGGGATTCATAAAGCTATATCTAAATTGAGCTTGTTTATAGAAGATTTTATGTGTATACATATAAAATACATATACATACAATGCACATATATAATACATGTACATACATGTAAGAATATTTTAATGTGTGTAGAAGCTACTTAAATATGCTGTTGACTTCAGAGTATTGTTTTATTTTCTCAATCAAGAAATAATAAAAGTTGTAATATTTTCATTACAGAGGTCTGCAGGTCTGCAAAATGTTTTGGCTCTGAAAAATGACTCTCGTGAAAATGCTAGAATCCAGAGTAAAAAGCATTATATTCCTAAAACATAACAGTATTCCACTCCTAAGTATAATCATGTACCTGTTAAATGATTAACATTTGAGTTGGAATTAGGTTTTAATTGTTCTTTCTGTCTTTTTCTATGTGTGTGTATACCAGCTAATAACCCTACAAGAATTTCCAAGTCAAAGACCACAGGCAAGGCAAATAGGGTGGTCAGGGCCCTTGAAACAAAAATGAGAGTCCTCTGCTGTCATAAGAATAAACACAAGCTCTTCTGGGCCCAGAAGAGAGGGAAGGACTCTCTGCCTCTTTCCCATATTCTGTTTGAGCCCAAGGTGGCAGTCCAAGCCATTGAGGGCAGTGCTAATCCAGGGCAAGTCACCCTGTGCCCTCCACTCCTGCTGTTACTCAGGTAAAAACAGAGCAAAGTGAACATCCAAGTTATTCTGGAAAAAAGCTGGGAGAAATGATGAAAAACACTGGAACATCTCAAGGTCAGGAGGGAGTTTGGAAAAGGGAGAGAAGCTCTATTCTCTGCACTGGTGAGAGCTGACTTGTGGACGATGGGTACGATCTTCAAGCAAATGCTATGAAAGAAGTGGGCACCAAAGAGGAGATACGAGAAATTTCAGCTTGGTTTATGTCCAGTGTTCCCATCTATGCAGAATATATCAGCTATATAAGCTCTGCACGTGCTAGAGATGATTGCTGTTCACTTTTGTAAGCAATAGTTTGTTTTACCCATCTCCAGATTTAATAAGCCACTCCATCCAAAAAATGGAACAACTTTTGTTATTTATTTATCCAAGTTTATTTGAACAACAGATATTGGGAAGTTAATTATAGATATTTGGGCCCAAACTAGGAAATTTTAAATCACTTTTAGCAGGACTATTTTTTGATATGAAATGAATTTATATGGAAGTTACTTGTCAATTTGTCATTCGTAAAGCACGGCTTAAGAAAATATCTAATGTAGTACTCTATAAAGAAATAACTATGAATTGATAAATGAATAAAATCTGCCCATTCTTCATACAATTCTATACATATCTTGGACTATATGCATGACTCTGATATCTATGAATATAGTAATTTATCTATATTTATATGAAACACCAAAGATCTTTCTTCAATTAAATGATTTTTGCTCATTACACCCCAAATCCCCTCTTGAAAGAAGCGATATTTATGGAAATTTTTGAGAATATTTGTTGTCTGTTTATACCTTCAGATACTTACTTGTCATTGTTGGTTGAAGCCAGACCATGAGAGAGCACAGGTTCAGACTAAATTTCCTTGGTAGTCTGTTTTCCCACCTTAGCTGTTTCCCTGAGTTGCTTTTTAGTGTTAAAATGTTAGCTTAAATGGCGAGACACTATAAGTAGCCATCTCAGTCATATATATACACCCATCAATGTATATTAATACCAATACATACCCATTATCTCATTTAGTGCTCTCTAGTATAAAATTTCATATAAGAAATGTATTTTATAGCTTTAAAGTAGAAAAAGTCTAGGTTCTCCTGAGAAGTTGGGATTTATAGTCTTCACAATGTAATTGGCACATTTTCATTTTCACTTTGGCCATCAAGAAACAAATTTTGTGGCCCACATGTTTGTGTTTTGTTGTTTTTCTAGTGATTTTTGTATTTTTCCTATTCTTATTTTATTTCTTGATGGTTGATATTTTATTTAAAATCATATATTATCCTTTTATAGTATGTGGTATTATTGGTTTGTTAAGCTACCTCAGTTCCTTACTGGAAAAATGCAGGGAATATAGGTGAGGTCATAGGTATAGATACAGCTATAGACCTACGCTAAGCGCTCTGTGCGTGTGTGTATTAAATTGCACAATTCAATTTAACTCATTTCAAATCTCCTTATATAAAGGTAGTTTTAGTTTTCAAAGGTTCATCACATCTATGCTGTCTCTTGGTAAACATAGCCACATACACAAGTGTTTGCCTTTAAGGAGATTGAAACAATCTTAGAACTGTGTTCTTAACATAGAGAATAATAAAGTATAATTAAACTTTTAAGGAAATTTGAGAAGTCGTTGTAGAAAATCTACCTCAGGAGGTCATCAGGCAGAGGAATGTTTAGCTCCTCTCGCATTTCCATGCCCATTCGCCTGAAACAAACACATCGTCAGGATATCGCCTTTGCTTCTTTCTCCTTGATGAGCTGCTCACCACAGATGCTGGTCTCAAGGGCCAGTGTCCTAAATGACGCGGCTCCCATCTAGCTTAATAAAAAGATAATCCATTTTTTATTTACTTATATACTATAATTTTAAATGAACTAAAAGTGAACTCTTCCTAGGGCTATGTATAAAGAAAATCATGCCTATAAATGGCCACTTAGGTATAGAAAGTCACCCAAAGACATCACAAACTATTTGAATTCTATTTGAAACAGACCTATTCTCAATGAAAACACCATGTTCGCTCTGACTTTGACAAGCAGAACTTGTTGAACTGTAACTCTTAGAAAAGATTTATTGGAAAGTGAGTCTGGGTGCTGAGTAAACTCAGAGAAACCCTCCAAGGGATGGTGTGGCACTGAGTCTCAAGCTGTATTGTCTTTCTCTCAGGAGACATTTTCCCAGACCTCTGAAACGTAATGACTCCTTAACCAAATGAATTTTGGCAAACATTTTGAAAAACTAGTAAAAACTTTTAATAAAAGTAAGTTGAGCCCAGGAGAGTAAAATACAGGAGCCCCACTTTGGGCACAATGATAGAGTCTCTATCATATGAAGATAAAAAGTAGATATGATGGGCAATGAAACCCTGAAGCATGAGGCTCTAAAATATAATCCTCCAATAACCAAATATCTAAAAATATGTTAGTTCCCACTTCCCACTCCTCTACTATCCTGCCCACTTTATATATATAAATTTAACTCAAGTTAATACGTTGAAAGCATTTCAAGCAATGTTTATCATCTTGTAACTACAGCCAAAGGCTTTGAAAAACTATGAGTGCTTATGTTGAGATGCTATTTCACTACCACTAGTTTCAATAAATAAAGCTTGTGAAAACATTAATCATGAACTTTAAAATAGAGAAACATGCAAAGAATTGCTAACTTTCAACAATACTTTGCCCAGTTGGTTTTCCTGCCACATTTCTGTTTCTTTTGGTCAACCTTCACTAATTCAGCATCAAGCCTAGCTGTGCGTGTAACACTGCTCAACATATAAAGACAGGAAATGTTACGACACACCCAGAATATGATTCAGCCCAAATTTTGACCAGACCAGCTTGGCTCTATAACCGTGCTCTTCACCACCAGTGACCCTGTTTTCTGGGTTATAAATAATACTACAAATAAAAGCAGCAGAGTATGACTGGTGCCCTGACTGAGGTATTTATAAAATGCTATGGCATTAATGAAGATAAGGACCTTACCCTATTTTTAATGTATTTCCCGTGTTTTCTATCTCTTACTGAAAAGAAATGCTGATTACAGAATACAGAAGCCTAGTCAATCCTTAGAAAACTCTTTTACAAAATGCCTCCATTTTATACTCTCCAGTCTCCTTAATATTGCAAACTCTGGAGTCTTTTTCACTTCCCATTTCTCTGGTCTCCTTCGTCCTCTATCCCTCCCTTTTGCTCCCTCTCTTTATATTCTAGAACACAGAGCTGAAAAATCATGGCTCCTGGTACCAAACTTTCATTGTATATCCTAAATCCTGTGGGTGTATATATGTATGTATGTATATACATATATATATAGAGAGAGAGAGAGAGAGATACAGATATATATCACGGTCAATATTATATCATTAATGAAAAATAAAATATTCATGAACAATTCCACTACTTTAGTAAACCAAAATTTAACACTATGCAAATTCTCTTCCAGTCTTTTTTCAGATGCATGCTTTCACTCAGGAAGATTCATTTCTTATATATAAGGTAGTATTTGATTTTTAGAAAATGTCTCATGGAAAATACGTTAAATTATTTAATATTCAGAATACCTCCACAAAGAAGCTATTAATACTTTCCATTTTTCCCGTTAGAAAATAAGGACTCCAGAGAGGTTAGTCAAATAGCTTGTCCAAGTTACAAGTACTAAGTAGCAGATAATGGATTCAAACTCAAATGTATGAGCTTTCTACTGAGCTTCATTTCCTTTATGTCTCATAACCTAAGCTTATCTCATAACTCTGATAAAAATGGTCCAAGATGCTATTCAGTTTGGATAACTTTCATTTTAAGTCTACAAATATTCCTCTTGGTGGATACACTTAAGTGTATTTTAACAGTTCTAAGATGCACACTTTAGAAACATCTTAACATCCCTTACATGAGGATGCATCTCACAATCAAAGGCAATCGACATTCATTGTTGGTCAGGTAGAGATAGAGTTGTTATTTCCTGGACAGGAGTAAACATAGCTATCTTCTCAGTGACACAAGTGGACAACTGTAACTCCTTGATGTTGAGTCACACATAACATAAGAGCCACTGGAGGAGAGAACGGGAGTCCTAGCTGTGTTGTGAAACCTCTCGTTAACATCTTCTTCTAAGAGCAAGAAACCACCAGCCCCAAAACTCGCAGAACTTGTGGGCATCTTGGAAGAAAATCCCAGAGACAACTGGAGAGCATTAATAAGAAATGCATATCATCAGTGCGCTCTTGGTGGCATAAAGATTTGTGGAAAAACATGGACTTCGATGACTCATGGTTGAAAAGTGACTGAGAGCTGAACAGTGACTCGGAAGAGCTGGACTTTGTATGAAAAAAATTTTAAGAATAACTTAATCAATTATATCACTTATGTTTTCCTTTTTTGTATGCACAAAATGATATAAGATAAAATTTATGTTGAAATAACCCCAAAAGGTCTTTTGGTATTTGTTATTGCTTAACTAGTTGCTTCTTTCTTTTTCCAGTGGTATGTTTTGCAATAGACAACTTCTTAGAAGTGGTAAAATATGGGTAATTTATTTAGACTGTCTTATTGTTGGACATTCTTGTTATTTCCGAATGTTTGCTATTAAAGACAGATAATGCTTTAATAAATCTCCTTTTATATTTATAGTTTCTCCCTTTCATACTATATTCATGGAGCAATCACACAGATGGAGGACTATAGGATAAGAAGAAATGATTTTTTTATGGCTTTATTTTGTTAATAAAATGAAATTACACTGCCACCAGCACAGTATTCTAGTTTTACAACTGAATTAATGTTATCAACATTTTAAAATATTGTTTAATTCAAAAGACTAGAATACATCATTATTTTAATCAGCATTACTCTGATCATAAATAAAGTTATACATTTTCTCACATGCTTATTTACCAATCACATTTTCTTATGTTAAAATAGTCTCTTTTCTCTCCTTTATTTCTTTATCTATAGGATATGAAGAGTTATATTGGCAATTTGTATGCTCCTTTGCATGTTACTGATAAGAAACTTTTTATCTATCATATTTCTATAAATATTTTCTAGTCCATTTTACTATCTATTTTGTTTATATTCCCATATTGCAGAAGTTATACATTTTAAGTAATTAAATGTCTGTGATGTTTTTTATTTTTTCAAAGTTTCATAAATATTGTTTTCCTTTTAATTTATCAATTTGAAACCATATATGAAATGAAATATGAATCTAAATTGTTTTTCAAATGGCTAATTTGTTATTGTATTTATTAAATAGTTTTTCTCTAATTGTTTTGAGATACTACAGTTACCATACATTTTTCTTATTTGCATTATAAATTTCTTGGTTGTATTTTCTGTTCCACTGATCTTTTTTATTACAAAATGCATGCTGCCTTTCTCCATAAAGGATGTCATGCATTAAAAATATGACAAAAGAGCATAAAATCGAAATGGGTTTAAGGACAAGGAAAATATAAGAAATAAACAAAAAATAAACAAAAAAACAAAGGTTAGAACAAAATGAAGCTATGAGTGAAGCTAGACATGTATATCAGAATGTTCTCGCAGATGCTGTGGGCAGCTCACCTTCCTAGTAGCCAGGTAAAAGGGATCCTTACCAGTTACACAACTCCCAATGTTTGAGATGGCAACAGCACAACTGTTGAGAAGGCATGCAGATAACCTATGCACTAAGCTAGGGGGTATTTCTCCCTGGGTGCCCCATACTGAAGGTATTCTAGAATGTAATGGATAAGGTACTGGATAACATGCTTAGAGTTGATGCAACAACGATTCCATGAGGCTCCATGTAAGCTCGTGGCTCCTCAATAAAATAAAAAGTACATCTAGGGTGATACTTAAGGCAATCTTCTTTATCGTGTTCCCTGTTGCATCCTCATTGCCTGGCACAGTCTTGGCACATAGTAGATGCTTAGTAAATATTTACTGAATGAACGAAAGAGTAAAATATTGAGTGACATCACTCACAAGGTTTTGCTTCCCAGGAAATGCTTATAGGGTGGCTGTATGCTACCGGTGGTTCAGTGTAGCCTCGCGTGTGTCAGCACTTCATTGATCTGGGGATACATTTAACAGCCCTTAGTGAAGCAGGGGTAAGTAACATGCACTAATGCCACACTGTTTAATTTACTGTTGCTCTATAAGCCATGTTTTTAACCTGATTGGGTTAATCCTCTTTTGTTTTGTTTCTTTTCTCAAAATATTTTTTCCCATTATTTTATCTCACCCTTTAAGCTCATTCATCACTAAAATGGTCTGTTCTAGCATCTCTAAGTATGGTGTCCTTAAATCCTGCTTTGCCCAGGGCAGCCCAGTTTGTGCCTGTTGTCCCAGCATATTATTTTATTCTCAAAAGTGTCCAGATTTGGATGACAAATTATGTGGTCATCTTACTTACATATTTCTCAGCTCTGTCCATTGTCTTCATTCCCACAGCATCGCCATAGTCTGAACTTCCCTCTCTCGCAATTGGCTGTGCAGCCCACTACCTATTACCTCTTATTCTCCAGCTTCCATTCTTGCTCTGCTCCAATCCATTCTCTACCTTGCAGCCCTAATGGATGCCCCTTTTCTGCCTTAAATATTTTAAAACATGTATACTTAATAAATTAGCTAATACATTCTGATGCATTTACCCCCAAAGTGTTTTATATTTATTTTATCAAACTTCAAGAAAAATCTCTCCTGTGATTTTGTGCTTCATTGGTTTGGATATTAGTGTACTTGGTATCCTAATTGTTCTCAATCATTTAACTTATTTTATTTACTGAAGGAATGTTTCCATACCTTTTCCCCAAAATTTAAACTTTTGAATTTTATCCAGAACTCAGAAGCCTATGCAGTGCTAAACCTACAGTGAGCTATGTAATTTGTGACTCTTATTTTAAGGCTACATTAAGAATAAAGAGCCTTGATTTTTAACCTTCAATGCTAGATCAAAGGATCACTAACTATGGCAAATGCTTAGTGAGCCTCTTGTATACTTTACGATAAAGATAATATAGTATAAGACGTTTATTCTTCAAAGCCTTCCACCTAAATTCATATTTTCATTCTCACAGTATATCTACTGGGCAGAGATTTTATCCTGAAAAAATAGGTGAGGAAAACGAAGAGCCTGGGTTTTGATCAAACAATAAAACTGTAACAAAAGTGAGTGTAGAAACTTTTGTCTTAACTCCTAATTCTGTTCATTTAATTTCTTTGTGAGACAGAGCAAGTTGATAAGGAAGCACTATGTGACATTATTAATGATATATAATTATCTTAATTCTCAAAAGATATCTTTGCTGTTTTTATGAAGAACTGACTTTTTTTCAACTTGGAGATTAAGCGTATCAATTTAGGAAAATTGGTAGTCAGTAATATGGGTATAAAAGTATCTTGTATACTTTCTCTCTTCTCAATTGGGGTAAGGAGGAAATTGATTTAAGTAGGAAAAATCCTCTAGGTTACGCTAAAATAAAATGTTAAAATGTAAGTCCCAACTATACATCTTTATAGTCAGGAAGGATATTATGCACTGTCACGGAATGTAAGTATTTTGCAATGCAGTTCAATTGACATGCTCTGTTGGTACTTAGAGCTGGGTACTTTCCATCTCTAAGAGTTTCTACTTGGTCAGAGTAGAAGAGACGGAAGAGCATCCAAAATCAGAAGCTAAACCTAGATGGAAATAACATGATTATCACGGTGCGGATTACAAAGAAAAATAAACTTACATTCTTTTGCTCTGTAGAATATCCAGAAAAAAATTTGATCCACTGTTTAAGCACTTGATAGCATGAACAATTTGAAATGATAGACAACAAATAAAAGCATTAAGCACTAACCTTTCACTATTGAATGTTACCAAATAAACAGCTGGATCCTGCTGACATTAACACCTATTACTGTGCTGCATTAGTTTTATGGGTACAATAAACCCTCCTGGAGGATGCACATTTTGCACTTCAGAGAATGACTCATGGAAAATATAGTTTTCATTTGCTAAAGTGCTGTAGGATTGAATTTAGAAGTATCTTGCTGTGTTGAAATTGATTCAATTTGAATGGCAATCCAAAAGCCATAATAAACTTTAAAAATGTACGAGCATGTTTTACTTCTTTCATCTATTTGGGAAACCAGAAGCAAACAAATATAATAATGTTCCTGGGACCCATTACACGGTTACATCCTATTACATAAACAAGCGTTATATAAAACAGAGTCATGATTATCACAGCTATTTATGGAACAAATAAATATAAACCAAAGTGTAAACCAAGTGTATGCTAAAGCTATATGAAAAGATTCACCAAATGATTCCTTTAAGACGAGCCTAAACCAATGCAGTTAGGACAGAATTCAATTTAAACTTGTAATTTGTACTCTGCTTTTCTCTGATCTCAATTATTGTGCTAAAAGCCTTAAGCAATTACCTACCACTAATAATCTTCTCTCTTCATCTCTTCTTGAGAATTTAATGAGATCCGACTCTGAAGAGCTTGGTGACTTGTTGGTCACTCCAGCAAGGCAGCAGTTAGGAGAAATAACTTCTTAATAGCAAGAAATGTCTTTCTTTGAGATCTTAAAACTAGAGTGGATTCTCATCACTCTGGATTTTAGGGGGGATGAATGACTTTTCAAAGACCCATTCATTGCAATGATTTACTTTGAATGTATTCTCAGAAGAACAAAATTTTTGAGCTTTGAAGATTAATTTTTTTAAAAAGTTCATGTAGGAAACAGAACTTCATCTCTATAACATCGTCCTGCCGGAGATGATTGACTCTAAGTCTAAATCGAACTCTGAATTCGAACTTCATTGCAGTGGCTCCTCATAAAACCATACACCTTTCTCAAGGTTCTCAGCACACACACCTTCAGATACGTTCAATTGTTTACATACAAAGGTTTAAAAAAGAGAGAGAAAATTTGGAGTACCAAAATGGGTATGTTTTAAAATATTCTCTTTCCAGTCTGAAATTCCATGATTCTATAACTGGGTTATTTTTGCCGTGGACAATAACAAGCTGGATCTAGCTTTGCCAGAGTTGCAACGTTCAGCTATAGATAAGTAAACATACAAAACACAAAAAAACAGGGGCCAGCCCCATGGCTGAGTGGTTGAGTTCACACGCTCCACTTTGGAGGCCCAGGGTTTCGCTGGACCGGATCCTGGGCGCGGACATGGCACTGCTCATTGGGCCACGCTGAGGCAGTGTCCCGCATGCCACCACTGGAAGGACCCACAACTGAAATACAGAGCTATGTACTGGGGGCATTTGGGGAGAAAAATCTGGGGGAGAAAAAGATAAAAAACAAACTAGAGCATCTATTTTTCTCTAGGCAACTTGGAAATATTTTTTCTTCTTTTAACTTACGAAAAAGAAAAATAATCTTGTATAATTGCCCTAATCGTTGTTTCACTAAATCTCAGTTGAAAAATTTGTTACAGTATCATTTCTCCCATTCCACTGTAATTTCTACATACAGAATGTCTTCATTATTTCACTCTGTCTTAAAAGTACGCTTTTATAATCTAGTCTACAGAGTTGTCATTCTACTATGTTACCTTAGAAGAGGCATTCAATAGCCTTGTTTGATAACTAGTTATATAGGCACATACTGGAACGTTATTCACCAGCTGGTTCAGAAGTTGATGGTTTATAAATGTGCAAATATCCGAGATTTTGGGATGAAAGGTACTATTATGTCGTTACCATGAATGTACAATTACTGTAAATACCGTGGTCAGCCAGACCTGAAAGAATCTGTTAAGTTAACAGTATGCATTCTTTGGGTTTTTGTGGTTCCTGAAACTCACCCATCATTCAGTGCCAAATGACATTTATAAATACCACGAAGCCTGACTATCAGGCAGCTTTATTTCACTTCCCTGGCCCTCCCACCCCTCTTCCTGTCCCAC
Organism: Equus przewalskii; assembly: GCF_037783145.1. Classification (NCBI taxonomy): domain Eukaryota; kingdom Metazoa; phylum Chordata; class Mammalia; order Perissodactyla; family Equidae; genus Equus; species Equus przewalskii. The sequence goes on along the minus strand of NC_091858.1, from coordinate 23,182,640 downwards.
AATCTTTATCTAACCTCTGTAACCAATCCTGACTTGTTTATTATCATTTGAAAAATAGTGTTGAAATGTTTATCCTCAATCAATTTGTAACTAATGAGAAACGACTTCGTGGGGCTTTTTGATTCCCCACTGGTAGGAGAAAGCCTGGGTTATGTCTAATGGATTTTTTCCATCTCCTTCAGTGGTGATGTGTGGCAAAAGGATTGTAAATGAAGATAGACTGTGTGATGAATTATGCCACTGAAGGCCGATGTGAAGGACAGTTTGGGAAAACAAAAGGCTTCCGTCTGAAGGATGTTCTGTAGCACAAGGTCACTGATAGCACTTTCCCATTTTTCACATTATTTTAAAGTGTTTTTTGGCCTTTCTACTGCTTTCAACAACATTTTTATGTAATCAAGTGAACCAAGTGACTGATAGCTTAAAGAGAGAGATTTGAATGGCTCTGAATGGAGCATTTGTTTTGGAAGCAGCTTTCGCTGCGCTCAGTTTCATCTCACATGAGTCTTTCTCTAAGGACATTACCATAGACTCATACAAGCTTTATCTAACACCTTGCAGAGCATTTTCTAAAATATAAGTCTTGGGAACATCTGCCTGTTGGCTAGAAGCCTAAATGATAATGAAAGCAAAAGATCATTATGGTGGCACGGAAAAATCATCGTGCATTGAAAAAAAGGCATCTATTAAGTTAGATTGTGCAGGATTAAGAGAGGAAAGATAAAGAGGTTGGATTACAGGCCCACACTGACATGTGACGTCTATTTTTTTGCTTTTCTTTTCTACATTTTCCCCCTTTCCCTTTCTCTCTCCCTCCATCTCTTTTGCTCTCTCTTCTTTTCTTCCAGAAACATTTATTAAGAACTTCCTATGAGCTAGACTTGTACCAGTGAGAAAAAATTAACAGCCCCTGCCCTCACAGGTTTTAGGTCTAAGGAATGAGAGACATTAAACAAATATTCACTCTAATAAAGGTATAATTTCAAAGCAAGACAAATGCTCTGAATGAAAGGGACAGCTCTATAAGAGGGTTAGATAGAAAATCTAACAATGATAATTCTAAGGGATTGACATCTTACAGTCAGGACGGCTTGTATGTGAAATAGTGTTTGAGCTGGAATATGAAGAATGTGGAGTTAACTAGATGAAAGGAGTTTGGAGGAAGAAGTAGCATATGCAAAAGCCCTGTGGTAGGAGGTTTATATGAACTTGTGTAGCAAGAAAGCACAGAATAAAGTGGAAGATAATTTACAATGAGGATGGATAAGGTATATAAAAATACAACCATCAGACCAATTTATACTGGTCCTATTATACCCTATTGGTTCTTATTGTGTCAATAATGAAATGTCAAAGTTGTTTTGTAGAGGTCATAAGCAAAAAAACCTTGCAAGTCATGTAGCTGGAGCATGCTCAGAAGACGGAAACCTTGTCCTCAGATGACCTTGAGCCACCTAGGAACCAAAAGTTCCCTAACTACGAAACTCAATATGAAGAGAAAGCAGAATGGGGAACCTAAACAGAAGTGGGGGGGGGGCCCTTGATTTGTAGTGCACTGGACTTATAAAACTGTCACACTCCCACCCTCCAATCAGATTCCGCCAAGTTAGTATTTGGTATAACCACTCCCACTCCCAACTCCTTAAAAGTCTGTCCCCACTTTAGCTCCAGGAGACAGGTTTGTGCCTTGCCCCCTGCCTCCTTGCTGGTTGACCTTGCAATAAAGCTCTTTCTTCTCTCAAAAGTCCATGCTGTAGTATTGGCTTCTACACGCAACAGACAGTGAGCTTTTGTTTGGTAATAAAAAGATGCTCAGTATTACTAATCATAAAGGAAATGCACATCGAAACCACAATGAGATATCACCTCATGCCTGTTAGAATGGCTATTATAAAAAAGAAGAAAAGATAACAAGTGTCAGGGAGGATGTAGAGACATTGAAACACTTGTGCACTAATGATGGGAAGGTAGAATGGTGCAGGAACTTGGGAAAACAGTATGGAGGTTCCTCAAAAATTAAAAATAGAACTACCATATGATCAAGCAATCTCATTTCTGGGTATATATCCAAAAGAACTGAATATAAACCTCAGAGAGATATCGGCACCCACATGTTTATTGCAGCACTATTCGCAATAGCCAAGATATGGAAACAACCTAAATGTTCATTGATAAATAGATAAAGAAAATGTGGTATAGGGGTCAGCCCCGTGGCCGGGTGGTTAAGTTCTCACACTCCTCTTCGGCTGCCCATGGTTTTGCTGGTTTGGATCCTGAGCACCACTCAGCAAGCCATGCTGAGGCGGCGTCCCACATAGCAGAACTAGAAGGACCTACAACTAGAATATACAAGTATGCACTGGCAGCTTTGGGAAGAAGAAAAAAAATGGTAATAGATGTTATCTCAGAGCCAATCTTTTGAAAAAAAAAAGAAAATGTGGTATACATGCATATACAATGGAATATTATTCAGCCTTAAAGAAAGAAGGAAATCCTACCATTTGCAAAAAAAAAAAAAAAAAAAAAAATGGGTGAACCTAGAGGACATTATGCTAGATGAAATAAGCTGGTCACAGGACAAATATTGCAAGATTCCGCTTACACGAGGTATCCAAAATACTCAAATTCATGGTAGCAGAGAATAGAATGGTGGTTACCAAGGGCCAGGAGAGGTGGGCGGAGAAATGAGGAGTTGTTGCTCAATGGGTATGAAGCTTCTGTTATGCAAAAGGAATGAGCTCTAGAGAGCTGCTATCCAATATAGTGCCTATAGTTAACAATGCAGTACTGTCCACTTTAAAGTATGTTAAGAAGACAGAGCTCATGTTGAGTGTTCTTACCACAAAACCAGCAAACAAACCAAAAAAGTCACAATAGAAGACAAGGAAATTTTGCGAGGTGATGGATATATTTAGTATCTTGATTGTGAGGATGGTGTCACAGGTGTATGCATATTCTAAACTCGTCAAAATGTATACATTAAATATATGCAATTTTTTTGTGTATCAACTATACCTCAATGAAGCTAAAAGAATAAATAAATAAAACATGGTTGGATGAATAAGGAGAGGCCATATCACACAGGGTCTAATGGGTCAGGAAGCTACTGAGGATTTCAAACTAGAGAATGACAAGACCCTATTTTCATTTTTAAAGCACTGCTGAGGCTGTGATAGGAATAATGGACTAGAGGGAATCAAGAGTGGATGCAGGAGGACAAAATTAGGAGGCAATTTTGGAGTCCTGGGAGAAGATGGTGGATTTCTATCCCAAATCAGTGGAAATAAATTAGAAAAATAGTGCCATCAAAATGTTCTTTGGTCTATTTCCATTGAGGAAATGTTTGTGTAGGTGTGGCTTCCCCTCTAGGCAGCAACCAGAAGTCATAGCTGGGAGAATGGCTTTCCAAGTTATTCTGAACACATCAGTCTCAGTGCCTGTCATGACGAAGGTCACTTCTGAGTTAAAGTCATTCACCCATTCTGCCTAGGGAAGCAGAAGGAGGAAATACTTTAATAACGATTGTCCGAGTTGATCACATTAGCGATCCGATTCAAGGTAGCTCTTTTTATAGGCTGATTCTTGAAGTGGCCTGGTAAGGAAAGAGGCCTGGCATGTGAATGGAGACTTTGATGCCCAAGATGTGACATTCCCAGTACATTTCACTTTGAATAGCAGTTCTCAATGGGGGCAATTTTATTTCCCAGGAGACATTTTCAACGTCTGGAGACATTCTTGTTTGTCACAATCTGGGAAGTGACTGCTACTGATATCTAGTATGTAGAGGACAAGGATACTACTAAATATCCTACAATACATAGGATGGCCCCCACAATGGAGAATTATCTGGCCAAGAATATTAATAGTGCCAAGGTTGAAAAACTGACTTTCCAGAACAGAACTGAGCGAGACTCCCATGTATCGTGATTATGGCAGTGAAAAAACAATTCTTAGCTTAGTAACAAAAACTACGTAAGAAAGGCAAGTTAAGGAAGGCCGCTGAGACATGATCTAACAGTGTAGCTCCTATATAGTACCTTGGATATTTATTCAACCCATATTTACTAAGCATCAAATAAAACTCAAAATACTTGTTAAAAAGGGAGATAATACCCAAGATGTTTTCACAAGCTTACTAATCTCCAACATTCCTTTGAATGCAAATATTTCATAAGGCATTTTTTTTCAGGAACCAAATTTGTAATTGTCCAAAGTTGACATGCAATTTGATTCTGTTAGCAGATAATGTGATTTATTTCTTCGTCTATACATTTTCATTGTTACAGAGCTGGAAAAAGAAACACATTATGTATAATGAAGTGAGTTTATGGTCTTAAAATGTAATGATTTTGGTTTAAATTCTACCTATAAGCAATTTCTTTTATTCTTATGTACCAGATATTCTGTTTTCCCCTCCAGATGTAATCTCCACCCTTCTCCACCTGCACCCGGCTGATTCATCTTTGTTGACTAGGTCAACAGATGCACTTGGCCTCTGGCTTTGAGTTGGACTGGTAATGAGGAGGTGAGAGAGGAAATTAAGGCGGGGGTCTTTATTCCCCCAGCCCTTCCTTGAGAGGTCACCACAGCCTGGTGGCGTCCCCTCAGCTCATATTAGACAGCCCTCTGCCCAGCTCTTTCTGCCTCCACTCACTTCTGTCAGGCTTTCAGGCTAGAGTTGGAAACAGAGCCCCTGGACACTACAATATCTCTTGAATTTTCCCTATACCATGGCCACACCACTGAAAAGAGTCTCATTATTAAACTTTCATCGAAGTGTCCAAATTATACTATTTTCTACTGAGCTTCTGATTAATGCAACTTATTATGTTTTATGGTTTAAAGGTTCATGAAGATTCCATAAAAGTCTTCACAAAGTACCTTGCAATTGATACACAAAGATATGTATAGTATATCCATGTAAATTAGAAGGAATCCACAGATGCAGCATTTCAAACACAAGACTATAAATGAAATCAAAGCATAGGCCAGAAGAAAAGCTTCCTAACTCCTTAGATGATTCCAGATGTCAGTTTAGCATTTGCACAGCCCTCTTAGAACATAAAGAATTAGAGGAATCATAAGAACTAGAATTCTTTCATGAACTTCTTTCGTACAATCAAGTCCATTCTTATACGACCCAGTATAGTCAACATGTCTCCTAAAGCATGACTTTATTATCATTTAGTTCAATCTCCAGCCTCCTTGGAGATTGAAAAATACCTCTCAATAGTTTATTATATAAGCATTCTGCCTAGAAACCCGTCTCAAGTCTTACTCTCTCCACTGTCAGAAACTGCACTGCTGAAAGCAGAGGGTATTGGTAGTTGTAGGCAGCTCTGTGAGGGGAGATGGGCACAGGCTTTGCATCGAGACATACTTCGGTTCAAATCTCATCTCAGTCACTTACTTGATCTGTGATTATGAATAAACTCCTTGACCATTCTGAGCCTTAGTTTCGTGATCTGTGCAATGAAGTTAATATTATGTCTTCCTAAGCATTTGATAATACTTAAATGAGGTAATACAAAGTGCACAGACCAATGCTTGTCCGTAGAGTTTTTCTTTTTTTTTAATTCATTCTAATTTCTGTTCTGGAAAAGTAGTCAAAATGAGAAAAGTAAAACCATACCATACAAGAAGTAATTCGACACACATATGCTATTAAACCACTTCACAGAGGCATGTTATTAGATTGAGATAACTGGAAATAGTTGATAGAATGGGCTTGCTCCATTGTTTATTACTAGTCTTCTCTTTTTCTTCTCTTTCATTTTCATTTCAGTGGCATCTTATTCTCTTCCTGTTGTCTTTCCATGCCGCATATCTCCAGGAAATCCAGCCCAAGATGACACATATTTGATGCTCAATGTGGTGAATTACGTAAGTGAGTTATTGGCTTTGCTGTTCCTATGTCTTATCTTTTTATATAGTCACAATGACATCTATCACCTATATCGCAATGTTTCTAGGAACACTTCAAATACCTTTTACACAATAAAATTCCCCAATCACCTTCATATTAACTCAGAAAATAGGACAAATGATTCCTGACAGTTGAACACACATTTCAGATTCTACTACAATGCAAAAAAAAAAAAAAAAATCAACAACTATGTTGAACTATCATTCAAATAAATGAATTACATCAAGATGTCACCTTCCTCATTAATCTTCCTCAATAATACTAATAGCCTTCGTATTTCCATTTAAGGAAAATCCAAGCTATATGTTACTCATAGTGGATAAAAAGCAATTCTAAGAGAAAATATTATAAAATCAGTTTAAAAATAGTGATAAGCAAATTAGATTTTTATGTCAAACTGTTTTAAGTATTAAAGTAGCATAGTCTTAGACTCACAGTTCTAAATTCAGGATATTCAGGATATTTGAATGATCCTCATAGTTTCTACAAAAGAGGACTTTTAAATTCACTCTTTTTAAAGCTCTTGAATGGCCAGATAAAAATCAGAACCCAAACCAATTCCCACCATCTCTGATGTGAGCTCCCATTTTGTGTACCGGATGGCTTAATGGAAACCTGGGGCAGATCAGTTTACTGTAGCACAAGGTGTCTCTGTCCCAGGATTTGTGTCCCTGCATTAGTAGCCAGTCCAGTCACATGTTCCACACCTACTTGGGCTGTAACTGGAGACAGCTGGTGTACAATAGTGCTGAAAGAAGTGTACTTTTTCAGCGAGGGAACTTGTAACAGATCCTGCTTCGTCTAGCATCGCCACACAAAGTACCCCCATTCCATCCTTCCTACGAGTGCTCGAGTGACTGAAAGTGAAAAAGTAGAGCAGAATAGCGTGTGTATGTCTGAGAGAGTCTGGCCACTCAACATTCCAAATGTGATGTAACTTAAATCTTCAATGTTTGTATTTTTTTAAAAGTTGGCCATGCAAAGGAAATTTACAAGAAAATAGTGTATTTATGAACTTTCACTAGTTTCCCTCAAGAAGCTAGGATGTTTCAAAGACTCAATACAGTAGATCTTGGATTTTAATAAAATTCATCTTGAATTTTGAAGCAATTCAAAATTTTGAACTTTGAATCTTGATAAAAAGGCAAAGAGAGAATTAACCAGAGGAAAATGTTACTATTTTCTTTTACTGATAAAAATATTATAACAAAAGTTATAATTTTTTACCTGCAGAAATTCACAGAATATGACAGCCCTAAAGATGGGTCATCAAAATACTTTTCCAGTCATTCATTCAATGAGCCTTCCTGTTGTGAGCATTTGAGTATTAAATATGAAAGAAAGCTGTGGGACTCCCACCTCTGGTGGGAACCCCTCAGCCCGCAAGAGGCAGGTCTGGAGGAGAATGCTGACACCTTCCTTGGCAATTACCAGCCTGACTTCCTCTTCACCAAGTGTGCAGAAGATAAGGGAAGAGGAAAGAAGGCAAACCAGATAGCTCTTGGCATAAGTAGTATTTCTTTATTATTTGTGGGTTTCAATTTTCCATGGTTCTCATTCTCATAGACGTTAGACAGCTACCCTTTAATCTTTTCCTGGGCAGCTTTAATCTCTCTCCACTTAGCTATTTCTAAATTGGGGATCATACCAATACCATGAGGATTAGCTAAGCATATTTGTAGGTACTTGACAATCACTGTAGGGTATTTTTGTTTTTTTTTTTAAATGTCACTTCAAAACCGAATCTCATCTCTTATGGGTCTGTTCAAGTGTACTATCTTCTAATCATGAGCTATTTATGGAAGTGAAGAAGAGTGATTCAAGTGATTGACAATAGTGACTTTGGAAAAATATTTGATTAAATGGTTCCTATTTTCCCGGAAGAATATGTCTCACAATAGAGTTTGGAGAGAGAGGGAGAAAAAAGGGAACGGGATATATTTTTATCTGCATAGTAAGAAGTAGACAGTCAATCCATGAGAAGACACAGGTTTTTAAAGATCCTGAGCTCATAGGCTACCACAAAGTGATTGACATGTACTCTTCCATGATACGGACTATCAGCCTATCACTAAGCTAGGTGCTATGTTTAGCTAGTTCTTTTAGGCACGATGTTTGCAAACCAGCTGGGATTCCAAAGGGAAGCTTTAGGTTTCCTTGAAAAGAAGTCGTCCTTCATTCCTCAGCACTTCAAGCATCAACGTTCTTCAGAGCCTTCACTCCCAGAGATTAGTTTCTTCAGACTGCTCTACTGTGGGATCACCTGTTACAGGAATGTCACTGATTGCCTTAAGCCACTTGATTGCTCAAAACACTAGTTAACATTGGGAAAATAAGGATTGTTCACTTTGTGAAAAGCATTCTTCATCTTGTGAACAGATTCAGTTACCAACATAGTCCTTTAATGTTGATAACACTCACCAATCCCTCTCACTCTCAGTCCCCATCACGGTCCATTACTCGAAATGAGTTAATGTTCTGATGGCTGGGGGACCACACCAAAGTGGACCAGCCAGGGGTCTTGATTTTGCTTCTGGCTCTGAGCAAGTGACCAAACTCCCCAGGTCCTAGTTCCTTATCAAAAGTTCCTTCTATGTCTTATATGTTCAATTCATAGGAATGGATCATGAAATTCAGTCCTGCAAATTAATCATATTCTGGTGATTTTCTCATTTTTTCTGAAGCCTGTCACAACCTATGTTTTTTATTGCAAGCCATATAAGATTTCTGCTGCTTTCCCTCTTGTTTTATCATTTGTAATTAATGATAGCTATTAATCCCCTCTTTCCTCCATAAAATGTAGATGTTTACCATTTCCCCTCCATTTTTTCAGAAAATCTTTTTATTTTAAATATTTTATAGACTTTCCATATTTCTTAACATCCAGTAACTCTTATAGTTTCCAGAGTACTTTATGGATTCACAAGGAGATTTCACACAGATTTGCCTTTAAAAATAAAAATTGATATCCTCTTATAAAATAAGTATTATTATTTTCATTTATAGACCAGGAAAGGAAGATGCAGGAAATACAGATATAGTAACTTAAGGTTTCAAGCTAGTAAATTGAGGGAACTGAAACGTAAAATTCACACCATCTGACTCAAGACTTTGAAGTTAGATACAAACCCTGGCTGACACTTTCTATCTAAGGACAAGGGACCTTTGGGAAAGCTATTTAATCTTTCTGCGCTTCAGTTTTCTCCTCTGTAGTGGTAATAATAATAGCTAACTCTCAATGAGGTTGTGAGGGTTGAAGGAAACAACCTTTAGGTTGGGGCACTTGACTCAGAGGCCAGCAGACACTGGGTAGATACTTAAGAAAGTTGAGTATTCTTTCCTACATTCTCCCGTATTCTTCTTTGGTTCTATTCTGGCCAACCTTGGATCTATGTCGTTCATGTTAGAACAGTATGTCCTGCATCCTTTCCTGAGCAACCTATTCTCTTGGATCAGTCATTATACCCTTTTATATAAACTTTCTTATGAAATACTTATGAAACTCCAGTTGAGATCTAATTGACAATGAATACTCATTTCTATGGTGATGATTACTCTGGAATGGGGGCTTAACAACACACTAAATTTATAAATAAAAAAGGCACAAAAGGAGAAAAAGACCTCTCCACTACTTTCTGCCCCAGAGGTGGTATTAGGGTTCTAAAATTAACTTGTTAAATTAAAAAAAAATTCTAAATTTTATTTTAAAAAATCAAGGGAGAAAAAATGTATCATTTTTCTTAGATACTTTTCTAAATCCTTAAGGCAGTTGATTCTGAGGACAAGAATTTCCAACAGAAGCTCAGTGAAGAAATTGCAATATATTAACTTACCCTTTGTAATGTGCATCACCCCACTAGAATGGAAGCAGCATGAAAGCAGGGACATGGTCTGTGCTGTCTTTACTCATCTCCAGAGCCTACAGCAGAGGCATGAATCTTGTGGGTCTCAATAAATATTTGTGAAACAAAGGAATGAATGAAGTGAATACATGAATGAGTTGAATACTCTGTGTGTGTGAGGATAGATATACAAAGGCATAGAAGATGCTCTCCTGTCCTCAGGGAGCTTGCAGTCTATCCTAGGACACATGGCTGACGGAGAACAGTACATACTACCAATGAGTACAGGAGTCATGCCAATGAGTGAATAGAGAACATGTGGAAACGTTTTCTGTCATGGAAAACTCACTTGCTCCTGCCACAGTAATCCTCTGAGAAGGCTTTGAAATGGATACACCTGGCATAAACCAATGGCTATATTCACGCTCAAATGATGTCACCATTTAAATTTCTATGAATGTTGAAAGCAAAAAAACAAAAACAGAAAACTTCGGCATGATATAAGAACATGGTTCTGTTTGCATCTATGACATTCTAATTATCTTATTATTAGTTTAATTTTCTGGTACACTGTGTGATTTGCTGAGGCCACTTTGGGCTTTTCAGAAAAGCAGTCATTCTGCTTTCTGAAAAAAATCTAACATCACTGGTTTTTGAGTATATACATGTAAAGTTGGGTTTGAAGTTGGTAAACACAGCATCTTGGAACCTAGCCCCAGAGAAAGCATAAGATATGGTGGGTGGTCAGAATTTGGATTAGTACAAGAAAGGGGAACACTCTTAAAAACTAGTAAATTATTTATAATTTTAAAGATGAAAGTACTCAACAGACAATTAGAAAACAGAAATATATTTTTTAAATGCATAATACCACTCAGAGATAACCATTATAACAACTTTTGCTTATGTTCTTAAAATCATAGTCTTATATTCAAAATATGTATAAAATATGTTTATTTGTTAATGTGTCTTTGAAAAAAATACATTTTGGCAATATGCTATGAACGTTTTTAAATGTCAAACATTATTCACCTATTTTATACATTTTCCTGAGTGACAGTTGTGTCAGGCTCTGTATCGCATCTGTAGGTAAGGGACAGATAGTTGGGGGAAAAAGTAGATATGATTCTGTCCTCATAGGGTGATGATCTATTGAGTGAAGCAGATCTTAAGCTCAATTGATATTTTATTTACAAAAGGCACAAGCAATACTGAGTCCGAGAGCAGGGTTACAGGGCACTATAAGAAAGAACAAATTGGAGACCTAATCCATATCATTGAGAATGGAAGTTTCTTCTGACAAAGGAAGATTTAAGGTGGGAAGCCAAAGATAAAAAGGCAATTCCTTGATAGAAAGGAGGAACGGTGTATGGGAGGAAAGGATGCCAGTAGAGACAGAAAAGTGGATGAGTTCGAGATATGTCTTGAAGTAGCGCCTTGGTGCCCACAGGCTTTGCTGCTGTACTGGCTGTGGGAGATGAAGAATAAGGACCGGAGAGTTATAAAGGACAATTTTTAGGTTTCTGGCATGATCATCTTGGCAGTGGTGGAAACACTTACTCATTTGTAGATGATGGGAAAAAAGATTTTGTTGGAAAGAATTTAGTTTTAGACATGTTGAATTTGAAATGTCCATGCTACATTTGTTTTATAACCACATAGAATCCTATTACCATATGAGTCAATTTTTAAAAAACAAATCTACTGGTTTTGGGACATAGTTTGTTTCTATTTTATACTAGGTTAGTCTAAATATTGCTCTGACGAATATCTTCATAGAGTTATCTTTGCCAATATCTTTGATTGTTTTCTTAAGAAACAAGCTAGGTTAATTGGCACATTTACAAACTTCTTGATGTATCACAAGGATTTTTCTTTATTTCTAAGTGAGTGCCTTTTATAGCCGTTTTTGAATACATCGTGGGCTCCCCTTAGAGACTCGCCTATTCATTAACTCTATCAATGAGTCCTAATCGCAAATAAGTAATCCTCAACCAGCAGAGGAAATGCGGATTGTTCTATGCAACTCCCAAAACCAAGGAAAAGTCTAAGAAAGAAGGTTATACAATTTCTTACTTTCCTTTTCATTGAATTTGTCCTGCTATTTTAATATCATGCTAATTTATTTTCATATATTTTGGGGTTATTATTTGCTTAGTTTTCTTAACTTATTTAAAAAACATTTTTCAGCATTCAGTACTTAACTAAAGGCTCCTAATTAAGTAAAATATTAGTCAAAATTCCATTAGATCTTAACTTTAAAATGGCATATATTTAATCAGAAAGTAAAAGCCTAATTATATATAATTACCCATATCAATTGAATAAAGTAAAGGTTATGTGTGCACATCCATGTATATCACAGCATTATTCACAATAGCCAAAATTCAGACACAACCCTAATGCCCATCAACAGATGAATGGGTAAAAAGATGCATATATACACAATAGAATATTATTCAGCCATTAAAAAGGATATTTCGCCATTCGCGGCAACACGGATGGACCTTGAGCACATTATGCTAAGTGAGATACATCACACATGGAAAGACAAGTATTTGTCTTATATGTGGAATCTAAAAAAAGTCAAAACTATAAAAAAATCAGAGTAAAATGCTGGTTACCAGGGGACGGGGGTGGGGGGATAAGATTGACGGTGTTTCAGAGTACAAACTTGTAACATGTACTAAATAAGCCATAGAGCTCTAATACATAGTATAATGAGTACAGACAATAATACTGTACCAAAACGATGCCATGTGATAAATATTACTTCAATGGCAATCACACTGTAATATATAAATGTATCAAAGTAACACACTGTAAGCCTTAAATTTACAAAGTGTAACATCAAATTTATTAAATAAAACAATAAGGTTAGGTGTCATTTCTATTATTTTTTATTTAGGTTGTTTTAATTCATCAAATAGGTACTCTGTTCCCCAAAAAGTGTCTTGATTAATTTTGACCTAGCTCTTTTTTCCAAAGCCATTATATGTACTGTTTTTATGCATTAAGGGGTACATAATTCCTTTACTTTTTCTGATCTATTTTACTTGATATGCTGTCTCCTCAATATAAATTTTGTTTTTTCCCCCTAGTTTCTGAAAAATACTCATATTTGTAGTGTATGCTCTCCCTCTACTTTATCAAAAAGGATTGAGCTCTCAAATGGTACATGAGGATGCCCTTTGAGTCATGTACTGGGAGTAAGAAAAAGTGAAGAAAAAAGTAAACATTCCTCCTCTGTCTAATCCTGTATACAAAGAGAAAAACTATTGCATAGACAAGTCAAGAGCACCGTGGGAGAGCGAGGCATAGAAGGTTCCAGTAAGGTCATCATTTATCCAAGTTATCTATTGGATTCCATTTAAAAGAATATTCCTCTTTCCAGCCATCTTCAGGGATCAGGCAGTTATCTTAAAAGTGTGGCGTAAAAGGAAGTCATGGGCATGTAGTGAAATAGAGGGTGCATGCCTTATGCACAGGCATTCAAACTCTCTTTAGGAAAAAATGACAACAAACGGCTCACCAAAGAAAAAAACAGCTGTCATTCAGGCCACTAGTTTGCTACTCCAGGTTTATCATAATTATAGTGATTTTCTTTAAAATTTAAACATTTGGAGAAAATCTTTCCCTACCTATAAAAAGAAAGAAATCATGCCTAACACAGAGGTTTTTAAACTTTAGTTTACATAGGAATCCTATGGGGTGCTTGTTACAAATGTGGGATGCCCCACATCACCTTGCAAGATTTCTGATTCTGCAGATCTGATGAGATGCCTTCTGAGGCAGGCGGCCCAGGCTTCCTCGAGCGCTCCATGGATCATTATGGATTCATCTGATCCAGTTCACACTCCGATGGTGTGAATCCAGTTCTGAGGACTTCAAGGACTCAATCCCACATGATATGAAAAGGCTTCAACCTCTAAGTTATTATGGCTCCAGCTTCCAAATTCTTTTTTAATTGACTTTGAATTAGTGTCTAATCAAACATTGATCTCTATGTTCTATCAAAGGTCAACTGTTAAAAAAATAGCAAAGAGATTTTTTAAAGCCTGACTTTTAGTGTTAGAGAAGCTGGAGTGTGAGCCCCAAATTCTGCCATTTAAAGGAGGATGAATTTGGGAAGATTACTTTACCTCCCGGCCCATCATTTCGCCATCTACAGAATGGCGATAATAAGAGAACCAGCCTCATGGCGGGGTTGTGAGGAGCAAATGAGATAAATGTGTGCAAAGCACCGAACACTATACCTGGCACACGGAGAGCAGAATAAATGCCCATTGTTGCTATTGTCATTATTTTTCTATCAGAATCAACACATTATGCTAAAAACTTATAAAACTGATAATTCTGTGTGTGTTTACCATATGTCCCTCCCCATTCCCCAAATATAACAAAATAACACACAATTATAGTTTTCATTATTTCATGACAGCGGGGGGAAAAAAGTCTATGTCTACTGAAATACCAAGATATTGATTTAAATTGGGAGATTGCAAATCTATTGAGATTTCTGTTTCAGTAAAATATTTCTTCTTATTACTGCCATACATTATTCTGAGCCTACAACTCATGAAACATGATCTATTCCTTTAATTGCCATCCATTTGTTTCCAAACAATATGAAAAATCATGGTTTCTACAGTCTTTGCATAAAATAAAAAGAAGCAGAATTCTGTGACGGAAAAGGTAGCAATGTTGTGTATAAGAAATTCTGTGAATTTCCACCTCTCTCTTTATTAAATTAACATATTAATGCAACATATTTTTATAAAAGTCCAAGAACCTATGAAATGTATGTCTCTCTAAAACCTCAATGCGTTAATATGGCCGCCCTACTCAAACAGATAATTTCATTAATAGTGAAGTTAGAGACAAACTGACCAAATGAAGAGTAGCACAAAAATATATTTAAGCTGATAAAACATTTTCACTTTTTATGATGTAATTATGTGATCAATTCTATGCAAAATTACATAAATTATGATCACACTAAAGAACGTATTATTATGATTTTTTGTTCTTATTCAAAATAGAAGAGGAACAGGAGGAAGGAGGGAATGAGGAGGCAGTGGGGGGAAGCGGGAAGGTGAAAAGAATCAATCTACCAACAAACACTTGTTGAGTGACTGCTAGATAACCCCATACTATTTCAGGAGCTAAGGGGACAATTTTTGTCCTAGAAAACCTTATAGTCTGAGTATGATAAGAATACTTACACAAAAAATAAGGAATCAAGAGAGAGAGAGAGAGAGACTGAGACTGAAGAAAATAACAAGGATATGTAAATAAATGGTCTGACCTCTATGTTGACAAGTGTTTAGAGTAAGGAAGCAAAAGTGACTGAAAAAATCTTCCTATATGAGCTTGCCCCAGTGTGCCTCTCAAGGAGGAAACTTCCTTTATAATAAAAGACAAACAAGCATCTTAGGAAACCAATTGGAGGATGGGGCCCCAAAGTCCTGAGGAAATGAGGTTACTCAGAAGTAGCTGTGCAACTCTGCTGAAGAGACGAAGAGGGATTTGCTGGAGTGAGAGCAAAGAAGAAGGCAGAGGATGCGGGAGGAAGAGGGGATGGCTCCCTAAGAATCTAGTGAAATCATGTAGAGGACTTTACAGGGTTTAGGTTTACAGTGTCAGCTGCCACTTGCCTGCAAGTAGGAAGGGCTGGTTTTCTACGATCCTCTTAAATCTAGATGGCAAGGATGAGGACACGTCCTTTGGCCAGTCACTGCTGCTGCCATTAAAAAAAACTCCCCACACATGAAGTACTGGTTGGCTCAAAATAAACCCATGAAACTCTACCAAATCAACACCATTAAGGATCTAAGCCAACTGCATGGCCTTGTCTCTTTCTCCAGAGCCAAGTTTTTATTAGACAATGTGAAGAGAACAGAGAGTCACCTGAAGGTAACGTCACCGCACTGCAGGACTGCACTCACTGGCGAGCATCTGAGAACAGCATCTGTGTAAATTGCCTGGAGCAGACGTGCCACCCTGTGATGAGGCCTCTTAGCCATCCAGGATCCCTCGCTATGACTTATCTTCTGAAGGGAACACATCTTTTTCTAGCAGCTCATAAAAAGTTTCTTGAAACTTTTATCATCCATTATAAATAACACATGTTCAAGGACCACTTCATCAGTTTTCCTTCGGTGATGTTTTCAGCTCCATAATCAAACCCTTGGCACTCACGGAAAAAGCAGAATTCTTCTAAAGCCTCCAGCTTCAACGTGCTTCTTCTAAAAATGTCTTCCTCTGCTAATTAAGTGTTTTTTTATATCATTACAACATGGAGAAAACATGTAGATCCCATGCACTCAATGCTATGATGAATAATTTTAGTTTCTCAGAAAGACAAAGTTGATTAAGATCCCTGTGACTACTAATGGCCAGTTTCCTCATGGAAGGTCTGAATCACCAGCGCCAGTACCGTCTTCAAAGGCAGGACAGTGCTCACCGATAATTATATTTTCACGTCTTGGTAAAAACACCACCCACCCAATGATCTTATGTCTACTTTAAAGTGACAGCACTTCTACAGTATCATTGCAAAATTATTATGAACTGTGGTGTTTAGCAGTAGCTATTAAAGTGTAGGGCAGTGATTGAATAATCTCTGTGGGTCTCCTCGATTCTTAGGGACGCTATAACCAAGTACCAGAAATTGGGTGACTTAAACAACAGAAATTTCTTTTCTCACAGTTCTGGAAGCTAGAAGTTCAAGATGAAGGCGTCAGTGGGGTGAGTTGGGGTTGGTTCCTTCTGAGAGCTGTGAGAGAGAATCTGTTCCATATCTCTCCTCTGGCTTCTTGTGGTTTGCTGGCAATCTTTGGCATTCCCTGGCTTGTAGATACATCACCTGATCTTTGGCTTCATCTTCACATGCTGTTTGCCACATGTGTGCATGTCTGTGTCCAAATTTCCCCTTTTTATAAGGACACTAGTCATATTGAATTAGGTGCCCACCCTACTGCCAGCATGACCTCATCTCAACTAACTTTATAACCTATTTCCAAATAAAGTCACATTCAGAGGTACTAGAGGTTAGGACTGCAAAATATGAATTTTGAGGGACACAATTCAACTGATAACAGTGGTATTATGGTGAAAGTAGGCCATCTGGAATTAGAATCCTTCTTGAAAACGTTATAAAGCCTGGGTATAGAAGTTGCCCGGTAACTGGCTCTTAACTCTCTATATCTAGCCTGCTATGCTGCATGCTTTTCAGAGATTCTAGTTTTATTCTAAATCAAAAGTTTCTTCTTCAAAGCATTTTTCCCCACAGGAAAAAATAAAATCTTTAGGGAACACACATCTTCAAACTTTTCCCAGCAGGTTTCATTAGAAGCCCCATCTCTAGCTGGGAATTTTGCCGACTTCTCTCTTAAGACTCTCTGGATAATATAGCAACTCAACTATTTGAATGAAAGTCTAGGGGACAAAAAGACTTTCCTTCTTTTCTTCACTTATTCATTCCACAAATGGTTTTGAGTACCACTTTTGATGGTATGACCTCGGTAGGCCCTCAAGGATAAAATCATGAATAAGTCACCCTCCTTGCTATTCAGGGCTGGTACTCAAGTCATAAAGCCAAATAAAGACACCTTCTTGAAGAAAGACCTCCAATTTGCTTTAATTTAGAAAATTTTCACCATTCTACAAAGCAATGTGAGATTTTTACATAGCAACAACAAAAAAATTTGAGAGAGAAAGCAAAGCTGTGGTTAACATTTGAGTCTGATCAGATACTCAAAACTAAGTCTCTCTTCCTGAAAATCGTTCCATGGTCTCCTACATGCATCCCTAGGCCCCTCGAAGTACAAGGTACTTGATCACGACTCTTGCAGATAGTTTGTTCCTGAGTCAAGCACCTTTTGCATTATGGATGTCTTGGTATCACATATATATCTTTCTATCTCAGATAAAATAGTTAAAGACATCAAAATAGACCAACAACCAAAGGTTGCTTTGTTCTTTCTCTAGTTCTTGAGAAAAATTCATAGAAACACAGTTCATACCCACAAACCAATGGACAAAGTACCAGCTGCCCAATGAGCCATATCATAAAATCCAAGCCAAATTCAATAACTCTGAAGCTTTTCTGACCTTAAAGGCACAAGGCGTTTAATCCAATGTATCTACTGTTTCCACATGCCTCTGCCCCACCACATAGGGCCTGAGTCTCTACTGTGCATGCAAAATTTCCCATTGATGATTTTGTGCTTGAACACTACTTGTCTATAATGGGAAACTCAGATAAAAGCTGCGAGAGACTATGGGATTAAGAGATTCCTTGACTTTTGTGTCAGTTTGTTTTTGCCTCAGATGCTTGTTGAAAGGTAAAGATAACAAAATAATAGCAAACACATAAATGAATCTCACTGTGTGCCGGCATCATTCCAGTGTTTTACCAATACTAAGACATTTAATCATCAGAACAAACACTGCAAAAAAGGACAGCATTTTCACCACTAAGTGACCATTGTTGGTACCCAAGAATGAGTTCTCAGGACATACTAACTTTAACCAAGGTGTTGATAAGGTTATCACCGTTTTGAAACTGTCCAGTAAAAACAAGTAAAGTGGGCTGTTTTTGAAATTTGGGTATAGGTGGAAAACGTGATTTACTCTCCATAAAGACATCAACAATCGAACTGAGATATAATTGGCAATTAACGCAAAGCATTATGGGAGAACATGGAATAGCGACAATAGGTCATCCCTGAAAATAAAGTAGGAGAGTAATACATGGGTAAGTTTTCAATGAAGGGACATCTGCTATTGAAACTTAGTCTCAGATATAGATGAACCTAAAGAAGTAAACATGGAACCTTCACAGGAAAAGTAGCAAGGAAGGTAGTTTATTCTGGCTCTGTTTGGCTCCAGGGTCACCATCCTCCATGCCTTCAGCAAACATTTATTGAGGGCCTACTGAGAGCAGGCACTCTACTGGGTGCCAAGACTCCTAAGACTAGACAGAGTTCAGCACAAACAATGGACAACGGTATAAAACCACAATACAGTGTTACAAAGCCAGCAGGTGTAGGAACTCAAAAAGAAGAAAGTGGTGGTGGGCTTTCAAAACAAAGCAGTAAATGTTCACAAGTGGAACCTAAGAAATTAATTTTCAATAAATCTCAAATCGGACCTAAAGGGCAAGCCTGAGTTTTCCAAGCTGTCACCTTCTACCGCTGATAATAGTATGATAACCAGAAAGCCCATATTTCTGTGTTAGTCCTAACTTTGAATATTTTCTCTTTCTCGGACCACATGTCCCAATTTTGGGGCCAGAAAATATGGTATCGTGGTCAATAAAGATGCAATTTGTGCAAGAGCCTTCCTTCTCAGGGTCCCCCACCCCTGCTCCCCATCCTTTGCTCTCACTGCACAGCACAGTACTGGTTATAAATTTCCTTAAAGCTGGAAATTCCTCAGGAATGTCTAATCAAAATGCTTCAAAAAATAAATTCAACTTGTTAGAGAGTGATACAACTACACTCTAAAAAATTCCGGCATGATAATTTTTATTCTAAATTTAATTGAAATTCCGCTCACAGTTGTCTTCTTGAATGATAAGTTATTCTATTCTAACATGGCATTTGATTGATTTGAATTATGACACAGTTTACTGTTGGCTTGTTACTATCATCTAATTTTAAGGATTGTTCACTAGTCTTATACAAGCGAGAGAGTGACTGCTTTAAGAAAATTAGACGAAAGTGCTTCTTAAACCTTTGAGAAATGTATTCCTTGTCCACCTTAGTGCCTTTTCGTGAAGTCTATCATGCTCTGCATTTTACTAGTTGTCTAATTGTGGGCGAGTTAACGACTCTCAACTTGTGTTTATTCAATCGTTCAGTAGGGTTGATAGAATTTCTTAACAGACATTGTAACGATTATGTGAAGTGGCTGCTTAACCACGTGCCTGAATTCAAAGCTTTTGCTCATTAGTGACAACGTCATGCCTTAACCTCAGGTCGACTGGCCCTAGTGATTACCTCCAGAAGCGGGGAAGCCCACACCTCCTGAGCGAAGGAACACACACACCATATCTTGTGTTGAAAAGTACCTCTAGGTCTGTCCTCCTGCCCCAAAGTGGCAAGGACGTAGCAGGACTCTCCGTCTTTGGTTAAGTCCTCCCACAGGCTTCCGATTCAAGAGCTCATCAAGCAAGGCCTGAGTAAAACCATGAAACACAAACCACCACTTGACTGTAGTGAGCAGAGGAAAGGAGGGGAAATGTGCAGAGGGGAGACGGTGAACGCAGTGTGACGTGAAGAGGGATGCTGCCAGACGGCACTGGAATTCAGTCGCAGAGGCGGTGTTCTGTGCAGTCAGCTCCTTCACCTGTCCCTTTCTGTACAATGCCCATGGGGGATTGCGCCTCTCTTCTTACTTAGACGATCTCCTTTTCTCTCCCCTTCAAACTCAGTGTCATTTTTCTAAATAACATGTTCATTCCTATTCAGATACTTTCAATGGCTGCTCCCTTCCTAGACTCTGGAGGAATAGTTCTTAATATTTTGCAGTTCAGACATTATTTTGATAATCTGAGGCAACCTATGATCCTCTCACCCAGAAAAATGTACAGACAGCCTTTTATTCTAGCTCAGTGCTCCAACACCTGTCCATGAACTCTAGGTTAAAGCACTTGCTCAAGAAGATAAGAGCCCAAGCTTCTTGTCCTAAAAGTCAAAGCTCTCTATAATCCTGCCATTCATTACCAATGACTTATCCATTTCCAGACTCTCAGCTGTAAGCATCTACTCTGATAACTATGTCTTATCATATTAGACAACTTATTGTAGTACTTCCACCCCAAGTATTTCTTTAATTCCCTGAGAATTCCAGGGCACTGGCACCACTAATTTCTCACCGCCCTTCAGCTTTGCCCGGCAGGTGCTGCCTTCCTTTTCAGCAGCATGGGTTCCACTGCCCACTCGAGCAATCACCCTTGTTTGCTTCCTTAATCCCCTTTCCTTCCCCTCAGTTCTCCGTTTGTATACCTGTCCATCAATATACCAGTCTGGTTAAACCCAACTCTCTAATTGCTTTATGCCCGCTTCAAAGCATGAACACAACTAAGGAAAAGCACACAAACATGTTGATGGGTCTCACTTTAAACGTATGACTACACATTTCAAATAGGTGCTTAGTATTGCCTGGCAGTTCTAACAGATTTCCCAATAAATATTCTTGTTCATTCTCCTAAAGGACTACTTGACACCCTTTTTCTTCTTTTTGATCCTTCAAACTTTGCTCTCCAGGGACACATTATCAGCTGATGATCTTATTTTATACTTCACTGAGAAAATAGAAGTATTTTGATGAGAATTACAAATCTTCCTCTGTGATAAGTTGAAAATATATTAAGTCCAAAATGCATTAAATACACGTAACTTCTGGAACATCCTAGCCTACCTTAAATGTGCTCAGAATACTTCCATTAGCCTACAGTTGGGCAAAATCACCTCACACAAAGCCTATTTTATAATAAAGTGTTGACTGTCTCATGTAATTGATTGACTACTGTACTGAAAGTGACAGACAGAATGGTTTTCTGGGCACAGAATGGTTGTAAGTGGATCGGCTGTTTACCCTCATGATCATGGGGGCTAACTGGGAGCCGTGGCTGGCTGCCACTGCCCAGCATCACAAGAGAGTATCACACGCATCTCACTAGCCCAGGAGAAGATCACAATTCAAACTTTGAAGTAGGTTTCTACTGAATGCGTATCACTTTTGCACCATGGTAAAGTCGAAAAATCGTTAAGTTGAACCATTGTAAATCAGGGACTGGCTGTATTTCATTTTCTACCCTAAATATACCACATTACCTAAATTCCTCTTCTCTCCCATTGTATTGAACTGTCCCTCCTTCTCTCTGTATAAGATGAACCGGCCCATTGTGTACCTGAGGTTTTACCTCTTTCTCTCCCCAGTAAACTCTCCTACACAATTATTTCTAATGTCTCCCAGGATCACCAGTTTCTTCCTCTTCATTGGAAACATTTCATCGGCATTCAATATGCTGTAACACTTCCCTTCTTAATAAAAAGATAGGGCATTCCTCGGCGCTCATCTCCCTCCAGCTGCTGCTCCAGCTCTTCATTCCCCTTCCCGGCAGAAATACCTACATTCTCAGTCTCAACTTTCCTACCTCCCCCTCTCTCCATAACACACTCCAGCATGCCTTTCACCTCCATCACACCAATGAAACCGTTCTTGTCATGGTCCCACCACTCTCCACCTTGTCAAATTCAAATGTGAATTCACAGCCTTCTTCTTATCTGACCTCTTAGTAGCATTTGACCCAGATGACATTCTCCTTCTTGAAGCATTATCTTTTCTTATCTTCTAGGACACAATACACTCTCTGGGTGTTACTCCTACATCACTGGTCCTTCCTTCCTTCTCTACCTCTAACTGGAGGAATGCTTCAGCACTCAGTCCTTGGTGCTGCACCTTTTTCCCTCCTTTGGTGATCTCCGATGGTCCCATGGTTTCAATCTCATCTAAAGACTGACAACTCCCGAACATGTATCTCCAGCCCCAACTGCTCACCTGACCTCCAGACTAGGATAGCCTGGATGACTAGTGGGAGTTTAAACTTTACAAGGCCTAGACAGAATTATGGATTTATTAAACTCCTTCCTCACAAACTTGCTCCTCCCCCACTTACCCTTTATTCCTCATGAACTTAATCCATCCTATAAGTTCTTCCACCATGATGTATCAGAATCCTATTACATCTCACCACGTCCACAACATGACCTCTAACTACCCCCGTCCAAGCCCCTCATCTCTCACTGGACTATACATTCATCTCCCCACTGGTCTCTTGCTTCCACTTCTGCCTTCTGCAGGCCAAGAATAAACTTATAAAGCAGGAAACAGCTCATATCATTCTCCTGCTTAAAATCCTTAAAATGTCTTCTCAGCACATAAAGAATAAAATCCAAATTCACTACCACAATCTTTACTGACCTTTATACTCTAACCCAACCCACTTCCCTGACATTATCTTTACTCCTCTGCAGCCGAGCTGACCACATCAGCTTGTTCCTTCCTCAGGGCCTTTATCCTTGCTGGAAATCCTACTGAAATCTTCTCCCTCATATTTTTGCATGGTTTCTTCCATTTCATCATTCAGGGTTCTGTTCCTGTTTCTCTTCAAAGAGCTCTTCTTCATCACACTATCTAAAAATACTGCACCTATTTATTCTCTAACTCAGTGGTTCCCAACCAGGGGTGATTCTGCCTCCCAGGGGACATTTAACAACGTCTAGAGACATTTTTCGTTGTCACTACTGGGAGGGTGCTACTGGGATCTAGTGGGTAGAGACCAGAGATACTGCTAAACATCCTACAATGCATAGGAGAGATAGTCCCCTACAACAAAGAAGTATCCAGCTCCCCATGTCAATAATGCTGAAGTTGAAAAACTATGCCATTGCTCTGCTTTATTATTACCATAGCACTTACCAGTATAATAATAATAGTTTACATTTATTCCAAATTTACCACGTGCCAGACACAGTTCAGTAAATACAGTAAAAATTATAAAGTTTGCATGTATTTTCCTCATTAATCCTCACACCAACCCTATGAGGTAGATACTATTATCATCTTCATAATACAGGTGAGACACTGAGGCACAGAAAGCTTAAATATCTTGCTTGAGGCCAAGCTGGGGAGCTGGGATTTGAATCCAGACTGGCTCCAAGGCCCATCCCTTTAACCATTACATTGTAGGGCTGTGAGATCACATTTTTTGGCTGTGTGTCTGTTATCTGTCTTCTCCCACCAATATATTATGTCCATGAAAACGGGACCCTGTCTGTCTTGTTTATCCCTGGATCCTCTCTGTGTAGACATATAGTTGGCACTCAAATCTCTTGAATGGATGAAGAGTCTTATGTATCTTCCCAGCATTACTTACTACGATTTTCTTGCACAAAGCTTCCTTCCCTGGCAGTGACGTCTTCTCTATCTTTGAGACATTGCACTTTCTCCCTGACTTAGCCCTCACTCTCTCCCAGCTATGGTTTGTCCTCCTTACTCCTTTCCTCAATACCTGTACAAATTGCACCCATTTCTCCAGCCTTACCTCAAATCTTACAGAACACATTTCAAGTCCACAGATCCATCTAGTTGTTCTGGTGCAAAGAACTTTACAGATCATAATCTTCAAATTATTTATTTTACATATAAGAAAAATAAGACTCAGAGACACTAAGCAAGATGCTGACAAAAAGTCCGTTTTCTTTCTTCCCTTTGGAATTTGCATAACTTTGAAACAGTGGTGGGAGGAGAGAATTTGTAGAAGCTCCTAGGCAGCAGGTTCCCCCATAATTTTGCAAAACACCATTTCTCTTCTTCAAGTCGAGTACTGCCTTTATTTAAGTGACTACATTTCCCCAGTTTCATATTTTCTTTACTCCTAACCCTCAGGACGATATGTCCTCATATTCTTATCTAGAATAATTTCCACCTATGCCCCTGATTTTATTACAAAAAAATCAGAATTATGGTTCTTGCCCTGAAGGAGTTTAGAATAGATAGAGAAAGAGCCAATATGTGTCTTCATCTCAGGTCTTCCATTATGATTCATACTGGTTCATTTTCTTTTTTAAAGATTGGCACCTGAGCTAACATCTGTTGCCAACTTTTTTCTTTTTCTTCTTCTCCCCAAAGCCCCCCAGTACATAGTTGTATATTCTAGTTGTGAATACTTCTAGTTGTGCTATGTAGGATGCCACCTCAGCGTGGCCTGATGAGTGGTGCCATGTCCGTGCCCAGGATCTGAACTGGCAAAACCCCAGGCCACAGAAGCAGAGCGTGTGAACTTAACCACTTGGCCACAGGGCTGGCCCCTCATACTGGTTCCTACTCTAGGGAATTACTGGAAGAATGAGTCACAGCTCCCCAAATTGTTCTCATTACTTCTGGGAGTGTAACAGATGAGATGTGGATTTGCTTTACACCTAGATGATGAACAGACAGTGGTATATTTAATAATTAGGACAAGACAGGCTGCCTCATGGCCGAGTGGTTGAGTTCACACATTCTGCCTAGGCAGCCTGGGGTTTCACCAGTTCAGGTCCTAGGCACAGACATGGCACTGCTTGTCAGGCCATGCTGGGGCAGCGTCTCACATGGCACAACTAGAATGACCCACAACTAGAATATACAAATATGTACTGGGGGGATTTGGGGAGAAGAAAACAAAACATTGGCAACAGTTGTTAGCTCAGGTGCCAATCTTCAAAAAAAAAATAATAAAAATAATAATTAGACAAGAGAAAAGAAATTCCACAGTTAACATGTAGTATGATACCATCTCTATTTTCTATCATGTAGATGGTTTAATTCAATGACAGTTTTCAGAAGGCTTTTGAGATTTCTTCTGATGGAACTGAATTTGATTAATGATGTTTCTAGTGGAAATAATTCCTTCATAGATCACTATTTGAACACATTTAGGAAAGAGATATTCAGGAGAGCTCTTTGAGTTGTTTAAGACCATTTCAATGTGGACAAATCTAGTAGTTATTTGGGGAACAAGATACTCCATGTAGTGACAAATTACCACCTTTCACATTACCTAATGATTGGAAAGAGGAAAATCTTTCTTTACAATGAGACAATCTGACAGTTGCCACCTTAACCAAAAAATCAAATGCAGCATTACTGAAGTTTGACACCATGAAAATGTGTGCCTCTAGATGTGATGTCATATAAAACATCACTGAGGACACAATCTTGTCACAAACGTATAAACAGTATCTACTCAAGCTGTAAGAACTAACTTCCAGTTTATAGGAGACAAAGGAAATGAGAAACAAGGTAAACATCACAATGAATCAACCAAACCCTGATTGTGGAACATCTTACAAGACAACTGGTTTATTCTCTTCAAAAAAGTCAATGTCATGGGGAAGAAAAGTTGGGGGGAATATACTAAATTAACAGAGACTAAATGCATGGGCCTTAAATATAGCCTAGTTGAAGAACAAAATAATAAAATAATTAAAAAGGAATAATTAAAGAAGTTTGAAGATCAAATGGACATTAGATGATGTTAGGAAACTTTTAATTTTCTTAGTTGTATTATGGAATTAAGGCTATGGAAAATAACGCCCTTATATTCAGGGTATCTAATATATAGACTGAAGTGTGTCATGATGTCTACAACTCAATTTCAAATGCTTCTTCAAAAGACACACACATAGTGGAGCCGGCCCTCTGGCGTAGCGGTTAAGTTTGGCACACTCTGCTTCAGCGGCCCTGGTTTGTGGTTTCAGATCCCGGGTGTGGACTTACACTAATTGTCAGCCATGCCGTGGCGGTGACCCACATATGAAATAGAGGAGGATTGGCACAGATGTCAGCTCAGGGTGAATTTTCCTCAAGCAGAAAGAAGATTGGCAATGGATGTTAGCTCAGGGCAAATCTTACTCAACAACAACAATAAAACCAAACCACCCCCCCACACATAGGGATGTAGCAATATGGCAAAACGTTAATAATTAGATCCAAGTAGTGGATGTTTGATGTACCATTCTTTCACTATTTCTCTTTGTTTGAAATGCTGAATGTGTGTTTGAACAGTCAGCGTGAAATGTTGAAACAAAGCTCATAGTAGTGTTCTAGAAAATTACCCACCAAAGCTATGTCCCACTTACATTTGCCATGCTGCACTCTTCATTAGGAGCCATTTTAGGAAGATTTCCTATTCTGCAATATTACCTAAATAGCCATCTACTTTTCTTTTCCAAATCTGCTGAAAATTATAAGTGGCAAGAAACGTATTTGAGGGACTCAGAGATATTAGGGACAAAATTAAAGTCATTGTGTAGATATTGGCTTGGGAGTATAAAGAGCTGGATTCCAACACACATACTCCCATCAATATGTATGTGATATTGGCCAGATCACTTAAATACCTACACGGATTGAGTCTCAATTTCATTTCATTTCAAGGGATCTGGATTGGATGACCTTCCATTTCTACCAAATGAGTTCTGGCTATGAATTTGTATAATATAGTGAAATTAGATACTATAAAGACATAGTATGTCTAAAATTTGGATCTGCAACGCATAGTGCAGAAATCACAGAACCCTTTTGATACAATTACACTTTTCACACTATAGAAAATGGAAAAGTTGCACAAAGTCATAAATATTTAACAAGAAAATGTTGGCACACAAAAGAGTTCTGCACAACATGTGTGTGAAGCTTCCCTGAAAGCAGTCATTAGACAAGCAGATCAAGTGACTATACATCCTGGAAAATGAAGATGAGTATAAAGGAATATGAGTCTGTGGATTTCGTGAAAGTTTTCGGTAGGCCAATAAATATTAAGTTGGGTCCAGCAATCATTTAACAAGGTGTTTTCCCTTTAATCCCATGGCACAAGTAAGTGTAGGATTAGTACCACCATCAACAGCTGAAACATTTGGTGTCAAACATCTGTTACAAATCACCCTTTTATTGAATTCCTTAGATGCAGCAACTAACAATTCATGGGGGCAGGGCCCTGATTTCAAGTCTCTCAAAGATGCTCCAAACATAAGATCATTAGTGCTCTGGGGACCTTTGGAGCCACGAATCACTTTAAACAAAGTGATTAAATATGCCAACACTCTCCACATTTTACTCAGAAGTAAATGTGGATTTGGAAAGGGGCCCTGAACATTAGAACATTGACCTCAGCAGTTACTAAGATAAGCACTGCCACAGCATTGTGATTGCTTAGAGGCTTAATCTACCTATTTGATTCTGTCAACGAACTGATACAGCAACTTTTGCACTGAGAGACTGACCATTCTGAGACATTTATGAATGCCATCAGCTCTCTTCTAACAGAATAATGTCAAATACATGAGGAAGCCAAACCAAATGTATAGACAGGATTATCAACACATAAACAGTATACCAAATTAATTCGCAGATTTTTAAACAACATCTTCAAAATTTTGACGTAGGTTAGATCAGAAGGAAGTACATCTATTGGGCAACATTTTATAGCCAGAGTGAAAAATGATGATGATTCAAATCCCAAGTTATTTCCTGATCACTGCATAATTTTGGCAAATCCTTGGAAAGAATATCTGATTTCATTACAGATCCTCTTACAGTGTTCCACTGGTTATATATTTTTTCTAGAAAACATATTTTTCTTTACCTCTTTCATTATAGAGGATTCTTGCTTTTCTCATTATTCATCCAGTTATTCATTCAACAAAGATTTATTGAGAACCAGGCAATCATAAATAAAACATGGTCCATATGTTAGAAATAAGAACAGGAGGCTAAATGAGAGTAGACGAAGGGCATGTAGTCCATGCCGGGGAAGTGTGTGAGCAGTGGAAAAAATGAGGGGAGAATTGCTGTAAGATGTGCCACACCCAGGTGGAGGTGCTAGGAGTAGAAATAGGGAAGTGACAGATGTGAGGGGGTAGAGGACAATACTCCAGGTAGAAGTGGCAGCATTCAGAAAGGCTTGGAGTGGTGGAATAACAGGATGTGTTTGGCAACCTACAAGTAGTTCAAAATGCAAGGAATATGGGGGGGAGCCAATTGGGGGTAAATCTCATATATTGAAAGACGATCGAGAAAGACTTTGCAATCCGTGATATTTATTCTGAGAACAGAAAGCTATCTCAAAAAAGTTTAAGGAAGTTAACAACATGAGTAAATTTGTGTTTTAGAAAGAGAATGCTGGCATGTATGCAGAGGTTGAAGGGGGTAGACCTAGAAATCTGCTACAAGGTTGTCACCATCATGTGAACAAAAATATTTAATAATGTGAAATAAGGCAGTGGTGAGGATGGAAGAAAAAGAGATGAGTTGAAAGGAGGAATAAACTCACAGATATGTTTGTAATTTAAGCTGAAAGAATGTGAAATTGCATGAGGTGTAAAACTCATGATGAGAGTTAGATATAGATATGAATTCCAGAAAAATCAATGTATGACATTTATTGAGCAGTTACGTTTCAAAATATTTTTCCTTGGTAGACAGTGTTCTAATCAAAATGTCAGCAAAGGGAATACAAACCAAACCAAACAAAATGAAAAACAAAACAAACTTTCATCTCATCCACCTTATTTTCTCCCCAAATAATGGATTGATTTTTTAAAAAGACGTATCAGTGGAAGAAATTTACCACTTTCTGTACATCTGAACCTAATTTTGTAAACAGAACAGATTTTACAGCATACATTTTTAAAATGTGAAACGTAAAGTGCCGAATAAGATAATAAAACCTTCCCAAAATGTTAGCTTTTTATTTTATCAAACTGATAAAACATATTCAACTCAATTACATACAATGCAAAATTATGGCCTGTGGGATTGCTCCCTGACCAGAAATCCTTCCTCATCAATGACTATCTGTGTTAGAGCAATAAAATCAGGCAGTAACCCAACATAGGGGTTTCTGGGCTATAACCTGGCACTGTCACCTCCCAATTTCTACCCCATCCTCCAACAGTCAAACAACCAGGGTAAATACGAGATCAAAGGAGAAGGGAGGATTTGGGCGTCCAAAGTTCATGGTCCTAAAATCGACCCAGGCAGTAACCCAACATAGGGGTTTCTGGGCTATAACCTGGCACTGTCACCTCCCAATTTCTACCCCATCCTCCAACAGTCAAACAACCAGGGTAAATACGAGATCAAAGGAGAAGGGAGGATTTGGGCGTCCAAAGTTCATGGTCCTGGCATGCATTGCTTTTCCCCTTTCAGTTTTCTTGAATTCCCCTCCCATCCTCTCCCTACTCCCTCATTCAGAGGAATGCAATCCATGTATGTGATTGGTCTTCAGTGTCTATGTAATAGGACTCTTAGCAGATGCATCCTATACGTAGGGAAATCTCACAATCCTCAATGAGTTTAGGATGGAAGGGAAGACTGTCTTCTCCAGTATCTGAGTTGCTTTGCTTTCAATTTCCTGATTTTCCTCTAGTTTCCAACTTTCTGGATGACGTCATGTCTTTTCTTACAAAGTAATTCACCTTTTCTCTAGCCTGAGCCATCTCCCACAGTTTATTAAAGAGACAGAATAGCAGAGTAATCAAGAGCTTGACACTAGAGTCAGGCAAACTGGCTTCAAACCCAAGCTTTCTAATTTCCAGCTCTATAGTCTTAAATGAGTGTGGCCACCCCTTTGTTGTCTCATCTATGAAACAGAGATTACAAATTGCTCTTCCCTTGGGTTTTTCAAAGTAAGTTTAAATGAGTCATTTCATGTAATGTGTTTAGCACACGGCCTGGCACTAACGAAGTGCTAATCTGATACATTATTATTAATTCCAGAAGTGATTGGTCTTTTTTTATCTAGACCTTTCTGGCTAGTTTCTTTGGAAACTGAAACCCATACTTATTGAAGTCCTGGACTTTCTTCAGAATTCCCTGATCTAGCTTCTCCTCTGTTCTTCTTTTTAACGTTTCCTATCAGACCAACTATACTTACCCGAACCTCTCCAATTACCATCACTTCATTCTGGTTAAGTTCTTTTTGCTTTGTTTTTGCTTATTTCCTTGAATAGTAGCTTCTCCACAATTCCTGGATTTCATCATAATTTTTTCTCTAAAATATTGGCCCATCTCAGGGAACAATTTCACATTCCCTAATATGTTAGTCCTCCCTATCTTCTTCTACCCCTCTAGCTTGCTTTTCAATCATTCATTCACTTGTTCATTCAAGCTATGAAAAGCACTTTTTTCTACACTCAAGTAGTTTGCAACGTAGTGGGGAAGACAGACAAAATATTGTAACAAGTAGAATAATGAATTTCAATATTAAATTAGATATGTATAAAATGCTTACCTAAAACAGGATGTAGTGGATGGTAAGGATCATCATCAAATAATAGATATATTATTATAAGGTATAAAGAATATCACTGAGAAGAAGCATATAATTCTTGAGCAATGTGTTCAACGATGAATAGGAGATTTCTAGGAAATGAGAAGGGGGAGAAATGCTGCATTCTATGTCAAGGAAACACAACATGCATAAAGGCAAACATAGTGGAATGCAAACTACAACAGCATACAGTGTTTGAGAAGTCCAAGCATTGCTAGAGAATAAGGTTAGACAAGGAGGCAGTGGATGGGGAGGGGCAGGAGGTAAGCCTCTTAAGGTAGGCACATGTCAGACAGCCAAAGTCTTTTATGTTATGCCAAGTATTGCATCTGGACTTCACTGTGGAGCAGAAAGAATTGTTTCCAAATTATTAAATGCCTACTCAGCAACAGATGGCATCATAGATACTTGACATTCATTATCCTATTTAAACTTCAATTGAAATACAAGGTGGATAGATGTCAGTCTCATTTCATTGATATGGAAATCAAAGAGTCAGCTACGGAAATGGTATAGTCAGTATTTGAACAAAGATCCACTCGATTGCAAAGTTCATATTCTATTTTACCACATTTTGGAAGGGACTGGAGTAAGTTAGTGAGGAGTGAGACTCTGACATATCTTTGGCAAAGGCATAACGTGAACAAATTTGCTTCTTAGAATCATAACCGCAGCAGTGTAGAGAATAGATTGAAGAAAGAAGAATCAAGAAGCAGGAAAGTTCGTTAAAATCTGAAGCAGCAATCTGGTGAGAGGTGTAGGAGTTTAAACAAAGACGATGGGAAATTCAAAGAAAATGCTGGATCTGGGACCTATTTGGGAAACAGAACTGACAACATTGGCATTCTCAAAATGCTCATTGACATTTTATCACCTGAAACTCAAGTCACTAAGGGTCCACCATCTCATCATAATGATTAAAGGGCAAGAAGAAGAAAGAAAGAGAAGAACAAAGAGTTTTTGCTACAACTGGTAATTGGCCCTATCAAAAATATTTTGAAAATGAGGTTTTTAAAGTAACATCAAGCTATAGCTCAAAACTCAACCTATTTTTGATAATGGATTAGGAAGCAATCCCAGAGCTGATGAACAAAATGAAACTAGAGGTAGGTAAAGTATAAATTCTTGGAGGGGCTACAGGCAAGGGAGAAAGTTATGGTTTTGCCACAGTTAGTAGAAGAGGTGAGCACGGTGGGTAATAGACACTATATTATTAGTACACGGGCTGAGGGTTTGGAGGCAGTTTTTATAAGTCATCTCAGAGAGATTCTCTATTCAACTCAAATATTTACCTAGCGCTCTTGTGTGCCCAGTCGTGTGGCCCAGCAGTGATAAATGCCTCTTTCAGGATCCCAGCAATGATTTTTAAAAACATGTATTTGGAGCCTTAAGAAATACAAGACCATGCTGGGAACAATATTTTTAATTTTTAG
Source organism: Equus przewalskii (assembly GCF_037783145.1). Lineage (NCBI taxonomy): Eukaryota > Metazoa > Chordata > Mammalia > Perissodactyla > Equidae > Equus > Equus przewalskii. The sequence goes on along the minus strand of NC_091858.1, from coordinate 23,150,549 downwards.
TACACCTTTTGACTTATTGAGAGTCTGTTTTTTACTAGTGTTTTTTGTTTTTCATCTGAGAACAGGCTGTGTGCTTTAGAGAGACACTTCAGAAATTGTATGGTGACCTGTGCAATGCTGGCTGGCTGTTCTTATGGTGTTGGACATAGGGAGTGTGAATGTCCCTGTGAACAAAACAGGAATGAACTAGAGGCCCCAGATGGTTCAAGAGGAAGCTAAATGTCCACCGACTGAACATAAAAGTGTTTTCCCATGTCTGCAATAGGAAAAATTCTTATGGTAGAGTTTAAAAAGGGAAGGGAAGGATAACATCTTAGACTGATTGAGTCACAGGTCATAAACCCAAACATTACCTTCAAACGATCCTTTAATGAGATCAGACTAATACAAAACAAGACAACTTTTGATAGCATTCCGGCAGAATAACTCCTTTGTTTCCCGTGACCTGCCTTAGAGGGATCTTATAATAACACAGTCCTGGTTGTTAACAGGGAGGTACCATCACATTACCACCTCAGGCATGTTAAGGAAACACACTTGGCTTCCTTTCTCAGTCCGTGACAAGGGTTTTGAAAAGTCTTAGAAGGGTTCACAAAACCATGAGGGATGAAATAGGACTGCACATACAATGCCTGAAAAAGGGCTTTATATGTTCTCTGATGATGAGAGTGAGGTTGATCACGCAGCTCATTCTAGAGGTCCTTCCTCGGGCTCCCGAAGCCCAGCTCACTGCCTCGCCAGGGCTGCTGTTCTACAGACTCTGCCTTTTGTCCCTCTTAGACGCCAACCCCCACCTCCTAGGAGGTACAGAGAGTTCTGGTATCCTCTCGCAGCTCTCCTCACCAGCCTTCCTTCACGTTGCACAGTCTGAACTTGGCTCCTACAGTGAGAGTGACCTATGACTTTATCACTGTGGACTTTCCAGATTTACTTGGGCATAAGCACAGTTCCTTGGTATCAGCAGTACCACGAGAATGCCAGGATACCTTGAGCTGAGGCTGCTGAGAGATATGGAACAAAACGAAATTTTTCCTGATTCACAGATTTTATTGCAAGGTCAAATTGAGGCTATTAATTTGGTCACTTTATCCATCATGTGACTTACGTAGCTGGTGGTTCAGTGTGCGCATATTAGTGAGCTTCTTGGGAAGTGAATTGTGGTAATAAGTTGAACAAATACTTGTATAGGATTTTCTATGTGACACGCCTTTTCCTAGGCAATGGTAAATTTGAAGTCCGCCTCTATCCTTTTCCTGGAAGAACTCCAATCTGGTAAAGAAACAAACCAACATCCCAAAAACTATAAAAAGAAGGCAGAATATTAAAGGTGGTAGAAAAGTTAAAGGAGCTTTTTGTGGTGTTACTTCCTTCAGAGGGGTTCACATTTCAATGGTACTAAAGGTAGAATTTAAGACACTGGCCAGAGGGTGGGGATGACCTTGGGAACACCGGGCACAGTCCATTTACTACACTGCCTGGGCACGTGTAATCTCCTCTAGATCTAATCACTCCTAAACAGGTGGGAGCATGGCGGCAGATGGGAGTAATTTCAAGTTCAAGAAAATCAAGAAGGTGCAATTGAGTTACCTTGAATGGGAAAAGTCTGGAGGGTGACACAAATGTGAAGATCATTCTTGCTCAGAGGCTGTAGTGATGTTCTTTGTATAGATCTAAGTTGAGCATGCACGTGACCAGAGTTAGTTTTCAACAAAGTCATCCTTCACGTTATCTCCTGACATGCACTCTGGCAAAAATTATTATGCTATATGAAATAAAAGTTTTGTTCTGTCCCTTAGATTTCATTTCCTTATTTATTCCCCTTCAAGCCAGTAAATAAGTTCTTCCTGTGAACAGTATGAAGTCACTGCTTGCAGCAAACATCCTCATCGGTGACCAAGAAAAACAAAGCATGTACATAACAGGTTTCTCACCAAGATTGCTGCCCACCTAGGCTTTCCACTTTATTTTGGACCCACAGCCTAATTGTATGTTCCTAGTTGACCTGGTCTCTCCGTAGGCATTTATTAAGTTATCTTGGATGATAGGATGTGTTTCCCAGTCTCAGACTCATCAATTAGCTCTTCTCTCAATAGCATCCCTTTTGCCTGGAGCTCCCCACTCCCTACTTAAAAACAAAAAAGTCTCTTTCCTACTCAGCATTCCCCTTTCAGCGTCTGCTCCCTGGTTCTGTCAGAAGACCAAGGTGTAACAACATCTTAAAGTAGTCTTGCCAAGGCTATTTGCATTTAAATAGGATTCTAAGCTTTACACTGAAGGCAATGCTCTCAAAAGGTAGAAGTTCAGACACTAGAGGGGAGATGGAAGAGAATGGAGGGGGTGGAGGACAGAGATGAACTCACAAGGGCGTTTCTCCTACTTCCATTGTAGTCCATAAGTATAAGGAATAATCACGTCTACACCCAATCAGCCCCAATGAGGTCGGAATCGACTTTGATTTCATATCTTTTTAATTATACCCTTCTCAAATTGACGTGAACTACTTATAATTATGTGGACTCCTCCTAACTCTCACAAGCCAGCCAGGTAGGGATAATCACCAGGGGGGGCTGGTGAGAACAGTCTCAACAGCTCCAAAAGGATCTGCCACCCATTGACATTGCCCTACCAAAAGAGAGAAATGCCCTTTCTTTTGCTTAAATTCATTCCTTTTAACCTGTTTCTTGCTGTCCTGAAATGCTTTATTGACTGTAACTTTATTTTCTAAGATTACATTTTGCCTTTTCTTTTTACTCTTCCTTTAGGAGAAATACGTTTTACATCATCTTGGGCTTAAGAGCACTTCTTATATTTCAGGTACAAGATATTATCCTTCTGTGTTCTCTTCTGCAGAGTAATACTAAATTCCTATATCCCCATTACCATTCATCAAAGTTGCTGATGGACTCCCCATAGCCATCCAATTAATTGGTTAATTTTACTTTCTCCGAAGCATTGTCTTTTAAACATAGAAATAAAAAGGTAATAGTTTCACATATATGAAAAAATATTCTTATTTTTATTTTATAGTGGATTTTAAAATTTTGAAACTTAGAATTTTAACTTTTATTTTATTATATTACATATAACTAAACAGTGACTTTTCAAGTTTAAATAGTAATTTTTAAATATTAGTTACACATATTACTTTTACTTGCTTATATGATATTTTATAATAAAATCATGTACCTTATAAATATTTATAGAAACTGAAAATCCAAAGTGTATCATAATACATAATTGATGATGTTACAGAGGCAATGTGTACTTAGCTCCACAGAACAAAATTCATAAATAAATGAAGAAAAATGAGAATAAAAAATACCACTGGCTTGGCAATTTAGAAACGATAATAACATCTTAATATTTCCCTTCTTTTAAAAATAACTACACAAAGAATCTGCGTTACTTAGGAGAGCTTTCAGAGGTGTAACATGTAAATGTTAGCCCTGATAATTAGCTATGAAGATTACGATTTTTAATGGGCCGTGTTTTTGCGAGAAAACTGGAAAATGAAGCAGAATATTCCTTGCCTTCATTTCTGCTTCCTGGACAGCAATTCACCTCAACTTCATTCAGGTAACCATTGATATTCCACCAACGTGTGATTTCAAATGTCCCACGGAGGATAACGAACAACTTACCAGTGAAACCTTTCCATATGACGAACAATTAAATGTCTTAGACATAAATTAAATCTTGCCTAATGTGTTGAATAAATAAGTGTGTTCGTCTAAATGTATAGTACACGAAGGAAGTCTGTTTTATCTGTTCCTTCTAACAGATAATCGAGGCAGAGGAGAGACAAAAGAAGGGACCCACTCTAAAATATAAATGCTTCACAAAGCAATCTCATGCTTCACCTAATGCAATATGTTTCTCGTGGGTCTTTTGTTACTCTGTGACATATTAAATTATCCTTCCAATTACCTTGGCAACTAAAACAAGAGCTCCTAATATGCTGATGACCGCTGGAGCTAATACCAGCTGTCAGTAATAAATGATAATTAAGGTATCTTAATTATTAAGCACGATGAGAATATGCAAAGTGTTTCTTTTTTATAAAACTTGTTTCTAAAGCATAGAGAAATCTTCATACTGACAAAATTCTCTTTCTCTACCTTGAATCAGCAATGTGGCCCTTTTTCTCCCTGAGACGGGTAGAGAGCTAGATAAATTGCGGCAATCTTTAACACATGTAGCCTCTCCTTATCCTCAGCCCCCCAGTTCCTTCCTGGGGTCTCTTTAGTTATCAACGTAGCAGAATGTGATGATTTAAAGCTGCATTTTTAGCCAGCTTATCTTCGGAACAATAGCAGCGATAACAAAGAGTCCATTCTAATAAAGGGTCTGTGCCCAGTCAGCTTAAGCAATGTAAAGTGTTCCTTTATTCTGCTTATTACCCTCTCCCCCAGAGGTTAACCATCTTAAAAGGCTGGCATTTAGACTGAGAGCAGGAACAAAGCATTACTAGAAAGCAGAGAGATCCTCCTCTAGCATGAAGATCTCTGCTTTCCGTAATTCTTAAGAAATATAGCAACTCAATGAAAAAGAACCGATACCTTTGAATGAGAACATTCCAGCACAGGAATACCGTTGTCTTGGCGGCTGCTGTGCAGAATGAGTTGCTTGGGCATGTATCCCTCTCTTCTTAGCTATGGGGTCTGCTTGGTGGCTGCTGCCAACACAGGGAGCATTTACGACGTGTATGTGCTGTTCGTCCGCAATAAAAGGAGACTAAGCAGCCCAGCTTGGTGCTGCTTGCCTGGAGGCATGAGATCTTTAGACCCTCGCCATCTGATTGGCTGCTTCCTAGTCTCACTGCACTCCTCTGCCTTAACCTTCGACTGTGTTCAATATATTTTCCCTGGGGATAGAGTCAGAGAATTGCTGGCTAGGGAATTAGTGGCAGGTTAAATCGAGCTGGTTTTAAAAAGCAGTGACATGATTTTCTATGAACACGTCTAACATCTAATTTCCCAAAGTTCTTCATAATGGACCCAGGAGAAACCTAATAAAATGGATATAATTTAACAATAGCAGTTTTATGTTTCCTCTCTGAAAATACCTTGAGTTTAACGTGCATATAACACGGTAGCGAAGTGATCAGATGGCTTCTCACGGCGCGGCAGGTCTGTATAATCAACATTAAATCAAAACAGATGGGGCTGACAGAACGTATTAGGAGGGTTATTAAAAATGCCAGGAGATGCAATTGAATAAGGCTACTGAAGCCATCTCAAGAAAGTCTTATAAATCATTTAAACAAAATAGTCTTACAATATTTATGCTTGATTTTTTACAGCTATGATAATGCAAACATAAAGATCAATGACAGGCAAACAGTAAAGCTTGTGTTAACGTCTCTAAAATAAAAGTAACAAATAAATGTCAAATCTCTTATTCTATGAAAGCAGGTCAAATAAGAAAAGAATAAAAAAGTACACCTTTAACATCTCCTATCCATATATTAGATTCAATTTTATACTTAACTTTGGTCAAGAATTTGGAACAGGGTATTAAAAAATACCCATTGATATGTTATTTTTAAAAATGAGAGCCTTCAAGTTAAAGATAGTGAATTGACTGTACACATTTAACCTCACGTTCTCTCCCTCACTAAATCTCACTAAAATGACAATCAAGTTTTTATTTTAAAAACCATAAACCCACAAGGACAAAGAAACAGGGGAAAATTGCAACCAAGTTCAGAAAACTAGAAAGCTGACAGACAAGTGGTGAGTGAGCAGGGAAAGCTGAATCCTGAACTAGTCACGGGGAAAGTCAAGAAGCAACAAAATTTACGACACGCCAGCCCAAATAAGCTCTGGAACTGGTGTCAAAAGGGACCTTTGGAAGTGGAGATAAGGTGGGGCTAACCCACGCAGGTGGTCTGATGCCCATCCCTCACCTTACCAGAACACTGGAGGTTTATTCTCTGGAAAGACTAAAAGAGAGTGTCTCTGGGCTAGCGTGGTTAAGAATAAAGGTGCCAAAATGAAAACATGGGAGTTAATGGAAAATACGCCTTCTTCCCACACTCAACTCTTAGGAAACAGGTAGCAAGATGTATACTCTCCCGAAGGGACATTTGAAGAGTGTTCTTTGGGGACTCTGACCATCCTGAAAGATAAAACTTAAAGGCATTAATATTGGATACTACGTAAGAAATGGCCCAGCCAGATCACCTACCAGTGATGGCTACCTTAATAAGCGCTATATGTGAGTTTTTAGTGCCCTACTCTTACATACGAGCAGATCAGACAAACATCTACCATCAAAGCAGAGAACAGAACAAACAAACAAAAACAAGCAAATAACAGACAGACAAACCAATATGGAAAGAAGTAAATTGGAGAAAACAACGGGTGTACAGGGAAAACAGCTTAAATACTATCATTAATGCCCTTGTCAAAATAAGGGATGCACAGGCAGTTCTCACCGTGCTTGGTTCCAATATACATGAATATCAGTTACACGGTTTAGTTTGCAACAGCAGCCCCCTGGTAATACAGTTCAAATTTCAGTTACCATGGTACATGGACTATGGGTGATTGCACAGTGTACAAACTTTTCTTTTATGTCTTCTGCCCACAGTCACTGAGTAATAATAGATGCACATCGTGGTCAATGACCAGTCATATCACTTCTTTCAAAGTCTGTTGGTGATTGGTCAATTCACGTCTGTTAGTTCACACACAGAAAGCAAAGTACATAATTGTGTCACCTTGTTGCCTCTGGCATAAACCCATGTGACATTTTCCAGAATGATCATGAAAAGAGGGAATTGGCCAACAAAGATGAGAAGCGGCAATGAAATGAAAAATAAGAATACAGGAAGCGAAATTGGATATGATTAGAAGGTGATAGCAAAGCCAGGTTTGAAGGGGCTGGATGAACCATATTGCAAAAATCCAATGAATATAAAAACCAAGGAAAGGAGCTTCAGCAACTTTTAGTTTAAATCACATGAGGAACAGAAAGGCGCTTACGGTTGGATTGAAGACTGAAATATTAAAATCAATTAATTTGGCTAGCATTCAGGTGAAAATGTCGATGTTAATAGCCACAATAAAAGAAAGTGGTACTTACAAGTGAATGGAAGAAGAAATTTTTATTGCCAGTAGAGGCTAGTTTCATTGCTTCAAAAGTTGGCATGAATTGATTAATGTCAAGCTATGTTGAGAAGTTGCTAGAGAAGAAGAGGATGCTGCTATGGAATTTGCACCTAGATCCCAAGAATTGGTTAAGGCAAGAGGATATTATAACTGGCAAATAGTTTATGTGGATGAAAGAGTTTGTGATAAAAAATGGTGAAAATGGCCAAGATCAAGTGATACTGGCAAAATACTTCACATTAAAGGGCTCTTGGGGATATTTCATGACACTAAAATAACAAAGGATAAGTGACTGGAAACTGATCCAAACTTAGAAAGGAATGTGGCAATTCAGCAAGACCTGGAAAAGATGCTCATTTAGTTCTGTAAGTTATACCATGAGAAGGCGGCAAGCATTGTCTCCGAAAAGAAAACACTTTGATTATCAATGTTTTAAATTATAGTACACTAAGTAAACATTAGTTTTATCAGTTTTTATTTCCTTATACATTTAAAACTGCTTGTGAGCTTTTAATGTTTCTAAAAAGTTCACAGAACTACTGTCCTTTTTCCCATTGATTATTAAGAGTGCTCTGTATGGTAATTTTTATAATCTCATAGTTCCAGGCAAAGGGGAGACTGACTACATTGTATCTGAATAGGCAGCTGCAAGAAAGACATACATGAAACACAAAAAGCTCTTGGAAAACTCGGTAGAAAGATTGAAGATAAAGTTGAGGAAATATTCTTCAAAGTTGAGTAAAAGGACAAAAAGAAAAACAAAGGAAAATTGTGAGAAAAAAAGTAAGAAAATTTCAGGTATAATCAGGGAATCCAACACCTGAGTAGCAAGAGATAGACCAAGAGAGAATGAAGAAAACAAAAGGAAGAAAACCATCAAAAAATAATTCAAGCAAAATTCCTATGCATTTCCAGATTGGAAGTATGCCATTAAGGCACATGATTGGCTCATGATTGTGGAATCTCATGCTATAATAATCAAATGTCTGTAATTCTGAAAAATTTTCATTGCTAAGAAAATGTAAGATAGTCTTATAATATGTCACAGCTCTTTACAAAATACCATATAATTCCTTCATTTCTCAACTTTAGTTCTCTCCTCTAGGGGTTTTTTTTTTTTTTTTTTTTTTTTTGGTGAGGAAGATTGGCCCTGAGCTAACACCTGTGCCAATCTGCTCTCTATTATGTACGTGGAACTCTGCCGCAGCATGGTTTGATGAGCAGTGTGTAGGTCCACACCCAGGATCCGAAACCACGGATCCCAGGCCACCAAAGCGGAGCACGCAAGCTTGACCACTACGCCACCAGGCTAGCCCTGACTCGTGTTTTTTTGATCTCATGTAAGTGTGACGGTTCATCCTATAATATCTTTTTTTGTAGGATACTTTGCTTAATATTGCAAATTATGGAAGGTAAAAATTCTAGTAGCCAAGCACTTAATACTCAGTTCTAGCTTAATTCCCAAGATCATCTCTGGCTTCAATGGTAAAAATTTTAAATTCTACTTGGAGTCCTCCACTGAAAATAATATATTTGTTGGCATTCTCTTTCAGACTTATCGATTTCAGTCTCTTTCTTGTTAGAAGCACAAAATAACACATTTTAAAATCAATGATAGAACATGCACACAGCACTGTTCAAAACTCTGAAGTGATGAAAAGTGGAATAAAATAAAATAGCATTCAAGAGGAATATGCAAATATGTTTAGCATTTTTTTCTCCAAAATATTTACAATTATTTAAAAATAAATTAAAAACTCATTTGCTAATATAAAAGGACTGGTAAAATAAAATATGCTACTGCTTTAGCAGCAAAAGCATTTTACAAAATTATAGAACAATAGTAAATTATACTTCTTAATGCCTTTTAAGCAAATGAAAGCAAACTTAATCACAAAATTTAAAATGCCCATTTGATGCCTACTGAGGAATTTTGAGAAGGTCAAGGATATTTGATCCAATTGTAGAGATCTACAAGGATTTGTCAGCCACAGAAAATACCATTTTAAACCAACCTTTTTGGTTAGGAAATAAAATAAGCATTTCGTTAGCGTGTACCTTTATCTTCAGAGTAGAATCTATAAGCCTAAGTTATCATAAAAGATAGCTTTTCACAGCTGATATTTCTATTCAGTCATATATCCTTTCATTTATTCATCAAACATTGAATATCTCCTTCATGTTGGTGTCTTGCGTGGAACTGTGGATTTCAATGTTTAGAAAGGGAAACTAGAGGGAATGAGTAATAGGAGAGACTGATCCATCCTATAGAATGAAGCACCTTGTCTGTCCTATATCCTCCACTTCACAGAACAGACCTAGAGATGCTACATACCCAGAGATATCCTTTAAATTTACTCTCCTGTTACTGCGCAAAGGGTGTGATCTGCTTGCCTCAAGACAAAAGCCAATCTGTCAAGAGATAAGATGGTGGTAGAGGAAGGACTTTTATTAGGTGATGAGCTAGCTGGTCAGGAGATGGCAGACTAGCATTCTAGAGAACCATCTTAAGGGGGACACAGAATCTTGAAGCAGTGGGTTATAGGGGAGGGGTTAGGAATGTTGACCATCTGGTGTTACAGACTGAGAGTCACCACACCAGATCTTTCAGCTGTCATCGATGGTACATACAAGCATAGAACCTCTGTCCAGGGGTTATTACAATGCTAGGGAACTTAAAAGACTATTGTCTTATTGCAGCTGGGAAGTATATATGCAAGCAGGGGCCATAAATCTATAAATCATTCATGTTCTCTAGAGGAGGGCTATTAATTACCTAAACCACGTGCAACCTGGAGCATATCCACCTGGGCTTGTTCCCCAGACGTCATTTGCAGTTGCAATATGGCTTCTTTTCTACAATATGGGTTGTCTTTTGTCACCCTGTGTTGAGCCAGTATCACTTCCTCTGCCTATGTAATCTTAGAAGCAGATGGTTTTTATAAATCTTATTAGCTTTAATTTCGGTTTGCCATGAGTGATTAGAGACTTATCCTTAAATCTTTGCTTTTAGAAAGTAACTTTTTTGTTTTGTTTTGTTTTAGTTTGGTTTTGGTGACGGAGATTGGCCCTGAGCTAACATCTGTGCCATTCTTCCTCCATTTTTTTTGTATGTGGGACTCCACCACAGCATGGCTTGATGAGCAGTGTGTAGGTCTGTGCCTGGGATCTGAACCTGCAAACCCCAGGCCACAGAAGCGGAGTACACAAACCCAACCACTGTGCCACCAGGCCAGCCCAGAAAGTAACTCTTTATGCTGTACAGAAGTGGAGCAGCTAAGTCAAAATGGTAGACTGCCTATTTAACTAACGCAATTTATACATTTCTACCAGAAACTTTACTGTAAAGTCAGGGAATCTCTAAAGGTTTGAAATATAAATGGTAGCTGCCAGTTCCAATTCCAAAAACAGGGATCCGAAACACACTTTTGATAATTAACCAACGGTGTGAAAAGGCAGCCTGTTCCCTCCCTCAGCTCACGCTCTCCCTGTTTGCAGTGGTTCACTTCTTTTGAGTCTGTCACAGCTTTTGTCTGTTTGCTTCAAAGCCATATTCAGCTGCGGATCTCAAACACAATGCAATGGGCTGGTGTCTGCTTACCAGAGCTGAAATGCTTTGTTTCAGAATTGCCTTAACAGCTAACCTATTGGTCTAGATTTACCACCTCGACCTACTTCATTCATTTATTTTCATGAAAATGGAGACTTCTGATGCTGAATCACATGAGAGGCATCCGTTAGACTAGTGTTCAGATAAAAATAATTATTTTTCCGATACATTGCCTCACTCATGTTAGCGCTTCTGGGCAATAAGTGGAGGAAATAAAATACTTATAATCTCTAAAAGTAATTCTGGGGCGCATAGAGATTTCTACTTTAAAACATGTTTTAAAGTGCCACTTTAATTCCTGATAAAAATAAATCATCCCTCAAACAACCTTCCCATTGTCTCCATCTCCTTTAGACAAATTCAAGTCCCAGCTATTGGCTGTTGATACTTGGCCCCAACGCAAGTGAAGGAAGATGGGGAAACAAAGATAGAAATTGAACTGAATGCATTTTATTCAAAGCGTCTTCCTGCTTCTTCTCTCTACTTTGGCTCAAGGTTAAAAAGGTTGAGAGAAATTTAAGGAAATTTAAGCAAAGGCAGGTACTGAAAGTAAGAGAGGAATAAGGAAAATTCGGTAGTATGTACGTTCTACAAGAAAGCTGGTAAAGAGCAAAACTCAAGAGAATGGTTATTGAAGGTCAACGCTTCTTTACTACCCACAAAGACCCCTTTTATGGTTTTCCCCAGGCGAACTCCGTGATTTGAAGATATTGAATACCAAATGAGTTGCATATATTAGATAAAAATTCATCTCCCTTTGTCTTTTTTTAAAATATTTTTTGAGATATAAATGACATATTATATTCCTTTAAGATGTACAACATAATGACTAATATTTGTGTATATTGCAAAGCGAGCACCACAAATAAGTCTAGTTAACATTTAGTTAACATCCATCACCGCACAGTTACAAACATTTTTTTTTCTTGTGGTGAGAACTTTTAACACTCTTTTTGTGATGAATAGATCGAATATGAATATAACTAACCAGTAAAGCAGAAATCAGCATGAGATAACTGGAGACAGATTGGTTAGCTGATATGTTTCCAGTCAAAAGCTAGAACTTTAAAATTTTATGTCAGCTTTTGCTCCTTCATCACAGGAAAATGACAATATCCATTATACTTTTAACATATTGAACATTTTTGTAGATCCCTATTCTTAATTTCTCACACTAGAATCCCAGAATGGGAATCAATCTGTGATGTAAACAATCAAGCTGATTATTAGGCTGAAAACTCAAGGCTAGCAAACGTGCTGGTTTTGAAATTGTCAAAAGCAAGCATTTATTTAATTCAATGACACTTTTAATTTATTGATTGTAATCTCATCTTAATCTTTAAACCATTCTTCTGATTATATGACCCAAATCAGTAAAATACAAAACTATTTCTTCATTACTTACCAAGTTTTTGCAAAAGAGGGAAATAAATGATAGGGAGGGGGAAGATGAGTAAAAGGGTAGAAAAACATTATCCTTTAAATTAAACGCCTTTCAAAAGAATCAACATGAATTGAGCATTATCTTTTCTTCCCTCTAAATGTAGTCTTATAGTTACCATATTTATCTATAAAGTCAGTTTATTTATAAAATGTCCCATTCCAAAGATATTTTGAGGCAGCTCACTTATTTCTACTTTGTGATTTCAGTTGATCTGAATTAACCTTCACCAAGAGCACATTAACAACAGATACCTTCTGTGCCAAATAAGACAATGGGATGCAATCTCCGGAAACCGAATAAATAATTTCAGATTCAAAAACTCAGATTTTAGGCTTCAAATCTTAAATTTGAGATCATTATACACAGTTTGATAGTATAACCTCATTTTTCTTAAAAATAGTATGTTAACGCATGCATGAGAAATAGCAGAAATAAAAAACTGTTAGTATTGGTTGTGTCATGAGGACAGGCTTTGCTTTATTACCAATGGTGCCTCTCTGAAGGAATTTGAGTATATTATTTTTTAAAACTTTAAGAGTTTGAATGGCGTTGGGTAGATAGTCACTCATCAGTTCCCCAGTGGGCTGTGAATAGTGCAAATCTTCTGCTTTCAGAAGCTTTTTCTTCTTCTTAACCCCTTGCATTTTTCAATATATTTTTTATTATTTTACTTTTCAAGGCATTTTTGAGATAGATTTTATATACAATAATAATGCTCAGATCTCATATGTACAATTTGATCAGTTTTGACAAATATATACTCTCGTGTAACCAATCACCAAAATATTAATAACTGAACATTTCCATCAGCCATGAAAGCACTTTCTTGCTGCTTTCCAGTAAACTCTCCTCACCCGAAGGAAATCATTATGCTGATTTACATCCTAAGAACTCGTTTAACCAGTTCTTGAACTCATATAAATGGAATATATTGCATGCGCTTTCGTGTATGGTTTCTTTTAATCAACATAACACTTTGGAGATTCATCCATGTTGTTGCACGTTTCAGTAATACACACCTTCTTCATTTCTGAGAAGTATGCTAATGTAAGGACTAGCAAAAGTCATGAAGTTTTCTTCTAGAAGATTTATAGTTTTAACTTTTGCCATCAGGAATATGATTAATTTCAACTTATTTTGTGTTAAGGCTGTGAAGTAATAGTTAACATTTTCCTCCATTTTTCCAATTTTTCCAGCAACATTTATTCAAAAGACTTTCAAATCCCCCATTGAATTGCATCAGGGTTGATGTTGGAATTTATTTCTGGATCCCATATTCTTTTTTTCTTCTGCAGAGAAAGATTTGCCCTGAGCTAACACCTGTTGCCAATCGTCTGCTTGTTTTACCCTCTCCAAAGCTCCTGTAGGCTGTTATATATCTTAGTTGTAAGCCCTGCTAGTTCTTCTCTGTGGGCCACCACCACAGCATGGCAACTGACTGACGAGCAGTGTCGTGCCATGACTGGGAAGTGAACCTGGCCTGCCAAAGTGTTGAGCACCAAACTTAGCCACTAGGCCATGAGGGCTGGCTCTGGATCCTACATTCTTGTCCACTGGAAGGTTTGTTTATACTTATGGCAACACCACACTGTCTCAATTTTTCTTGAAATAAAATACTATTACTCCTCTAAATTTTTTCTTCCTTTTCAAATTTGTCTTGGCTGTGCCAAGACATTCAAATTTTCATATAAATTTTACAATTGCTATGTCAAATTTTACAAAAACCCGCTGGGATTGTTTTTGCAATTGCTCCTAATCTATAGATAAGGGAATAATGAATATTTTAACAATATTGAGTCTTCCAAACCATAAGCATGGTAGATCTATTTATTTGGACCTTCTCTAATTTCTCTAGCAGTATTTTGTAGTTTTCAGTGTAGAGGTCTTGCACATCTTTCATTAAATTTATTCCTATGAAATAGATGTTATCATAAATGGTATTATTTTATTTTCACTTGTTTATTGCTAGTGTATGAATTGATTGATTTATACTCTGACCTTGCTAAATTCACTTATAACTTCTAGTAGTTTGTAAACCCATTGGATTTTCTATGTATTCAATCATGGATAGTCTTCAAATAGAAAATTTGACTCCTTTTTTGTTTTTCAATCTTTAAGACTTTCCTTTCTTTGTTTTATTCTTCCTGTCTTTTTTTTCTTTTTCTTTTCTTTTTTTCCTTGTTGCACTGTTTAGACTTCTAGTACACGCTGAGTAGAAGTTGTTAAAGTGGGCATCCTTGCCTTGTTTCTATGTTAGGAGTGGTGTGGGATATTCAATATCTTATTAAGTGTGATGTTAGATGTAGGCATTTCATAGGTGTCCTCTTTCAATTTTAAGAAGTTCTATCACTACATGCTATGATATTGTTTTTATTTTTAATCCTGATTAGGTGTTGAATTTTGTTAAATGCATTTTCCACATCTATTGAGCTGATTATATGATTTGTTTCTTTATTGTGTCAGATGTGAATTATATTAATTCATTTTAAGATATTAAATAACCCTTGCATTCCTGGGATAAATCCTACTTAGCCATAATGTAATAGCATTTTTACATATTACTGAATTTGATTTTCTAAACATTTTATTGAAGATTTTTACATCTATGTTTGTGAGAAATATTGATCTGTAATATTTTTTTCTTATCATATCCTGACATTTTGGTCACAGTATTATGTTGGCTTCATAAAACTAGTTTGTGCTTCCTTTTCTTCCATTTCTGAAAGAGTTTATTGAATTTTGATATTTTTCTTCCTTAAACATTTGATAGAATTTACTAGTGAAGCCATCTGGGCTTGAAATTTTCTTTTGGAGATATTTTTATTTTTTTAACAACTATTGGAGTATTCAGAATTTCTATTTTTTTCTTGTATCAATTTCAGAAAATCATGCTTTAAAGGAATTATCTATTTCATTTAATTCACTGAATATTTTAATATCCTTTGTTTTCATCTAATATCTGAAGAATTTATGGTGATGTCTCCTCTTTCACTCCTTATACTGATAATTTGCTTCTCAATAATTCTTGCTAAAGGTATATCACTATCACTAATCCTTTCAAATAACAGTCCTTTGACTTTGTCAACTTTCTCTCCGTTAACCTGCTTCATATAATTGACTTCTGATTTTCTGTGATTATTTCCTCTCTTTTACTTTCAGTGAGCTTAATTTTCCCTTCTTGTCTCCTTGTTTTATCTCGGTAAGTTTAGATCATTGATTTCTCCCCCCCAAATGTATGCTATAAAGCTATAAATTTCCTTGTTTTAGCTGTATCCCACAATTTTGATATGCTGTATTTCATTATCATTCAGTTCAAAACGTCTTCCAATTTCTCTTGGGAGTTTTTTCATTGATCCATAGGTTGTTTAGAAGCATGTATTTTAATTTTCAAATATTTAAGTGTTTTTATAATTATAATTTTAGAGTTGACTTCAATTTAACTTTTATGAGGTTTAAAGACATCTCCTATATGATTTTAGTTTTTTAAAGCTTAATGAACCTTATTTTACAATCCCATATAGTTCAGTCTTGGTGAGTGTTCCTCACGCATTTGCAAATAACATGTATTCTGCCAGAGTTGAATATAATAGTCTATAAATATAAATTTGGTCAAGTGGTTAATAGAAATGTTCGATTCTTCTCCATATTACTGATTTTTTTTGGTCTACTCCTTATATGAATTTTTGATAGAGGAGTGTTAAAATCTCCCACTATGGTCATAGATTTTTCTATTTCTCCCTTTCATTCTGTCAAGTTTTGCTTACTATATTTCGAAGTTTTACTCTTACTTGCAAAAATATCTAGAACATTTATGTGATGAAATGACACTTTTATAATTATGAAACGTCTCTGTATCTTTTTTAATATCCCTTATGGTGAAGTCTACTTTGTCTGATAATATAGAGACACTTTGTTTCTTGTGATCGGTGCTTGCATGGTATATTCTTTTCCATTCTTTTATTTTCAACGTATTTGTGTCTTTATAGTTAAAGTGTCTCCCATTTAATTGAGTCTTGCTTTTTTATCTGACAATCTCTACCTTTAATTAGAGTGTTTAGTGTCTTTCCATTTAACGTAATTATTGATATGGTTAGAGCTCAGTCTCTCATCTAAACATTTGTTTTCTACTTATCCCCTCTTCCTTCTTTGTTCCATCTTTCCTGCCTTCTTTTAGATTACTTGAATAATTTTTAGTATTACATGTTATTGTCTTTATTGGCTTTTGAACTATTTTTGTTTTACTTTTTTAGTTTGTGCTCTAGGGATTATAATATGCATCCTAACCTTATCACAGTCTACATAAAATTAATATTGTGCTGTTTCATGTGCAACAAGAACCTTATAAGAGTATAATTTCGTTTACCACCTCCAGCCCTTTGTGCTATTTTTATCATACATTTGACTTTGTAACTCTGCAGTGCATTTGTGTGTGTGTGTGTGTGTGTTAGGAAGATTGGCCCCAAGCTAACATATGGGCCAGTCTTTCTCTATTTTATGTGGGACGCCACCACAGTGAGGCTTGACAAGCAGTGCTAGGTCTGCACCCGGGATCCAAACCTGTGAATCCTGGGCTGCTGAAGCAGAGCACGCAAACTTAACCACTGCACCACTGGGCTGACCCCTGCAGTGCATTTTTATGATTTCACTTTAAACAGCCACTTGACTTTTAAAGATATTAAGAAAGAAGTATTTTCTATTTACCCACATATTTACCATTTCTGATGTTCTTCATTTTTTGGCAAGTCCAAGTTTTCACCTAGGATGATTTCCCTCGGCCTGAAATGATCCTTTAGTTTGTTTTATGGGTAAGACTATTGTTGACGAGTTCTCTCAGTTTTTGTTTTTCCTGAAAATGTTTTTTTTCACATTCATTATTGAAGAAAAATTTCATCGGACATAAAATTCTAGGTTCACACATTTTCTTTTAATACTTCAAAGATGTCATTTTGTTGTTTGCTGGCTTCCATTTCTTTACTAATGAGAACTCAACCACAATTGTTGTTATTGTTTCTCTGAGTACATTATGTCTCTTTTATCTGGCTACTTTTAAGATTTCTGTCTTTATCTTTGAATCTTAGCTATTTGCCTATGACATGTCTACGTCTTCTTTCTTTTTATCTCACATGGGATTTGCTAAGCTTCTTTGACCTGTGGGTTATGTCTTTGATAAGTTTGACTCCTATGTTAGACTACTCGTTTTTGTCAACAGGTCTCAGGCATTCCATTCTCTTTCTTTTTCTCTCTATATTTAATTTTGAGTAAGTTCTATTAAACTATCTTCAAGTTCATATATCCTTCCATTTGGGTGTCCATTCTGCTCTTAATCTCTTCCAGTTAATTTTTCATTTAGACATTTTTTAGTTCTAGATTTTTTATTTGATTGTTTTTTATATTTTCGATTTTCTGCTAAAATTCCTCATCAGTTCACCCATTTTGGCCATCTTTTCCTAAAACTCCTTTAACGTAATTATAGCAGCTGTTTTAAAGTACTTGTTTGCTAATTCCAGTGTTGGGTAATTGAGACTTTATTTCTATTGCCTGCTTTTCCTCCCACCTATGAGTCACATTTTCCTGCACCTTTGCATGCCTCCTAAGTTTATATTGGATTCTAACATCATGTACAATATAGTGTAAACACTCTAAATGCTATTATCTTCCCACAAAGAGCATTCAGTTTCATTCTGGCAGGCAGTTGAATATTTGATGGATATCATTGATGCTGCTGAGAATTGATTTTAGGCTTTGTTAGGGCAACTCTGTTTCATATTTGTCCTTAGATTTAGCACATGGCATATGGTCCTGGGACATGATCCCTACTCCTAAAGCATGACCCTTGTGGGGTTTCAGTGGAAAGTTGTAGATGTTTACCAATTTCCTTTGTCTTGGCTGGACTTGAACTCTGAACTCTGTCTTCTCAGAACTGAGAAGTTTTGAGAACCTCTAATCTATGCTATTCCCTTGTTTCCCTGGAACCAGAAACCTGGGAACTATATTTCCCAGAATTCCTGTCAGCCAGAGTCTGGTATAGATATGGAAGGCAAAAAGGGAACAGAGAATATTATTTTTTGGTGGCTTCAGAGATGAATTGAGGTTTGCTAGTGGCTTCAGGGGATCCCCTTGTGAAGGCAGCTGTAACTATTGGTGCTGGATTCCTGTAGTTCCTGAGCAGAATGGCAGGAACAACTTCGTAAGTCTCTGAACAACAGCAAACCTGAGAGTTAGCAAGAGCAAGAGCCTTCTTTGACTTTTACTGCTCTAGCACTTACAATGGCTTTGAACGTGCTGAATTCACTGTTTTAAGTCATTTCCCATTTGAAATAGCTCAAACGTTTTCTGTGTTCTTGAACAAACACTGACCGATGACGGTGCTATTGGTATTCTTCATTTTCAGGAACATCCTGTGCATTACACCACATTTACTGTTCCCAAACACCTGGCAGCTAGTGTCAGTAGAAACTCTCAATCATTCTGATAAGTAAAGGAGGTCTCATAGATTTTTAGACACCCCTTCAGACAATAAAACTGTTTCTAACTAGGAATCTAATGTAACTTTAGGCACACCCTCATAAGAGTCTGTGGTTCCCCCAAGATCTTTGAAACCCAAAAATGAGAAATGAAGATATTGGCTCAGGATAGATGATGCCCTCAGGCATATGTTAGAAGGAAGTTCTTTCTGGAGCAATGGTCCCTCAACAAGGGTCTCCTAGAAATTCACTAGACTTAGTCAGTCAGTTAGGCTGGAAATGGCTCTCTTTCTCTTAAAGCTTTCTGGAGATTCTCAATCCATCATATGAAGTTGTTGGGCTAAATACATAAAGATATACACACACACACACATTTTTTTGGTGAGGAAGATTGGCCCTTGAGCTAGCATCTGTTGCCTGTCTTCTTTTTGCTTGGGAAGATTGTCACTGAGTTAACATCTGTGCCAATCTTCTTCTATTTTGTATGTGGGACACCACCACAGCATGGCTTGATGAGCAGTGTGTAGGTCTGTGCCCAGGATCCAAACCCACAAACCCTGGGCCGCTGGAGTGAAACGCAAAAATTTAACCACTACACCACTGCGCCAGCCCCTGGGCTAAAATATTTTTAAAGTCACTTCCAACTAGAGATTTCTGTCTGTCCCATGTGGCTTGTACCACAAATCTAAGATTTTTACAAGCTAATAACACAATAATCTCAAGTCATTGGAAAACACTAAGCAAATTTTCCAATGTCTCTTATTTTCTTATAAGGTTGCAAACTACGTTGGAGTTTGATACACTGAAATGAGCATGATAGGAATATGGAAAAAGGCTTATTCAGTGAATTCCAAACTAAATAAGCAACTCCTGTCCATATTATTAGAAATCTTACCCTATTAAGAAGATGATTAAAAGCAAAACTAAAGAATTAGCAACAAAATCATCATTTAATTTTACTTGAAACATTTTATATAAACAATGTGATTCTCAATCCTGCAGAAAATGAAAACAAACATGTTTTGGAGGTTGGTTTGAGTTGAACAGATGGAGCTAACATGTATCATTTCCAATCCTTGCCAAGCTGTGGGAACCATTCTCATTGGAGAGGTCAAAATCCTCGGGGTGGAGTTTCTTTTGCTTCAGTTTCCCCAGAGCTTTAGAGGCAGACAATTTTCATAAGTGGATAGAAATTTCAGTTAGCACTGACTACTTTTGGGCCCATATTCCTTGAAAACCCATGTTTACTTGTCTTAGGCATTTCTGGCCCTTTTAAAAGGCACACTATGAGTTAGTCATTCACATTTCTAAAGCTAACTTTTAAGGTGAAGTGGGCTGAAAGTAAATAAAGGAAACATAGACATTTTTAAAAAATGAAAATCATGCAAAATTCAAATTCAAAGAGAAAGAATCTGCATGGAGATAGCAATCATGACCATCTATTCTAGAAAAGACTAGAACATAATTCTTTACTAACTGCTTTCAACTGAACAGGTCAATTGCTCCCTTGATTCATTTTAAAAAAAAAAACAAAAACAACAGCACAAAACTTAACAATTCATTCCTGCTGGTATACTAAGGCAGGTTGCGTTGCCACTTATGTCATTCTCTGAGCTCTCATTAAGCGGTAGAATGAAGTCAAGTCTAAAGCTTATTGGGGCCTTGGGAAGGGGAGCGAATGTCTAGGGTGCCAAGAGAAAGAACCATTTCTTTCTACACTAATACAATACTCCAAGAAGGTTTGTTAAATTTAATTGAGTTGAATTGAGCTGAGGTGAATTGAATTGAATTCAATCTAAAGGAATTAATGGCAGGTCATACTGTTGATTTTTAGACTAAAATTATTTTGTCTGAAAGAGTCTTTGAAACCTGTCCTTCAACAAGGGCTAAGAACATCTCTCTGTAATTTCTTTCTGGAAACAGTTAACATTTTAAAAGATTTAATTTAAGAATGGTTTCCTCAGTATCTTTATTGTGCAATATTAGTCATCTTTCATGTCCATTATTTTCTGTTAGAGTTACAAATAAAATAATACTTCTTGCTGCACTTCTTGTCAGCATCTGATTCCACAACCAGACTCTTAAGATCTGGGAGGATAGGAACTGGAGCCTCCATCCCAGGACTGGCTCAGTGCCTGGCATATAATAGCTGCTTGATAACTATTTAATAATGGATGAATTAATGAATGAAAATAACTAGAAAAATAAGTTAGTTATAATTATGTCATTATCATGGCACTTGAAGGAAGAACTTAGACAAGTGTAAATGCTAGCTTTTACATTTACGTTCGATAAAGTTGTGGTAGTTGTTTCTCTCAATACTAACCTCTAGCTTTAGGTATGCGGAAGTAGTTGATTTCTTTGACGTGCCCTATTCACTGCTGATGTTGGTATTTACAACAGGAACAGACTTATTTGAGAATTTACCAAGGTGTTAGAGCATCAAATATGTGCATTGGAACGAATGCAATAGAACTGAATTTATTTAGCCTTGACAATGGACAAAGTGTTTAGCTTTTATGGTAGATATTACATACCCACTTTACAGATGAAGAAAGTGAAGCCCAGAGAAGTGAAGGAGTTTGTCCAAGGTTACATGCAGGGCTGATGTGCAGGCAGACAATCTGTTCCACGTATTGGCCTGCAGCTGCTCTGCTGTGTAGATACCCACTCCATTACTGGTTGTTGAGATTTGGATATTTTCCTGACCATCAACTGAGTATAACAAAAATAAGACTCCAAAACTCCTGTTCTTTCCAATGTTCTCTTTTGCCTCTCACTATATTTGGAGTTAGGAAATCTGAATATAATCCAAGATCTCCTTTATACTAGCTGTATCATATTTCGTAAGGCATTTATCTTCTCTGAGCTCCAGTTTCTTTTTTGTGTGTGTGTGTGTGGAAGATTGGCCCAAAGCTAACATCTGTGCCAATCTTCCTTGATTTTGTATGTGGGACACCTCCACAGCACAGCTTGAGGAGCGGTGTGTAGGTCCACGCCCAGGATTTGAACCCAAAAACCCTGGGCAGTCAAGGCGGAGTGTGTGAACATAACCACCATGCCACTGGCCTGGCCCCAAGCTCCAGGTTCTTTATATGTAAAAATGGGGACAACTGTACCTACTTTACCAGATTATTGTGAGGGTTAAACAAAAAATCTTTGTGAAAGGTGACACAGTGCCTGGCACTCAGGAAATCATTCAAATCTGAATCTGCTGTGAGTTCCATATATTCTCTTGATATTCGGTATATGATCCATATTTTGCAAACATCACTCTGAAATGCGTTTTCTAACACTTTTATCAATGTTAAAACAGTTGGGATCTAAAAACTCAATTTCATCTCATTCACCATCTCCCAAACTACCCTGTAAAGACTGAGCCTCAGTTGCCTTTAGTGGTGACTTCACAGCACACACTTTATTGGCTTCTGACCCTTTCAAATCCACTTCCTCACCTTCTTATGCTGTCTCCTGAGATTCACCCCAAAACTACTTGTATTTAATCTACTTGTCTGGTTGTAGTTGAGGGGAACCCTGTTAAAACAGGGCGTATCTTTATATACCACTTTCTCACTTCTCTTCCAGCTGGGTCAATCTTCTCCCTCCACAGTAGCCTCACAAATTTCTGCATCCTAGAGCAGTACAACTGCTTTGGGTGGAGTATGTTAGAAACCTCTGGTTAGGCCACATTAGAGCCTCCATTGGCGCCTCACATCGCTGTTTCTGAACATTTATGTAATTGCTGTCCATCCCCCTAGAAATGGCTTCTGCTCTGTGAGTCGTGCCTTTCTCGCCGTTTTTCTTGTGATTCTGCTACATTTTTGATCTTCTCATTCCCTTGTTCTTGTGGGCTTACCCCCTGTCCAGAGATGACTAATTTGCTGCTGTCCAAACTCAGACAATAGCTCAGAGGATACATGAGGGAGGAATGAAATTCTGTGCTGCGGCAGCCTTCCAAGGCTAAAAGCCATCATGGACAATTCAGATCACAGACATGCCGTGTAAAGGAGCCCCGAACAACTGCTTGGGAAGCAAATCCTGGAGGCATCAAGAGCTAGGCTGGACACAAGGTGGCATCAAGTTGTAGGCAAAATGAGAATCTGGAGGAGTTGTTGTCTCAACTTCCCTTATGACAATGAGAATTTCAAAGAAGAAGCACCTGGTTTCTTGAATAGTCTATTCAGCATTACTCACAAGACATCTATGACCTAAAAGGTAAAATAAGAACCAACACCAATCATAAAAAGTGATATAGTCTTCAGAATAGAGCAGTGCCAATGTAAAGACAATGATACATTCACCTTTCATCCATTCATTCAACAAGTTACAACAATTAGTATTTACAAGTGTTTTTTAATCCGTGAACTGTGCTAGCTGCTGGAGATAGGCTGATGAATTAAAGTGAACAGTCCTTACTCTCAGAGAGACAATCAAATAATTACACAGATGAAGGTATAGTTATGATATAAGATAAGCAAAACAAGAAATACATCCAGTTTTATGAGATCATAGAAAAGAAACCTTATGAAGACAAGGGTTCATGGCAGGCTCACTTAAGGAAGTGACCCTCCAGCTAAGATCTGTAAAATGTTCAAGACTGAACTACCAACAAGTGGAGTTAACCAGATGAAATTGACACTGTGAGTGCAAAGAGAGTGTCCCAAAAAGAGAACAGCATGCTTCTTGCTTCGGTAGCAGAATACTCATGATGAAAGAGAGAAAACTACTTGCTGTGGGCTGAATTATTTCCTCTCAGGATACATATGTTGAAGCCCCAGCTCCCAATGTGGTGGTATTTGGAGATGGTGCCTTTGGGTGATGACTGGGTTTGGCTGAGGTCATAGGGATGGGGACCTCATGATGGGATTGGTGCCCTTAAGAAGAGACCACCAGAAAGCTTACTTGCTCTCTCTCCACCATATGAGGATACAGTAAGATGGCGGCCATCTGCAAGCTGGGAAGAGAGCTCTCACCAGAACCCGACCATACTGGCCCACTAGCCTCAGACTTCCAGCCTCCAGAACTATGAGGAATAAATGCATGTTGTTTAAGCCACTCAGTCTATGCTATTTTATTATGGCAGCCTGAGCTGACGGAGACACCCTATCCTAAAAGATTGCACCTTCTTAAAGGAGATTATACTCGACTGTAAGCCCCATGAGGGAAAGGACTTGCCTAGGCTGTTTACCCTTGTTTCTGCAGAGTGTGGCACAGTACCTCATGTGGAGGAGGCCCTCCAACTCTAGTCTATGAACAACACAGAGATAGGCTCCCGGGCTGTTGATGCTGACCCCAGTGTCTACCAGAGTGCCTGGGATGTAGTCGGACCTCAATAAATATTATTAAACAAATTAGTGAGTGAGTATTTCTAGAACATATCCTCATACCTCAAAATTAGGCAATTATTCCTTTGTTGGGTTTCTCTTCTCTGATATTAGTAAAGTTGGGAACCAGCTGGACATCATTTATTATAAAGTAAAAAGACGTGTTCTACCCAGTATCCATTGGATTCACTTGCCTAAAATATTGTTTTATTAAAAATTCAACTTTTACTTGAAGTATATGGAAAATTACCAGGACCTATGCATATGAATTTAAATTGGCATCAGGCATACCACGCTTTTATTTAGTTATATCAAAGACTCAAGTTATCAAAATATTGGCAAAATAATTTTGACATCTAATAGGAAAAGCAAAATAAACAGGTCTGGTATGTTAAAAAAAAAAAAAAGAAAAAGTTCACATTCCTGGGAGATTTTCCTATGTTTGAAAATTAGTTACAAAATCCAGCATCTATAAATAGAAAGATAAACAGTTCTAGAGTCAGCCAGTCCTGGGTTCCATTTCCAGTTCCACCACTTGTATGATTTTGCAGGCACTGGTATAGATGGGAGACTGCAAGCTTGTCAAGAAGCCACGGATACTGCATGAGCAGTAGTGTATCGATGACTGACTGGTGGCCTAGGCAAGGGAGCCTACAAGTCCAGGATGGAGTCTGACACCTGGTAGGTGCTCACTACACTTTGCGTTACCTGGCAGACAATCTGAATTTATGAATGGCTGTAATTGGTTAGGGTCAAGACTTAACTATGGTAACAAAGAAATCCTCCAAAAGAGTGTTGCAAAAGCCTTTAAGTTTATTTCTGTCTCATATGACAATGCTTAGGTGCAGACTATGCAGACTATGCAGACTAGCAAGGAACAAGGTTTCTTCCCTCTTGTCTAGGGCATCCTCTTGCACATGACCGGAACTGGGTCACTGTGTACCAGTGTGGGTCACGGGAGAGAGGAGAGAAGCACGTGCTCGATATTTTAAGCCTCCGATCCAGAGTGACAGACATCACTCCCACTCAGATTCCAGTGGGAACTGAGTCACAAGGCCACCACTATCTGCAAGGGAGGCTCAGAAATGTCATCTACAGAAGGACAGTCATGACCCAAGATAGGGCATAATTTTTAAGGAAAAATGTAGAATAAATTCTTCATGTATAACTTGCTATGTCCCCTTCAAACCCCTCCAACCGTCACTCAAATATTTGTGTGTCCTCCTTTCCCCATTCATAGGACATAGGCACCCGTTCTCCAGGGGGACCCCTCAAAGTCCCATCTGTACTGGACCCAGCTCAAAGTCTAGTTCTTGATGTAATGGGCAATCTTTTTAATCTAGTCCAGAGGTAGCTGCTCATTGTCCAGTGACCTATAAACTATCTGTGCTGCACCCCTTTCTACTCATACACCCACACAATGGTGGAGCAGCCAGAGCATACCTGCAATAAGGCTTCAGTTGGGAAAAGGGAAGAACAAAATGCAAATTCACTGTCCTTAACTGTGCGGGAATCGTGTTGAGTCTCTGTCTTGACAATCGAACGCGTGCTTGGCTGGTCCATCCTCCCACCAGTGGTTCTGCTTCTCTCAGAGCTACTCTCTTGATCATCACCTTCCTGGGCCCCTGGCTGTGCCATCTGGGAGGGTCTTCTTTGTTCACTGGGTCCATGCTAATATCTGAAGTGGATGTGGAGTATATGCCTCATGGGGCTCAAGTAGTCACAGGCATTTGTAAGCCACGTTTGTGACTTCAAAAATTTAGTAGACTTCTTAGCAGTTTTATTCCTTCCAGTTAGTCCCTGGTTCCAGTCACCATACGTCAAACCCTTTTCTGCACATAGCTCTTAGGCCCACCTTCTTTGCTGGCTTCCAGACTCCATCCCTCTCTTCCTTATTTTAAAGCCACCTATTTTGAGGACATCTGAAACATGAGTTTATGTGTCAAGGTAAAACTCTTAATTGATCTTTTTGCTTAATGGTAGGTCTTTGAGAAAGGCTCTGAAAAATGACAGTTATGAATCCACTGTTGTTTGGTATATAGAAGCAGAAGGTATTTCCAACCTCATCTGTTCTATCTCTGCTTTTCAACTTGCCAATTCTTGCCTGTGGTTACTTCTTCCTTGTAATACCTTGCTAAATGCAGCAAGGACTACCAACACCGATTAACATTCTGGCACTACGGCTGCAGGTTTGGTAGGTACACGTGGTCTGCCTTTCAAGTTACCACAGGGGACAATTTTATCAACTCTTACCAGTGTATAACAAGGGTCTCTAGTCTTCTAAGCTGATCTAGACCTGCCCTCACCTCCCACCACAGGACTGCTAATCACACATATGTTAGGCACCAATTTCTATATTGGTTGTAGAGAATCTAAGCTGCTAATATGAAGAGGTGGCATGGTACATCGAATTAAAAGAGGTTTATCATGCAATTTATTTTGATAGTGAAAGAGAATGCCATTTATAATTATGCCAAGACAACAGGCATAAGACAGGACCGTTCTAAGAAAATCAGGACTATGTTTACTCTATTTAAAGTTTAAATATTTAAAGTTTAAAAGTTTGTTTCTGTCTCTGGTGACAGCACTGAGGTGGGTGTCTGGATTGGCAGTGTGGCTCCTCTCCATGTGGAACCAGAGAACCAGGTTCCTTCCATCTTCTTTGTCTTCCATCCTATAGAACACTGGCCTCATTAGTTCAATGATTCATCAGTGTTTTAGCCTGAAAGAAAGAGAAAAAGTATGGAAGCATGCTTACGCAATATTTTAAGGCCAAGACCCAGAGTGGTAAGCATCACTTCATCCTCGTTGTTTTGTGAAGAACTTAGTCACAGAGGTACACTGATATGCAAAGGAGACTTGGAAATTTGGTATCTGATTGGGCAGTTATGAACCCAGCAACAACTCTAGTGCTACGGAAAAATGAAAATGAGATTTTAGTGGATTTCCTGCAGCCTCAACCAAAATAATAACCTTCCGTATAAGGAATGATTTCTTCATTTGCAATGTAAGGGTAAAATTGCCAGCGTTCCTAGGCTTTCCTAAGTTCTCTGAGATTATATCTACCTGTGTTTATTAACTCCAGTTCATTTACTAACTATCCTGGTTTGGAAGTAGCTCAGGTCTGAAGCCTTAACCAAACTTATTGATAGATGTGGTCCGCCTTTCACCATTATTTTTCATACTCATGCTTAGTTTTGTGATATTTTGATGGTGTACTGTCTATCTTTGGTATAAATTGACCTCCCCTTTTCAGTGAGGGTTGTCATTACTCTCAATTATTAAATGACAAAATCTTTTTTATTACATTAGTAAGAGATTCTTGGCTTTGCCTACCAAAGAAAAATCATTTTTTTTATCCTTTCCTTTTCACTAATATCTTAAACATATATTTATATTTTCGTTTATAGCGCATAAGAATGGAGGGACCATTTTAAGAGGAATAGCATTCAGTGTTCCTTGCTGTCTTTTATTGCTCCAGAAAATTACTGAAACTTATCTAACAATAATAATCATTAAATGGTTTTTATTCCATCTTAGTGGGGAGCACAAACATTTATTTTTATGGTGGATCCTAATCCCTCTACACACCCAGTGGGGCTAATGACTGATCTGATTCTGCCCCTTCCTGGGAGTCAGAGTTTTCCACCACTTTTCATTACTCACATAATTAACTTTGGGGCTTAGGGATTCACTAATTGGAGCCTCGACAATTTCCTACTGTTACAGAGACTTGTTTTGGCAAAACCACTTAGAGGTAATTTTCAAGGATAAGAATGACTTTTGCTTTCCCCATACTCCGAGGGTGCTGAGTCTCAGTTTTAGTACTTCTTAATCCTTCAACGTTCCCAACTTCATTTCTACTATTAAGAATAAAAGAAGCCCCCGCTGCCTCCTGAAGTCTTCCTGTGAGTGGAATAGTAAGTACAAAGTGATCAAGTAACGCAAGATGATTTTTCTCAAGTCGTTTAGCTTCCCGGGGCCCATTATCCAGCCTTGAAGTCAATTAACTCTTCCAGCAAGCCCGCGTAGCATTCACACTAGGTCACTGCTGCGGTAGACTGAAAGAGTCGTTGGACTTTATCAAAGTTAGGAGTTTTAGAAGTAGAAAACAGCCGAGGGAGTCTGACTCACTGTCATGCTAAGAGAGATAAAATCACTTCGCATGAAAATTGCTTAAAGGCAAAAATCTCGATTTATTAATGTATTGTGCAAACATGAATTTATGAAATTACTAAGTATAAAATGAACGACCAATGAATGAAGGTTGAAAGGCTCATTTTCATATATAGGTGATGGTTATGGTAAAGGTGATATCTGAGGGGACTCTTCTGACTCTGCTGTTTTATTTCCATGAAGTATTATCAGAAGCATGACGGGGCTTTTTTTTTTTCCTTTTTGGATTTCCCTAATACAGTGAGTAAAAATAAAGCCTTTCTTGGGAACTAAAATGAAAGAGTCCTTTCAGAGTTCCAAAAATATTACTCAAACTCTGCCAAGATTAATATGGTCAAAGTTTCCATGAA
The DNA here is from genome assembly GCF_037783145.1 of Equus przewalskii. Classification (NCBI taxonomy): domain Eukaryota; kingdom Metazoa; phylum Chordata; class Mammalia; order Perissodactyla; family Equidae; genus Equus; species Equus przewalskii. The sequence goes on along the minus strand of NC_091858.1, from coordinate 23,122,066 downwards.
AAGTAAAATTTCATGGGAGTTACGCCTATTCGGATTGTACAAAAATACCTACTTGGTACTCCTTCCTGATACGCACATCAAGGAAAGATTAATTTGGCTTATCATACTCTTCATACTGATATGAGTGTTGTCACTGCATATTTGTCCTTATTAGAACGTTGAAGGTTTTTTTCCTAGTATAACATAAACATAACAATAATTCGCGTTTTGTAGGTCTTCATCATTTATAGTTTATGCAGCACTTTCACATGTCTGAGGTAAGTTTGGCAGGTATAATTATTATTTCTTTTCCAATTGTTAACAATGAACAAAGGGCAGAGAACTTCACTGACTTAAGCAAAACCAAATAAGTAAATGGAGAGCTAAAATTTAGGTCTCCGCTTTCGAGTCCAATTATTTTCTGTCTGCTGAAGTATCTCTAAAATACATCACAACTGTGATAAAACTGAATAATATGGGACAATGGGTTGCACTGAAAGTAGTTGTAGTCAGAGACGTCCAATTTTTTCTAATGTTATGCCTTAATTTTCAGAACCTGCACAGGCCACTTCAAGTGGTAAGAAAAACAAAGCTCTTGGAAACAAGGTCAAATCTAGAGTCGGAGTCTCTGGGTCTGCCCAAGAGAGCTGACGAGGAGGAGAAGATGACTGAGCATTTACGGTAACTATGCTGCCTTTGAGAGATAGCATCGTTGTAACCAATACTGCGGTCTCATTAGCGCAAATTCTAATCTGGCTTTGTGTGAGCGTTTCCATTCAGCCCTTGGTTATTGTCCTTTGGTGGAGAGATCTGGCAAATGATATTTGAGTGACCTCATTCCTCTGAAAGATGGGCTTAAGCCAGAAATTGAATTCTGCAAAATGGAAATGGCTTGAGGGAAAGGAAAATATGGACACGGCGCCATAAGTCAGAGAGGTTGTAGAGTAAAACACGATGTCTCAGGATTAAATCTGACATCCCTTTTTAGGGTCAATTAATAGGTAGTCAGCTCCAAGTGCACTGGTTAGAAAAAAGAATTCGCCGAATGTAGAAGTGTTAGATTTGGTGAGCTGTAAATCAAATAAACTTAACTCTAATGTCAATCAAATTTTCCATAAAGTGGTCATTTAAATGTGGCAGAGCTAAGCAAAGCAAAATACATAAGACTTGCATCATATTCTGCTTGAATATATTTGTGACAAATTTTCAATAATATCTGTTTACGTAGTAATAGACTTCAAAAAACGTCACCTGTGTATTGACTTAATTAAAAAGTGACAGTAAATCATAACATGGAATATCCTAGAATGATAATGTGTCAGTTATAATAGGACTTACTATATGATGTCTCCTATAGAATTAGATCAGAATTGTCAGATTTAAAGGGTCAATTTATTTGAATAATTCACTGCTGTTAAAGACAGACATACATACACACTCATACAAAAAAGTGTAACAAATGAGTCTAAAATGTTTATAGATATACGGGAAAAGTAACATATCTGAGGTTAATTTATACAGTGACAAGTATTATCGTACAGAAACTGAGTTTCCCTCTTGCAAAGAACAATGGAAGAGCAGTGCTTAATGCTCCTTGATGTGACATGGTGTGGCACAAAGGAGATAGACTAGCAAGCCAGCTGGACCTTGGTTCGTATCTCAGGTCTGTAAATTTCCATATGACCTTAGCCAAATTTCTTATTCTTCCTGATCCTCAATTTCCTCATCTGTATAATGAGGTTGGTAATAAAACAAGATGCGAAGTTTGTGGCTTTCAGGAGGTACGTTTCCTTTCCTTCCTTGGTATAGCTGTTGCCTGTGGAATAAGATTTGGCATCTAATAACTGTTTTATTAGCAGGGTAGAAATTTTGAAGTCCAATGCCATTAATTAGCATCCTGTAACATTTTTAACAACCATAGTGTTTGCAATTTGAAAAATCTTATGGGATTTAAATTTAAATTTTAATTGCATGTCACTTTCTATCACATGTTCACAGATTGACTCATCTCAAACTGATGAATTTTTGCATGTTGGAATTTTTCCATAGCTTTGCAAATGATTGAGAGAAAAATATTATTCACAAACATTTTCACTTGTCCACTAAATTTTCAACTAACTCCATTCTGTGTCCAGGTCATAAACCGACCCCTTATTCACCTGGCAAAGATAGATAGGAAGAATGAATGGACACTGTTATTATAATCCACCAGAGTAACGCATTCTCATTTGAAGGGGACCATGCCTGCTGCTGATTTTAAGATTTCAGGAGCCACATTCCCTGAGCTGACAGCATAATTGCTTAGAGTCTGAAAAACAAGAATTCAGATAAACTGATCACTCATAAACACAAGATTTCATGCTCTGAATTTTCCTCAGTTTTGGTAATATTGGGGGAGTTGCCAGGTTTTGGAATCTCAGTCACTCACATTCCGTTTTATCAGAATAAACAAACTACAGAATCTTCAGGGCTGAATTACGTGTAACATAATTTCACCAACCCAGTCAGGTGCTGAAGACATGTTCTAAAATCTAAGGTGACTTGTGATGGCTGTGTTTAAAATTTACAAAGATATTTCATTTGTACTGATGTTTAAAACTCTGGAAACAACTCATTTCTCAGCCACTTTTCTTCATGCCCACAAAAATCCTAAATACTTTTTCCCTTGTTCTCTAGGTCAGTTAATGTGTTCATATTTCCAATTAAATATATTGACTTTTAGCTTCATTATTTACAGCATTATAACAATGACTTTGACCTATAAAATTTGCCTTATGTATACCTGTAGAAAACAAAATAATATACAGTGATTTATGAGACATTTTGAGTTTTCCACTAAGTTTATAGTAGCAAATTAGTATCATTAATTGTGGGTGAAGTGAACACTCTGAACAAAATGACTTCTTAATGACTGAAAAAAAGATTCAAGTTGGGTTGAAAAGATCTGTTGTTTTTGCTGCCCATTCAATCACCTTCCTTTGATAACAGTGTCCTGATTTTCTTTTGGCAAGCTGTGACATTCTTCTTTACCCTAAGTCCTCATGGTCTGGGGGTTCTTCATGCCACTTCCAGACTCCACGTATGGGGTTAATCCTGGTCTGGACCATTGGCAAAGCCCATTCTTCCGGCTACCATGACTATATTAAGGATGGTCATGTGACCTAAGCTGTTGAAAGAGGAGTTGACCACAGGACTTTTATTGAACTATTGGGAGAAAAGGAGCCCTCTTTCCTACAGCGCTGCTTGGTTGCTATGATGTAAGGCTGGGAAGTGAGTCATCTTGCCACCATGTTGAGAGAACCTGCCCTAGACTGAAGCCCACATCTTAAAAATCACAGCTGAGATAGAAAGACAGGCTTCTCGCAATAGTATTTAATCTGGGTTTTCCTGAAGTAATACCTACTCTTGGAGTTTATAGATATGTGAGACAACATTTTCCTTTTATATTTGGTTACTTTCCTATAGCAATTTTAAATTGGACTTAAGTCACTTGCAACCAGAACAATCTAACTTATATTCATCCTTTGCATTTCACTTCCAAGAAACGTTCCTAGTCTCCTGGATTTGATGAGGTCCTTTGTTAACAATATCTAGTACTTCTCCTTCTTAGCACTCCGCATATTAACAACTAATTTGTAATTAGTCATTTAATGTTTGCTTCATCTTCAAGACTGCATACTCCACGAGGTCAGGGAATTCTGGTTTGCTTACCACTGCCTTCAGCCCAATTCCTGGCACACAAAATATACTCAATAATAATTTTCCCATAAATTACACAACTTAGAATCACCATCTCTATTATAAAGATGTGTTCTACTCTGAAGCCCTGACCTAGCCCAGGCTCTCATTCCAAAATTTTGGACACTGGGCTTAACACCTTCTTTTCACTTCTTTCTAATTGATCTTTCCTCACTCCCAGGTTCTTTCCAATCTCTCTTTTTCTAAGACAGTCGTTTCTCACTAGTGCACTTGTAAATGTTAGCTGGACTTTGAGGAGAAGACATTACACATAGATAATTTGTTTTCATGAAATCAATGTTTTATTATGCATAACAATTGTGTCTATTAGAATCCAGATGATATCTGGGTGCTGCCCTTGAGTCTTTTGGTACATTACTGTGCTTCCTGCCCTAGGAAACAGCACTTCCTTCCTTCCCAGGTTAGTGCAGTCATGGTACTGAGGGTCAGAAGGGATAAACTCCAGCCTGGTCCTCAGAGTTGTACTTTGAGTACAGAGCTCACAGTATGCAGGTTGGATAATGTGGTCCGATCCATCTGGATTCCTTCGAAGGTCACCAAGTGACGATGTTCTCCACCCCAACCTCCGTCATGAATCCGAAAGTGGCATCCCCACTGATATTTCAACTTCAAACAAATAAATTGTAATATATCATCTGAGCTGTACGCTATGAATAAGACAAAATTTCTCCTGACCAAAAAAAAAATCCATCTATTTATTTTTGAAATGCTAAAATGATGCCAAAATAAAGAGGTACAAGTATAAAAGTTAGAAACTTTGAACCAACTTGATTGTAGTCTGATTTTTATGATGTAATAATGTAAGCACCACTGTCTCTTCAATTTCCCAGTTCATAAAGAATCGGAAGTCATGTTGAGCTTTTATGCATAATAACAAGCCTAAGTGTCTATACTAAATAACAAAGATAAGTGGTGGCTTGCGTGTCCCTCTGTAGACGAGCTGCCAAGCTATCCTGACAATTTATTTGATGTCTAAATTATTCCGGTACTTACCTATATATTTTCTTTACTCTTTGCCATCCCTTCCCTTCCCCACTTCAGTACAACGTAGTTCTCCTGTCACTAGTAAGATATCTATGATTAAGAAACTCTATTTGAACGTCTCTTGCAAAGATGACTTTGGAGATGACATTCCCACTTAATTCTTCTAAAAAATATTCTGAAGGAGTTTCTGCAAATAATTTTGAAGCATCTATATTTAGGAGTAAGAATTCTGAAGATGGTTTCTGAAGATTTTCTCCCTTTTGTAAGAGCAGTTTTAAAAGACACATTTTCATTCTCGTACTGGACACTCCGCTGCATCTGGTATAACTTCTGGGTTTGTGTGGGTGATCAAGAATGACAATTGACATGTTACCACATAGATTTTCATGTTTGTGACTGTAGAAATTATCAGAGACTAAGATTTTTCTTGGGCATTAATGATATTATTTGTAACTTTCCCCTATGTGTGTTTTTTAGCACTTTTTAAAAATATAAATCAAGTGAATAAGAAGTTAAGTAGGTGCTCACTTAGAAAAAATCTAATGGGAACATAATCAAAATGAAGCAGAAATGACCAAGGAAATTTCTGGAAGATAAGCTGATTTCATGGATCATCTCACTGTATCTACTAGAATTGTAACTAATGGTCATGAGGAGTCTACCTGATCCTGACATATTATATTAACAATACCTTGAAGGGTCTTTAACTCATTGCTTTATGAAGCCAGTAGAAATATCTGTGATAATGATCAAAACATCTCTACGGAATAAGAAATATCTTCAATTTGCTATACAATTTACTTCAATATAAGTCGTAGAAAGCAACAAAAGCTAATACTGTGAGGTTTTTATTTTACATTTCCAATTTATTGATATTAAGAAACCAGAAACAATCTTTAGTCAAGTTTGATTGAGAGATTAACCTCCATTCTGATTTGGTGGGGATTCCTCATTGTCTTTCCTTGTTCAGATTCGGTTTATCATCTATTTGTATTCCAGGTCTTGTCCATATCAGTGTACAGCAGAAGGTGTTTTTGTTGATGTCATTTATAGACGATTCTCATTCTCTACTTTGGTAATACCTTCACTCTATGTGAAGTATCAGGCCTGCCACTTCTGAAGAGGTTGGCTTTCCCTACAATTGTCTTCACAACGCCTCTTGCTAGTTAATAGATTGACAGAGAATTGATTTTTTCTGTGTTTTCGAAGTCTTAGAACTCATTCTTTGTGATCGACACTACCCTTCTATTTTCCTCGCACATGCTTATCTTTAAATATCCCTCCAATAATTTTGATTCATTGGGAACATACATTGGAAGCTTTCCATCTGTTTCATTTATCATATGATTCTGTCTTCTAACAGAACACTCTGGTCTTTATTTTTTTTCTTTACATTCTTCCTGACTGCCAACTAACCTTAAAAATATTCTCTGCTATATGTGAAAGATAATGTTTACACTCACAATCTTGAAAGAACTTTCCCCTAATCATCTAACCAACTATAATTAACCTAATGCATTAATTTTGCAAGTGCAACATGTGACATACATAGAATTAAGACAGTAGAACTAAAAAATTTAATAGGTATCCAGACTTTGCGACCTACTTTTGCAATCAGTAACTTGGGTTTGAGGGCCATCTCTACAAGTGATTTTGACAGAGCCAGAGATGAGAATCATCAAAGCAAGTTTTGTTAAGGAATAATTCTTTAGAAAGCTCAGCACAGCTTAGCCTCTCTTTATGGGTCCCAGGACTGACCGCAATTGACAGTTGGGTGTCTTGCTTCAGGACCAGCTTAAGTCTGCGGTTCCAACATTGGTCTCAGGCTGAATTACCAGAGTGTTTTCAAAAAGTGCTGGGCCTGCCCTTACGCTGGACCATACATGCATGCCAATGGTTCTCAGTCTACTGTGCATCAGAATTGTCCAGGGAGAGTTTAAAACTACAGATGTCTGGGACCCACCACCTCAGAGAGTCTGTTTCAAGTGATTATGAATGGGATCAGGTATCTATATATTTTTAAAACTGGGTAGGTGATTCTAATGAGCAGCCAGCATTAAGTAACACTGGTGTGTGTTCATGTATGTACACACATGCATACACCATATAAATACATTTTAACATGGGATCTACTGGGGTCTCAGCCGAGAGTAAAATGTGGGTGTGTATTATTGAGTACTGTTGAGGCCAAGAGAGGTCTGTTTATTGAAGGAGCCCATTTTAAGGGGAGAGGGACCCAGTAAGTTAAGTCAGACCCATGGACAAAGCCTTAGACACAGGGGTAGACAGAACGCGTCTGAGTGCAGCAAGAGGTCCACCAGTGAGCTGTGTCTCTGCCCCAGTTCCACAGGCTTGGTCCTGGGAGAGGAAACGCTTTAAAGGAAAAACACAAAAAAAAAGAACAGCTATTTTGAGTTGTACCAGGCAACAAAATGAAACCCAGAACAATGAAAGAGCCATTCTCCCCACTTCTCCACAGATGACCTTTTACTTGGCTTTTGTACAAGGAGGCCAGCAGTGCATTGCAGAGGTGCCTGGGGTGGGGGAAATGGCTCCAGCTCTTAGTACATGGCAGAATTAGCAAGATGTGCCTGGTGGAAGTTTCCAGGCAACTGACTGGACAAAGGAAACCCACTGCTCTGCCAATCCCCTCATAGACACACCTGGAGACTTTCCAAAGTGTCTTGACAGAATTTGGCAGGACGTTCATGTCCTGAGATCAGGTAGAGCTAAGGAAGGGCTTGTGACCCTGCTCTTATTACTTAGTGTGACCCTATTTCTTCAGGCTAGTAAGACCTAGAGGAGTACACACACACACATACACACACACACACACCCATACACGCACACACACATGCACATGCATGCACACATTCAAACAGGGCCACAATTACACAGGAAAGTGAGTGCAGGTTCACACTCTTGGAGGCATGGAAGGCAGAAAGTCAAAACGGAAGCTGCTCCCCAAGCGGAAGATGATGGGTCCCCTAGAGACTCAGTTTACCCACCGCTTCCGCAACCATAAGAAGTTTTATGATGTGAAAATGGACCAAGTCTGCAACACCAACACTGGAGTCGTGTCCTGTACTCTGTGTAAACACACACAGACACAATCAAACTACGAGTTGTATGAGTTTGTTTCTGTTATTGAAATATATATAAATTTTTTTTCTTTTTTAAAAAATTCTTTGTCATTTCTAATCTGCCTGCAATGGACTAGCTATTCTCCAGATAAACAGCATTTTTTTATAGCCATTGAAAACTCCGGAAACTGTCCACTGTGAATAAGTCACACCTGAAGCCCTGAACGCCTGCTTACGAATTTGTCTCTCTCCACTTTTGTGTAATGCTGGGAACAAAGTAGGTCTGCCACCTTCCAGAACACTCTACGAAACAAATGCCTCCCAAAGTTGCCTGTTAGGCAGAAAGGTCTTCTCTCCAGATGAACTGTGACAGGGCATGATCATATGTAGATGGCTCTAAATTGTGATGAGAAGAAAGAAACTTCACTGTTAAATACTTTCTGAAAATTTCTCTCCAGTGTTACAGAAGATGTTGATTACACGTTACTTGCTAAATTTCACTATCAGAAACCCTGGTGTTGGGGCCGGCGCGGTGGCGCAGCGGTTAAGTTCGAACGTTCCGCTTCGACCACCCAGGGTTGGCTGGTTTGTATCCCGGGTGCGGACATGGCACTGCTTGGCACACCATGCTGTGGTAGGCGTCCCACATATAAAGTGGAGGAAGATGGGCATGGATGTTAGCTCAGGGCCAGTCTTCCTCAGCAAAAAGAGGAGGATTGGCAGTAGTTAGCTCAGGGCTAATCTTACTCAGGAAAAAAAAAGAAAGAAAAGAAACCCTGGTCTTCCCATTCAGGTTTTGCTGTTTAACTCTCTGAATTATAAATGCAGGGGAAGGATTTGGAGTTAAACGAACATCTCCTTTGGGACATTGTTAGAAGAATTAAATTCTGTAAGAAGCTTTGAAATTTTATAACTTACAACCTCAAATCTATGAATGAACACATTTGGGATTAACCACTCCAGACATGTGGGTCTGGGTTGAGCTTGTTTTCCACGTCCTCTGGGAAGAGCAAGCAACATGCTCACATAGTTATCACGAGATTTTCTTTATTAAGGAAAGGAACTTAAGCACTTACAAAACATAATTTCAGATGACTAAGAAAACTGATGTACCTCGTTTCATTATTAACTGACAACTCCCCCATTTCCTGTTCTTACCGCAAGAACTTGATATTAATTGCATGTCCTGCTAAAAGAGTTAAAGATTTGGGTGTGTGTGTGAGTAAGATTTGCTCTGAGCTAACATCTGTGCCAATCTTCCTCTATTTTTGTATGTGGGATGCCACCACAGCATGGCTGATGAGCAGAGTAGGTCTGCACCCATGATCTGAACCCATGAACCCAGGCCACCAAAGTGGAGCGCTCAAAATTTTAACCACTTGGCCATGGGGCCAGCCCTAAAAGATGTTTTTATCAGAGTTCATGAAAATGACTCACTCGCTGTTCAAGTCTTGAGGCCCACTAATATTTTCACCATCCACCAGATTTATATGGATTCCACACAGTTTTGCCAACACCTTCATTGCTATTCCTTTCAAAGTTTACACGTGAATATTCCATGTGAATCTAACCAACTGGTAAAATACAAGAACTTCACGTTCTTCAACTTTTGTTTTGTTTTGTTTTCCACAGATTCATTTCTTTTGAGAATCTAGGAACATAGAATATGTTAGTTTGGATGGCCAGGGATTAGATTAATTCAAAGGTTTAAAAAGAATCTTCTTTTATTTTCTTCTGTCTCTTACACACACACAAACACACACACACATACACACACCTCCAGCTCCACTTTTTCCTGTATGTAAAGATATGGGGATAGCCCAAATGATATCTGGAGCTATGAGATTAACTCTGAGAGCCTATGATTTTATGAAACGTACCATTGATCACTGATCATGATCAGGTGTACAATTCCACCCTTATTGAAAATATAGAATATAGCACTTTATAATCAATAAAACTTAATTGAGAGCGTACTACTAAACTTACCAAATACGTAGAATTTTTGCTCTTCACTTATTGATTTAAAAAATCATGAGTCAAATGATAGGAATATGACAGTCAAATGATAGTCCATCTATAGTCAATGATGAGGAATTTCTTTAAAAAATAATTACACCCACTATTTCCTGGATATTTCATTTGATTAGCATGTAAAAATTCCTGCCTCCCACATATTCTATATCTAAACTGTTGCTAAATTACAGCCTGTTAGGGCCAGCCCGGTGGCACAGTGGTTAAGTTCGCATGTTCCACTTCTCCGGGGCCTGGGGTTCGCCAGTTCGGTTCCCCGGTAAGGACATGGCACCATTTGGCAGGCCATGCTGTGGTAGGCGTCCCACATATAAAGTGGAGGAAGATGGGCACAGATGTTAGCTCAGGGCCAGGCTTCCTCAGCAAAAATGAGGAGGACTGGCAGTAGTTAGCTCAGGGCTAATCTTCCTCAAGAAAAAAAAAAAAAGAAAGAAAAGAAAAATAAATAAATAAATAAATAAATAACAGCCTGTTAAAATCTGATGAGTGTCAGCTCACTGAGTCCCATACTCTTATTTAGAGGTAAAATAGAAAAGACTAGAATAAAGTGACTTAGTAAAGGTCACCTTCAGCTGGATAGAGTCAAATGAAGACAAGAAGGTGGATCTTCCAGACAGAGTTATTTCTTCTACCTCAGGTTATCTGACCCCAGTTAATCTTCAGGTTGAAGCTAATGGAAGACTACCATATCACCCAAATGTGCGTTAATCATAGTCTACATATTATGTTATTAAGGAAAGAAGTCTATTTAAATATTTAAAAATTAGTTTGTAACAAAGGAGTAATTGAAACTGACTTTCTGGCAAACCTGTGTTTAGTAGAAGCATCAATCAACCTGAACGTTTGCCTCCAAACTATTCTTATTATTGGAAGTTAGGTTCATCACAGGCGAGACAACGGGTATTAACCGAGTATGTCTAATTCATGGATGTTTCAGATAAACAAACAGCTGGAAGCAGACTGGTTTTTGTTTATTTCTGTGTTTTTCCTCTCGTTACCTCTTCAGCTCACCTGTATGCCGGATCCCCACGCCACTGCTAAATGAATGGCTATCACCACTCCTCCTCTTTAGAGTCGGGTTAGCTCCCTTGGGCTAATGGAGGCACACAAGGATTGATGCAGGGAACCGTCTGACGCGCTGTCTGGGCTCCATCTCCCCCTCTGCCCTCTCAGGGAGAGCACACATATTTCTATTTTGCCCCATCATTTATTGGTATCAGCTCTGTTAATTCCACATTAGAATATTCTTTCTCATAGATACTCATTCATTCCATAGCGTTTATTGAGTATCTACTGTGTGCTGAGCTCTTCTCTGCTCTGTTGTCATAGCCATGAATCAGATAGACAGGTATCGTTGCCCCCATGCACTGCATTCCAGAGAGAGGAGGCAGAAAAATACATAACTGAAAATATGAAGGATGATATGCCAAATGTTGGAAAGTGATAAGGACCATGGAGGTAAATGAAACATAGAAAGCTTATGGTGACTCCTAGGAGAAGAGAGGCTTTTCGAGAAAAGAAATGTAATCATAGTACATGACTTATTTCTGCAGTAAACCGAAGCTACCGAGTCCCGATAATATAAACAGTGAGAGGGCGCTTGCGATTTTACATAAGGCATTAAGAAAAGGTCTCTGCAGAGGTGACGTTTTAGCAAAGACTTGAAGGACATGTTTGAGAGAAGATGGCTGGAGATGGGAAACCAGAGGGAGTCAGCTGGAAATACAGGAGGTGGCGGTTGGAATGTGGGGTGCTTGAAATGGAGATTATGGAGAGAGTATATATATAACAGGGTCAAGAGAAAGGGAAGAGAAGTATAAGATCAATTCCCTGACCTTGAAAACTTTATGGTCTCATTAAGGAGGTTTATTAACATGAAATCATTGGAAATAGGCAATGAAAGACGGATTCCGTTGTATGGTTCACACAAGTGAGTGAGCTCTGTGTTAAAACACTAAATGAAATCTATCTTAGTGCTCGCCAGAATGAATGTTAACTAGATGACAGGTTTGGTAACCCCTAAAATTAAGGCAAATTCCCACACTCATCACCACCACTCTGACCAAACTTGCCTCAGCATCTACTATGTGTACAGTTTCCTCTGCTGAGTCTCAGGAACAGGCCAAGGTGAACTTGCTGTGGGAGGATGGCCTCTGTCATCTATCCCTGTTTAGGGAAGGCTTGGCAGGAGGCCATGGTGGAATTTGGGGATCCTGAGATGACTGCTAGGGCGGAGGTTTGTGGCTGAAGGAGAACAAGCCAGGGGTTGTCACAGATACATGAGTATAAAGAGAGATGAGGAGGAGAGTTTAGCTTTGATCTGTTGGTCCCTCGACCTGGATCTGTGGAGGTGTATGGAGAGAGAGGTTGTGGGAGAGGACAATGCTGATTTATTGAAGACCCAGGGAGGGTCAGTAGTTTGGAATCCGTGCAACACCACTCCCTTGGCACTGTCCCCTTCCGTGACATGGACAGCAGCCATATACAGAGGTCTTACCCTTGTGGGGCTTTGAGGATAAGAGACGTGAACAAGGGTGGGTGTGCAAGGCAGAACATAAGATGGTGTTGGTGAGACATCCCAAGGATTCCCAACAATAGCTAATCAAAGCAGTGGGCGTTATAAGGAGGGGTGGCCTGGAGAGTGTGTGTCTGCAGGAAGAGGTAAGGACCAGCAAAATGCATCATTGTTGTGAAAGGGAGGTTGGAGGAATTCACAGAACGGTTAGCTCTGTAGAAACCAGGATTATATGTAATATATCTTAGTACATAGTTCAGCACTGTGTGAGTAATTTGTAGTAAATCTTTGTGGGATTGAAATGAATTATCAATCTAGTCTCTCTGGAAAGTGACTTAAAACACAAAGTAACAGAAGGTAAGTGCCAGAGGGATAAAGATACTCAGTTCAAGGAAGGAGAAACATGGAAACCCAAAACAGAAGTGAAGACTTCACCTATGAGATAAGGTGTGTGGCCATGTGTGGCTTCATCTTGTTGCAGAATTTTCGTAGATCAGTGGTTATTATCTTCTGTCAGCGTTGTAAAGAGCGCAAGTCATATTAGTAGGCCATGAAACCACACAAGGTTAGAGATCATTATTTTTCACAGTAAAAACTTTTACAGGCTATTTTTATATCCTCCTGGAAACACTCAAGTGTCATGCAACCACCAGAAACATCTTCCCACCTACACACACTCACGGAAGCCTTTCGAACATCAGAGAAAGCACATTATACTTAAGGTTGTGCAATCTGTATTTTTATGTAGCAGTTTTTATATAGTATATTTTCTAATTTAGTAGTTTACCATGGGAACAGAGAACTTTTCCTCTTCTCCTCTCCTCCCCTTTATAATTTTTGGATACCTAATAGCATGATCAAAGTAATCCATTCACTGTTACCCCTTCTCTAGGAAATGAATCAGGCTGAAAATCCACCAGCCTGTGATGCTATTATTCTTTGATAGCTTAATACTTAGGGAGAGGCCTCCAGGTTGTAAAGACTTAGTTGGAGCCCCAGTGCAGAGAGAGGTTAATGAAAAGATAGACTGTCTCCTGCTCTCCACCCTACTAGGTATAGAGGCCAATAACCTCTTAGTGCTTAAGGCTGGTAAATGAGACACTATCTAGAACTGGAGCTTCAAAGCCGCATCCTGACATTTCTGGCCTAGGTACACCCTGCGAAGGCGTGAGATAGGTGGATGGTTCCGACATTTTTTCTTAGAACAGATGCTGCGCAAGACGTGCGGAGAACAATACCACCCTCTAGTGGCCAGAAGTCAGACCTGGGAGTCAAGACGCTTGTTTTTACTTTTCTGTCTGAGACTGTCAGTAATTTCCAGAGCAATCTACTGCTACCGAAGTGAAGGAAACTATTGATACAATTTACTGGATAAAATCCAGGCCCAAATAATCCTGGTTTTGTGTGACTTGTCTGGGTAATGACGGCCGCATGGTCTGATCCAGCCTGTGGGACATGAGTCATGTACCCAATCTATTCACAATTCAGCTTCTCCAAGGGCAAATTCAACATGTTTCTATCTCCATTAAATAGGGATGCAGTTTTTCATCAATTAAATGAGGAAATAATGTTTTCTTGTTCATCTCATAGACTTATGATGAGGATCAAGTAAAAGTATATGAAACAGTTTAAAATTATAAAGATTTGAAAAAGTGTTATTATTGAGGAAAGTGCATGTTTATCTGTTATTTAAGATATTTCTCTAATTAAATTCTGTGCTTTAGGATTGTCACCTAGAGATACAACATAATAATGAAAAATATATATATACATATACACATACAAGTGGTGAAAAAATAATTTTTGTTCTATGCAATAACCACCCTTTTAGCCCTATTGATGAAAGTCTCACCATGGGGAGTGCAAACTGGTGCAGCCACTATGGAAAACAGTATGGAGTCTCCTCAGGAAATCAAGAATAGATCTACCATATGATCCAGCTATTCCACTGCTCAGTATTCCTCCCAAGAAATTGAAAACAGATGCATAAAGACACATTCACCCCTGTGTTCACCGCAGCATTATTCACAATAGCCAAGACTTGGAAGCAACCTAGGTGTCCATCAAGGGACAAATGGATAATGAAGATGTGGTATATATACACAATGGAATACTACTCAGCTGTAAGAAATGATGATTAGTTAGTCTTTGCATGGTGAACATGATGTAATCCACACAGAATTCAAAATATATTACCATGTACACCTGAAATTTATATAATGTTATAAACCACTGTTACCGCAATAAAAAAAAAATAAGTAAAAAAAGAAATAAAGCATACACTTAGAGAAAAAAATAAAAGTAAAAATAGAACTACTATATGATCCAGCATTCCACTTCTGGATATCTATGCAAAGAACATGAAAACACTCATTTAAAAAGATATATGCACCTTGTTGTTCATTTCAGCATTATTTACAATAGCCAAGGCTTGGAAACAACCTAACAAAGTGTCCATTGATGGATGAATGGATAAAGAAGACATAGTATCCATATACAATGGAATACTGCTCAGTCATAAAAAAAGATGAAATCTTGCCATTTGTGACAACATTGATGGACCTTGAGGGTATTAAGCTAAGTGAAATAAGTCAGATGAAGAAAGAGAAATACCGTACGATTTCACTTATATGTGGAAGACAAAACAACAACAACAATGAACAAAGACACAGATACAGAGAATAGACTGGTGGTACCAGTGTGAAAGAGGGGACGGGTAGAGGGAGAAAGAGGTAAAGGGGCACATGTGTACAGTGATGGATGGCAACTAGACTTTGGTGGGGAACACAATGCAGTCTATACAGGAGGTGAAATATAATGACGTGCACCTGAAATTTGTACAATGTTATAAATCAATGTTACCTCAATAAGAAAAAAATTTTAAAAAAGGAAGTCTCACCATGAGGAAAATCCTCTATTGGCGGCTTTAAACTTTGGGAGATATATGTTCTTACTCTTTATAAGTCACTCACAGGGATTCTCTCTGAGGATTGTATAACCCGCATTTCTAGAGCATCCACACCATGTAATGCCTTTGTACAACCATTATGATAAGCACACGTGTGTTCAGTGTGGAAGGAAATGGACAGTGAAGAGGGTTAGCCCTAAGTCAGTGAGCGTAGATTTTCCTAGTAAATATTGCCACCAGTTGACCTTGCTTTAAATCACTTCCAGGTCAGTAAAATACAAGGATGGAAATGATCATAAATAACTGCTTGGATTGCTGAATTTTTTGCTACATTAGGGTTAAAGATTGGGTGGTGATACTTGGGTTCAAATTATATGATATAATGGTGATTTTTTTTACTCTCACGAGAAAAATATTCTCAGCGAAATCTCAGATTCGGAAACAAGACGAGAGGAAATATATTCTCACAGACTGTGCTGTGAAGATAGAATGTGAAGGAACATTTCCAATAAGGAAAACAATTACTTAGGGGTTTTTTGGTTCTTTTATAATGAACCTCAAGATATTTAAGATCATGTCTGGCAAATGTTGACAATTATTTTAACTTGCCACTTATCTGAAAGCTCAAAATACAGCCAAAAGGATGCTGAGACACCCCAGAATGGGCCAGCTGTTTAATGTGCATGTGAAACTAATTTTCACAGTGCAGAGTTCAGCACACCCACCACCGCCCAGGCGGAACCCTAAACACCAAGGAATGAGGACACTGAATTGCCTGCACACGCAGTGCCAAACTGTGGAATTTTCTACAACATCAATTTTTTGTCCTCTTCTATAGACTAAAACTCTCTCTTCATGAACTTGTTTCATTAGTCAATTGCTAAAGAAAAGGGAAACTTTTCAACTGCTGAAATATTTTTCTCTATTTCTCAGAATAATAAGGATTTGTGATTTTAATATAAATTTTTATATGTATTTCAAAAGTTACCTTTCAGAGTGTATTAGCATCGAGTTTAGTATCTTAAAAGTAGACCCTACAGCATCAGGAGCACATGGACTCATGTGCACATTGGCTGTACTTTTCTTGCTCAATATTGTTTTGCTTTTGAAGTGATGGCCTGTGTGTTTTTGGTGTGTATGCTGTGCATATCTTTCAGAAGTGACATTCAAATGCCAGTGGAGAGGGGACAATGGGGCTGAGTCTGAAAACCTTCAGATAGACTCTGCCACACCCGCCTACCAGCCTCCTGAGACCACCTGGGCAATCCAGCTTCCTGTCCCCTAATCCCTCCTTGTCTATGTCATCAGCTTCTGATCTTGGATTTGTCCACAGATTGATCACTGTGCTCCCTGGAAGCTGCCATCTAATGCTAATAACTCTGTCTAAACCCAGCCTGCCACTGACTCAGCTTTCACATCAAGGACTAAATATTGGCCGACGTCCTGTGCTCCTTCGGGCATCAGACTCTGTTTGACTCCACTATTCCTGTCTTGGCACTGCCACATTGCACTGTCCTGGCTGGGCGAAGGGGCCCAAATAGGAGAGCTTGGACAACTGCGTGGCGTCACCCTTCTCTTCAGAGAGATGCTTACATCTAATCCCAGTGGTCCAAACAAGCAAATATACAGATATCCACCCACGTGGGGTACAGCAAATCTAGAGGTTAACAAAAAGATACAGAGACCGAGTGTGAAAGATAGCATCTTTAGAAGTTGGGATCAAACTTCTGTTTTTTTTAGGAAAAAAAGTAGTTATAGTCCAATGCAATCTATTAGATTCTCTGTTATTAATCTTGTCCACCTGGAACCTGCTGACCTTGCAGAAATGCTGAATTCACCTGGAGGACTCAGGCACAGAGCTGACCATGGCTAAGATTGGGTTGACCTGCTATATCTCAGAAAGAGAATTCTGATCCTACTAACCATGCCAGGAAATGGAATTATTGGTGCGTGAGGAATTGAAGGAACTTTTCTGTCAGTTTCTCTTCATCTTTTCTGTCTAGAAACCTCTTGCTGAAAATTCCAGAAATAACCTAAATAATTACACCTCCTCAGTGCCCCTGCATCCTAGTTATTCAGGCCCACGTTCCCACAGTGCTTCGTTCCACTCCTATTGTGGCATTTGTCACACCGCTTTATAACATTTGCTTATGTGCATTCGCTCCCTCTGGATCAGGAGCAACCATAGGACAAAGATTGTGCCTCATTCCTCTTTGTATCCTCAGGTCTTTCTATAGGGATATGCAAATAGTAGACACTTAATAAATGCTTAGTTTCATATCTGAAGATTTTAGCATTGTGCGTGCTCTGATTGCTTGCCAGAGAGAGAACCAAACTCTGGACCCCCAATGTCGAATCTCTCAAGAGAATTCTGCTTCCACTTGGGATGTGGATTGCTTCAAGATAATGTCATTCCCGGTTCAGCAATAAGAAAAATACAGATAGCCCACAAAATTATAAGTTTTCTTGAGCACATCAGAAAGCTGAGGTTGTAAGGCAGCCAAGAGAACTCAATTCTGAAGAGTGACAAGTCCACTGGAGAGAAATGGGTGAGACAGTCTCTTTCACCTTTGGCGGAACATGGGAGGAGGATAGAGCTGCCATAAAAGCAGGTTGGGAGGAAACAGCTACAATTTTCACAATGTCTTGAAGACCAAGGGCAGGCTAGTGAGATAATTTAGAATGCCTGTGAGCCTCAGACACAGGGAGAAGGTGTATGCACTCACTCACTGTCTCTTTCCCACCGTTTTCTACTGTGTGCATAGGAGAAGGATTTGGGGCAGGGCAGAAAACAGCTGCTGACAAAGGTTCATTGCTTCTGAGGGAGGAGTAGAAGCAAATCTGCTGCCCTGGGGGGAGGGGATGAAAATGCGCAGGTGCAGGATGCTACACTGGATGCAAAATGAAGGAAAGAGGCAGGAACATCTCTCGTGCCAAGGCTTTTGGGAGCTTTGCAGCCAGAAGTAGCAGCTGGGAGAAACAACACTCCATAGATGAGTCTCTGTGGAAATCTCACCACCACCACCTGCCTCTCCACACCTACAACCCCAGAGATCAGGCAAAGAGCTTCCGGCTGAGCTGTCTGGACGACTTACAGCCTCTGCTGCCAGACTGGCCCCCAAAACTCGTCTCCTCACAAGTGCCCACTGCCTAGCCCTGCTCATTTCCTCCCTCAGGCTCCTGTGGGGCCACGTTCAGACGCTAGCTACATGGGAGTCTGGGACATATCATTTTAAGTTTTTATTTTTTTTGTTTTCTGCTTCAGCAGTTCAAGCAGGCATCCTAGCTACAATTCAGGAAGGGATTCTATAAGTAGATTGGAGGAAGAGCTGAAAAAGCCAGTCCATAATATCTACTGCCCCAACCACCCAACTAGATACATTTCTATTGAGACTGGGGGCCAACTTGCTTTCACTATACTCAGTTAGTAGTCTGTTTGCAAAAGTAGTTAGATAAGATATTGCTAACACCCACCCTATGGATAACATCTCTGCCTCTTGGGTCACCATGGTAACAGATGCTTGAGTTTTTCAGGAACTAAGAATTCACGCCTTGTCCAGTTCAGGCTGGTTAAGACCAGGATTCATTGACTGGGCCTGCACAGATGACTGGCAGGTGACTCTTTGATGTCAAGGAGTTGAAAACCCCACCCTCAGATCATGCTAACACCGGCATTTTGGGAACATGCGTCCTATGAAGAGCCATGAAATGACTACGCTTGTACAGATCAGCAACTACCTCGCTTTTCCTTACTTCCAATGGTCTATTCCCACACTTCAGACTGCCCTGCCCCTTTATCCCATAAATATCCCTAATCCCCACTTTCAGAGAGACAGATTTGAGATTTGTTCTCCCGTCTCCTTGCTTGACTGCCTTGTGAATAAACACTTTCTCTACTGCAAACTCATCATCTCAATGATTGACACAATTGTGCAGCAGACAAAACGAACCTGGGTCAGTAACACTATCACCCTGTTAATGTCTTTCATAATGCCAGAGCACTTAGAAAAAAATAAAATACATATGATTGTTTATTTCTATTTGCTGAATATCTCCCTCTACTCTACTCATTTATAAGATCCACTCACGCAGGGACCCTCTCTTCATTTTTCTTTGCTGTATCCTCACTATAAACTACAGTGTCTTGCATACAGATGGTACTCAATAAATACTGCTGAATAAATCAGCAGACTCTTTCAGAATTGAATAGAAACAAAACCAAAAATGATTGCCCTTTCCATGGAAAAGGGCTTGTAGGGACAGGCCCAACATTTCCATTCCGCTTTCTGAGCTCCCTAGGAAGAAAGAACAGTAAAGAGGTTGAGATGATGTGTGTTCTCATTACCTGGCTTTAAAATGCAGCAATTTTGATGAGGAAACTATTAAAATGTATGTGACCCTCTACCCACCCCAAAATAAAGGAGACAGGAAGTATTTTAACGTTTCAAGGCTCTCTGCAGGTAGGAAAACGTGTGCCAGGCAGCTCACTCCCCTAAAAGTGCAGGCGGTTTGTGAGCACCATGTTTGGCAATGCCTGGACAGCCTGCAGCAACCGTGCAGCATATCTGTCTCCATTAGGCATTTACACAAATTCCTGGAACCTGCGCCAGCTCGCTTTTCAAACTGATTCACTGGCAACAGAAAAGGAAGGGAAAAAACCCTAAGGTCTTAGGGTGCATTTTTTTCATTCTCTTTCTACAGCTTAAAGGAGGGTGAAGGTCTGAGACGGGATTTGCAGCCGTTGAATAATAACCAGAAAGGGAGATTAACCAGCACTGAGGGTATGTGAGTTTCGGTGGGGGGGGGTGGGGGGGTGGGGGGGGGTGTTGACGACGACTTTTCTCGGTTTTAGTGTAAGAAGAATTTAGTGCCCTGTCTGTGCATTCGGCTTCCTCGTTCTGTTGGTGTCACCCACCACTTAGCTCAGGAGCCCCCATGTGCCTTCTCCTTTCCTTCACTAGGAAGGGAATGAAATCAAGGTCAGTCACAATGACGCAGCCTCCCAGCCCCACCCTGGAGGGGTTAGGGCAGGGGACAATGGTCCTCACGCACCTCAGGCTGCTATTGGAGAACAAAGAGGAGGGTACTTCACTCTTCTGGTGTGCTGGTGCCTCAGAGAAACCTGGGCTTGGTGTGGAGACCATCGCCTTTCAAGTGATGAATTTGTCAGACTTCCATTATTTCCAAGGCAAGCCGGCAATCAACAAGCAAACAAACGAGCAGCAAATACATAAAATTGTTCCAAACTTCTTGGTTAACTATCAGCCTTCTGCATTCATTTTCTTTTTTCAATGGGAATTCTTTCTTATCATCTTCCCTCCTAAAGCTGTGTAATTTGGCCAATTTAACAACCCTTAGACTCATTTTTTCCCCCTGAGAAATATGACAATATTCATGACAGAGGGAAGGATAGTGAAAAGAATGTTCCTTACATTTATCTCCCTTCATATGACGGATGATTCATCGTGAGCACAGCACTTTTCAATATGTATTTTCTGATGTATTTCCTTTCAGACATATTTCCATTTCCAGTAAATCTTAATGCCTGGGCACCCCCACCATTGAAATGGTGGGTTTTGGTGCTTCAAGAGAAAAAGGGGATTCCTGCTTGCAGCGAGATGCTTTAATAATTGAATTTGAGTTTTGTTGCTGTCAGTAGCAAGACAATAAGACCGAGGGTTAGACTTTGGAGAGAAGAGAAGGAGAAAGAGAAAACAATAGTGAGCAGGAATAAGATAGAGAGAGAGAGAGAGAGAGAGGGACTGAGAGACAAAGAGACAGATTGAGAGATGGGGAGAGAGAAAGAGAGAATTTTATGAACCTCTTAAGCATATAAAGAACCCAACCTGGATGTCTGACATCACAGAGTTTGTGCCCTGGTGGTAGAGAAGTTACCTTGCATTGGGAGGGCATGGCAGGAGGTCCACAGGGCTCTAGAGCAGGAGGACGTAGTGGACGTGAGGAGTTTTGAGGGAGGGGAGCGAGCGGCTGTGCCCATTCCCTTTGTGTTGGGACACAGTGGGAAGAAGAAGAAAGTGAGGCAATCTAGAAAACTGAGCGTCTGCTGAAGGGAGGGATTTTAAATTAATAGCTTGAAGTAAATCTTTGTTCACAATCAGCAACCCCAGAGGACTGACCCTCAGGGGCGAGGTATGATCAGTCATAGAGAAACTGAGAAGCTACATTTTCTTTACCCATCTGAGTGCAATGTGAATAATTCTCCTACCCAGTCACACTGTTAAACTTAGCCAGCAACTTCGTGTCTATTTTGTCGATGGACTAGTCCTGCGGGAGGCAAAACGAGACCATGAAATGACACGTGAAGTCCTATCGCTGACAGAATCCTTTTTTCTTGCTATTGCTACAAGGCCCTGAGGCAGGAAACTTAGAAACAAGAAGAAGAAGGAAAGAATATTGGGCACATCAATCTCTCCCTAACCTGTAATGCCCCACAGAGAGGCAGAGGTTTTCATCAATCTCAATGCCACTCGAGCCCAGGTCAGTTCAGCATCTTGAGTTATTTTCAGCCTTCTGTGTTGAAATAAATTTCTAGGCCCAAAATGGAGCTGTTCCTGTTTGGGGTACCACATCAGCAACCCAAAACTTAGATAAATTTTGTGTCCCCATAGGTGCTTCCCTTGACCAGAAATGCAATACATCCAGCCAGCCAATCCCCAAACGCCAAGCCAGCTCTGTGCTCTTTACTTACGTCCTTGCTCCTTCTCACCCCAATCAAGTTTGACTATGTGGCCCCAGCCAACCAGGTATTTTCTATTTTTCTCTTCTTTCTTCCTTATTCTTTATCCTATGAAAGCTTCCTGCCTTCCATCCTGTTTTGCGGTTCTCTGGACCTTTGGGAACAGACTGCCTGCTTCATGAAGTGTTAAATAATGTTTGTCTGTATCCCCTAAATTGTCTTCTATAATCATTTTTAACATCTGAAATGACTTTGCTTTGGCAGAGCAGCTGGTCCACTTCAGTTTCTTTTTTTTTTGAGAATCTCCAGGCTTGTAATGAACCAGGAGAAGAATCAGCATTCCATTCGCAACTGACTTCTTTTCTGTGACTTGTGGACTGCTAGAAGATGCTCAAGAAAACAAGAACAGGGAATTGAAAACGGCAATTAACACACTGTGAGGGAAGTCAAGTCAACCACCTAAAGCAAAGGCTCTAGTACTCTCTAAAGGAGCTAAATACGTGGTGAAGAAAGCAGAGGAACTCAGCTCTGCTTGAATAGGCAAAAACCAACCAGACGTCGATGAAAATAATCCATAAGCAACCTATAAATGAAAATTGGCATGAATTTCATATGAACCAGATCTGAGGACTAGCTTAGACCAGGGCCTTCCTTCCCCAAAGAAGGAAGGGCACCAAAGAAGTGGGATGTGCAGAGTGGTTATATACTCTCAAAGAGGATGTTTCACATAGGATTGAAATGTCCCTTTTACAATAGTCACAAGACTGCTCTGTCAGCACAGTGGTTGACGGACACAGCAGGTAGTAGGTCTGCTGTCTTGGTGGACACAGCAGGGTAGCAGGGCTGTTTTCTCAAGCTGGGTGGTCAGAGGCGAGCAGAGCAATCAGTTCCTAGCCTAGGGAGAGATGCCTATCCTTAAGGAAATGCCAACATGGGGGAAGTTGCATCTTTATCTTAAGGGCATTTGTTCTTGTCTTTGGGACACAGCAGATGCTTAAAGCAGATATACAACTATACAATGCATGCTCACTGGCCATGTCAGGCCCTTTGGGAAAAACAAGGTCAGGTTGAATTAGGTTTACATCAAATGGCTTCCTCATATACTCCAGTATATCCTGTTGCTCACCATTTGTTTGTCACAGAAACCAAAAACTCATCCCTTTTAAATGAATTTTATTTCATTCATTAAAACAGTATGTATCTACATAAAGATTGCTAAATACATGCAAGAGTTGTTATTTATTCGGTGCACGGCTCATTCTTGATGCAGGTATGGATCCCCGGCCCCCTCGCTGCTACATTGTGCTATGTCCTCCTCTTACCCCCCATCCCCAGAAGTAGGGAAATACTTCTAAAGATTTATGATGATACTTTGAAAAACCTATTTCCAGCTATTTTTCCTAATTAACAGCTAAACATCTACCCATTTGTGTTATTACAATCAAAATTAATATGAATTATGGAACATTTTATGGTGTTAAGAAAACTACTATTTTTACATATATCGACTTTTTGATAAATACATCTTAAATATACAATTCCCTATCAAGATCTCAGTCATTCTTAGTTTCAAATATGAAGAGTAAATATGCTTTTGTACATATGCAATAGCTATTTTAGTGGACTGTCACGTGTTAGGAGAAACTTTGCTCCTGACATTTAATGTAAATAATGGGAAACGGGTAAAAAAAGAATGTGTTCTCTGCCTTGCAGATAATCAGTTACTTTTGGTAAAGACCGGGAATTGCCTACGTGGAGTTGAGTAGCGGTCTAAACTCTGTAAATATTTTTATTTGCATCTAAGACCATTGACCCAGGGACTATCCTCCAAAGAATTAAAGCTAATTTGTTTCTTATGTTTACCAGGTCCTCCCTAACTATTCATGTGACCAATTTAGTTTTATCTTTATAACTTTCCTACTCAGCTTCAAATTTCATTTGTAAGCTGAGGTGAATCCAAATCTGTCATTTCAATAAATATCGCAGTCAATCTATTTTGGTGAGCACGTAAGCCAGCAATAAATGTGGAAAACAAAATATGAAACACTAGCAATTAAAATGACACAGCAGGGAAGCAGTTGGAGAGCGGCAGAAAGAATTACAGGAATGAATTAACTTGAAAGGGAGGAATTCCAACAAGGGGCCCTAAATTCAATTACTGGCAAAGGACAATTAAACGATAAGGACAAGTAAATCAAACGGGAGGTGGGAGGCGGGGAGTGGGGAAGAGAACAGGAAAGGAAGTGTTCGACATAGATGGATGAGGTCAAGGGAGCTAGTCATTCATTCACACAGCAATTCATTCCTTGATGGAACAAGTGCTTATTTAGAATGAGCTTGTGGATGACATCCAGGGAACTGAAGGGAAGAACAATGGGGTAAACTGGTCTTGACCAAGAATGATAAACTCTTTAGATTGGGAAAATAACTGTAGTATAATCTGATTCAATTAATCTATTGCGTACAGGAGGGAATTGATCAACAGTTATGCTCTTCCAGGCAGGGATGTAGATAAGAGAGATGGAGTTGTAGAAAAAAGGAGAGATGATACAGGGAAAGTTCAGAAAAGATGGTGGAAGCAATGCTTGTAATACAGATCGAGGGGCAGACTGTTGAGTTGACCCAATGAGAGGGTGGGGAAGGACAGCAAAGCTGGCCACAAGCACAACATGCCAGCCTCTCCCAATGGAGAAGACAAGCAGGCCAATAATGCAAACAGTGACATCATTTCCCTGTGTTTCCATAGACAGGAAAATCGACCCTGTGCATCTTTTACCTACACTGGAATGACCATTGGGCAAACCCCCTCCTTTTTCTACTGCAAGAGAGCCCAAATTTCAAGGCATGCTGCAGGTCCAAACAAGGAAAAGCAGAGGACAAAGAAGAGGATAGGGAGGAACAAAGAGCAAACTCGACTGTGGAATTAATCTCTGAGTAGCCTTTTAGTCACCTAATTTTAAAATGAAATTTTATTTGGTGGTATTTAGAAAAAAAAAAAATTTGGTCTCTTTGCTCCATCTAGTGTTCTATCTGAAAATGACATGCTCCTTTGCGCCTCTCACAACCCAAAGGGACTGCAGTGTTACATAACGTGGGACACGGTAAAATGAGCTGCGTCGGCTGCATAACCCTGAGAAGTGCTCCAAAGCAGAAGATTATGCATTCCTAGCACCAAATGAATTTCTCCATGGTCTCCAAGGAAATCCCTAAACCTAAGGCCAAGCAGTAATTATGATCCAATTACTGACTTGCAAGTTCAGATACAGGACACGACTCTGGCTCCTGGTACAGTGAGAATAAACATAGTCGAGAATGTAACCTCTACAGGTTAACCTCAACATCAGCTCTTTTGACAATTACATCATAGACTATAGAAGTTTATGTGCAATTCTGGAAGGAAGGAAGGAGGGAGACAGAATACAATACCTATATAACCATATCTAGAGAAAATAAATAAACACATTAAGTAAAATACGCTGTCAAAAGGCTATTTGATTGTAATAAGCATATGGATAAAATGTACTAAATAGGAAAGTAAAATTATCCCTAAAAAATACTAATAATAGTAATGACCATTGATTGAATATTTACTATATGCCAGATGTGTACATACACATTTCATTTAATCCTCACCATAGCACCCTAAGGTAGGCATCACTGTGACCATTATTCAGACGTGGAAATCGAGGCCACTCAAGGTCACACATTCAGTGGCAGAGCTATCACGTGAGCCTCAATCTTTCAGATTACAAAACTCTGCTTTCCATACTGTGCTATACTGCCTCTTTCTGTCAGAAATGCTTTAAATTCGAGACCAACCATAAATCTAAAAGCTGAACTTCCTCTTTATATTTGTGACCCTTAATCTGTTTCTTATTTTCATTAGAATAGTTTTAAACTATATGTGGAAGTAACCACTTGATGTTGCGAAAAGTGCAACATGGCTGAAATGATCATTTACAACTTGGACTACACCCAGATTGTGAGGCATAGGAAGAGAACTTGAACTTCGTACAGCATTTCCAAATGCCAAGGTACAGATATCCTCATTTGAGTAGCTGGTAATACCGGGACCTAAAATTATCAACACGTTGATCATGAGAGAAGCAGGTACTTTATAAATGACAGTATTTTCTGCAGAAACCTTGGCTCAGAGACTTAGTTAAGTAACCGCAGATTTGCAGTCTCGACACAAAAGAGAAGATTGTCAAGCCCTCTCCTGGATAAGAAATAAGCCAGTTCCTAAGAGTTTTGTGCCTCTATTAGGCCAGGTCAAAGCTTTCCGAAACATAAACTAAAAAATGGAGGAGAATGTTCTCTCCAGTAGCATTTTGGTTTTTTCGCAAACACTATTTCTACTGTCCTAAAGTTGTTTAATTATGTTCCTGCTGAGAAGAATTCTGTTCTGTACAAGCCCCAAACCATCCCATAATGCTCTGTGTCATTATACTCTTCACATTTGGAACCAAAAAACCATGTTTTCTCTATGAATGGACATAAAGGAGTGTTGGGCCAAAGTGGCGATTTTTAGCTTTTCAAAGCATCCTAGGATAGTCTGACTTAGGACTAATGTGTGCTTTATTGCTAAAGCAGTTAAGTGTGACGGTAGAACAATGCAGGGAAATGTTAAAAGTTCTCATCTTCCCCTTCTTGAACTTGTTAGTTGATTTTTCTCATACTTTAAGGATAACGCCATTGGTAGAAAAACTGGAAAAATGACATAATCAGGCACCTTGGTGAAAAGGAAATACAAATAAACAAATATAATATGAAAAAATGCTCAGCTTCACTCATAACATTTAAAACATACCATCAAATGGCAAGGTACTATTTCCTTTTATCAGATTGTCAAAATGTAAGTGTTTTTGAAACTATACGAAAGCAGGCACTTGTAAGAACTATTTGGTGGGAATATAATTTGGTGATTGGTATAACATTTTGGATGAAGATTGAGCAATAACTATCACAATATTAAAAGCATACCCTTATTTTCAAAACATATATTTTTAAGCCTCTTAATATCTTCAAATAAAGGCTTTGTCAATGCTACCTCCTTCACCAATCTCCCCTGCGGTGTGCTAGAGGTGTGCTCTGGGGCATACGGGCACCTGGCTGTAACAGTATCTGAGTGCCACCAGATGGTGATTTTACAGATAGAATCAGGTCCTGTTTTCCTAGACTGTATTTAAGGCTACTTCCTGAGAAATACTACACTGTCGATCTGCTACAATTCTTCTCATGCGCTGCCAAGCTGTTGTACGCAATTAATTTGTTTGAGTATTCAAAACTCAGAGCCACTGCCCATCTGGTTTTCTTATAAGATTTAGTTGATTTATGTTAATAGTAAAAACCATAGCTATAATTTATTGAGTACATCCTATGTGCCAAACATTGAGTTTGTCCCTAAAACTCACAGCAATTCTCCCGTTGGTTATATTGCCAACGCAGTAAATTGACAGTGCAGGAAATTCAGGCCCAGAGAGATGAAATAATTTGCCGAAGGTCATAAAGCTACTAAGTGGCTAAGTCATGATTTGACTTTAGCTTTGATTGGCTCCAAAGTTCACACTATTTTTGTCACTGGATCTGCCTTTCTCAAGAGTTCAAAATCCTATTTTAGAACTCACATACAGTAAGATACCTACTTTTATCACTGTGGCATTGCAATAAATACTACTGAAGAAAGCTAAATATGATATTCTTTAAAAGTGAATTACGGAGAAGATCCAAGATGGCAGCGTGAGCAGACTTCTTTGTCTCTCCCCCTTCGAATCTACAACTAATTGGACATTCATCGCTTGACAAAGGATATCTATATAGCATCTTAGGACGTCGGAGAGACCCACACTGCTATACATCGGAAGGCGGACAGACTTCCCTCCGGGAGGAGGTGGAGATAGGTGAAAACTCTCCGACCCGACCCCCGAACAGCCTAGAGCCTGCGGGCGGCTTTCTTCCAGCGAACGCCCCCAGAACATCGCCACACGCCAAGGGCAGGAGGGAGCGCACACCAGAGGAGCGACGGTGGAAACAGGTGAACAGAGCTCTACCTAAGCCCCCCGGCAATTACACCTGAGCCCAGAGGGAAGCTCCAGAGTTACACACCAGAGGCCGTGGGCAAAATCCCTACCTGCCATTAGCAGAGAGGTCCCGTCCAGCATCCACAAAGCCTGGGGGCCCCCCGGAGAGAATCCCAAGCGGCGCGCTGGCCCACCAGCTGCCGCCGCCGGCTCCCCTGACCTGGTTTTCGTCCAGGAGGGGATCGAGACTACCGGAGATCTCCTGGGAGAGGTCTGGGGCTGAGTGGAGCTCCAGCGATTGGCTACACGGCCCGGGGGAGAAACTCTAGAGTTCAGTCCTGGCCGCAGGCAGAGTCTTTCCCTGCCATTATCGGAGAGGCCCCGCCCAGCACCCACAACACCTGGGGGCCCCCCCGGAGAGAATCTCAAGCGGCGCGCCGGCCCACCAGCTGCCGCCGCTGGCTCCCCTGACCGGGCTCTCGCCCGGGAGGGGATCAGGACTACTGAAGATCTGGGAGAGGTCCCGGGGCTGGGTGGAGCTTCAGCAGCTGGCAACGCGACCTGGGGGAGAAACTCTGAAGTCCCATCCCCGGCAGCAGACAGGGTCTTTGCCTGCCATTATTGGAGAGGCCCCGCCCAGCCTCCACAACACCTGGAGGCTCTCCCAAACGGCGGGCCAGCCCGCCAGCTGCCGCGACCGGCTCCACTGACCGGGCTTTCGCCTGGGAGAGGCTCAGGACTACTGGAGATCTCCCGGGAGAGGACCGGGGCTTGGTGGAGCTCCAGCGGCCAGCTACGCAGCCTGGGGGAGAAACTCTGAAGTCCCGTCTGGGCAGTAGGCAGGGTCTTTGCCTGCCATTAGCAGAGAGGCCCCGCCCAGCATCCACAATGCCGGGAGGGTCCCAAAGAGGAGAATCCCAGGCAGGGCAGCAGCCGATCAGCTGCCACTGAACTCAAGGTATCTGGCTATCCCCCAGTCAGGGTAATGGGCTCCCCGAGATCCTAGGGGAGAGGACTGGGGCTGGGTGGAGTTCCAGCAACCTGGCTCTGTGGCCCAGGGGGGAAACTCTATAGTCTCACAGAAGCCTCAGCGATAGCCTCTGCACAGCACTAGTAGAGAGCACCCATCTGGCAACCACAAGGCTGGAAGACCCTGGGACAAAAGTAGCATAGCTAGGGGAGCTAACCACAGACGGTAGAAAATGCCCATATCTCTGCTGTGACCCATAGTGACAAGTGAGATTTTGTGGGCGCCGACAGTGACAGAGCTGCAAATATAAGTGATCCTGCCCCCGGCCGCTGGGAAAGCCCATAAAACCACTGCAGAACCTAAGGAGGGAGCACGTCTAGGTGGTCTGCAACAGTAGGCACCAGCAGTCTGAAGCCCCCCTGTGACAGCCTCCATAGCTGAAGAGAGAACCCACAGGATCACTGTGACTGCGTGGAGGGGCCCAGGCCCAGTTAGCAACAGCTGATAGGGTTCCTGGTTGGAGCAGTATAAACAGCTATCCCCCCACCACACCAGTAGAAACAAGTGGAAGCAGTAACTAAACTATATCTCTATGCGGAGGCACAAATCTACACCATCAAGCAATATGAAAAAATATATTAAATCTCCAGAACAGAAGGAAAATGACAAACACACAGAAAACAATCCCAAAGACAATGAAATATACAACCTAAATGATGATGACTACAAAACAGCCATCATTAAAAAACTCAATGAGTTAAAAGAGAATTCAGATAGACAACTCAACGAGTTCAGGAGCTATGTCACAAAAGAGTTCGATACTATAAAGAAGAACCAAACAGAAATACTGGAAATGAAGAACACAATAGAGGAGATTAAGAAAAATCTAGACGCACTGAACAGTAGGGCCGATAATACGGAGGAAAGAATTAGCAATTTGGAAGATAGGAATATAGAAATGCTGCAGACAGAGGAGGAGAGAGAGCTAAGTCTAAAAAGAAATGAAGAAACTCTCCAAGAATTATCTGACACAATTAGGAGATGCAACCTAAGGATTATAGGTATACCAGAGGGAGAAGAGAGGGAGAAGGGGGCAGAAAGCCTATTCAAAGAAATAATGGCTGAGAACTTCCCAAACCTGGGGAGAGAGATGGAACTTCATGTGACAGAAGCCAATAGATCTCCAAACTTTATCAATGCAAGTGGACCAACCCCAAGACATATAGTAGTGAAGCTAGCAAAAGTCAACGACAAGGAGAGAATACTAAGGGCAGCCAGGCAGAAGAAATTAACCTACAAAGGAACCCCCATCAGGCTTTCAGCAGATTTCTCAGCAGAAACTTTACAGGCTAGAAGAGAGTGGAATGATATATTCAAAAATCTGAAGGACAACAACCTGCAGCCGAGAATTCTCTACCCAGCGAAAATATCCTTCAAATATGATGGAGAAATAAAAACTTTCCCAGATAAAGAAAAATTAAGGGAGTTCATTGCCACCAAAACTCCTCTTCAAGAAATACTCAGGAAAACCCTCATTCCTGAAAAATCAAAAAAAGGAAAGGGACTACAAAACCAAGAGCAAAGGAGATAAGTGGAAGGACAACAACAGAGAGTAGCAGCTCTCCATCAGAACAGACTAAACCATGGGACGAGAAACAAAGGAAATTGAAGAGAACCGAAAAACAAGACATAAAATGGCAGTGGTAGGCCCTCACATTTCAATAATCACTCTAAATGTAAATGGATTGAACTCTCCAATCAAAAGACACAGAGTGGCAGGATGGATCAAAGAACAAGACCCAACAATGTGCTGCCTCCAGGAAACACACCTCAGCCCCAAAGACAAACACGGACTCAGAGTGAAGGGATGGAAGACAATACTCCAAGCTAATAATGAGCAAAAGAAAGCAGGTGTCGCTATACTAATATCAGACAAAGTAGACTTCAAAGTAAAACAGGTAAAGAAAGACAAAGAGATTGATAAAAGGGACTCTCCACCAAGAAGACATAACGCTTGTAAATATATACGCACCCAACACAGGAGCACCAAAATTTGTAAAGCAACTCTTAACAGAACTAAAAGAAGACATCAACAACAATACTATAATAGTAGGGGACCTCAACACCCCCTTAACACCAATGGATAGAACATCCAGGCAGAAAATCAACAAAGAAATTATAGAATTAAATGAAAAATTAGACCAGATGGACTTAATAGATATATAGAGAACACTTCATCCAAAAACAGCAGGCTACACATTCTTCTCAAGTGCTCATGGAACATTCTCAAGAATAGACCATATTTTGGGAAACAAAGCAAGCATGAATAAATACAAGAGAGTTGAAATAATATCAAGCATCTTTTCTGATCACAGTGCTATGAAACTAGAAATCAACTACAAGAATAAAGCAGAGAAAGGTGCAAAAATGTGGAGACTAAACAACATGCTACTGAACAAACAATGGATTATTGAAGAAATTAAAGAAGAAATCAAATATTATCTGGAGACAAATGAAAATGAGAACACGTCATACCAAATCATTTGGGATGCAGCAAAAGCAGTCCTAAGAGGGAAATTCATCGCAATAGAGGCTCACCTCACAAAACAAGAAAAAGCTCACATAAGCAACCTCAAACGACACCTAACAGAATTAGAAAAAGAAGAACAAACAAAGCCCAGAGTCAGTAGAAGGAGGGAGATAATAAAAATAAGAGCAGAAATCAACGATACTGACACTAAAAAGACAGTAGAAAGGATCAATGAAACAAAGAGTTGGTTCTTCGAAAAAATTAACAAAATCGACAAACCCTTGGCCAGACTCACCAAGAAAAGAAGAGAGAAATCTCAAATAAATAAAATTAGGAATGAGAGAGGAGAAATCACAACAGCTACCAAAGAAATACAAGGGATCATAAGAGAATACTATGAAAAACTATATGCCAACAAATTGAACAACCTAGAAGAAATGGACAAATTCCTGGACTCTTACAACCTCCCCAAACTGAACCAGGAAGAAATGGAGAATCTGAATAGGCCAATCACAAGTAAAGAAATAGAAATAGTAATCAAAAACCTCCCCAAAAATAAGAGTCCAGGACCAGATGGCTTCTCTGGAGAATTCTACCAAACATTCAAAGAAGATTTAATACCTATCCTTCTCAAACTGTTCCAGAAAATTGAGGAAGATGGAGTACTCCCCAACACATTCTATGAAGCCAACATCACTCTGATCCCCAAACCTGACAAGGACAACACAAAGAAGGAGAACTACAGGCCGATATCACTGATGAACATAGATGCAAAAATCCTCAACAAAATTCTGACAAACCGAATACAGCAATACATCAAAAAAATTATACACCATGATCAAGTGGGATTTATACCAGGGACACAGGGATGGTTCAACATCTGCAAGTCAATCAACATGATAAACTACATTAACAAAATGAGAAACAAAAACCACATGATCATCTCAATAGATGCAGAGAAGGCATTCGACAAGACCCAACACCCATTTGTGATAAAAACCCTCAATAAAATGGGTATAGAAGGAAAGTACCTCAACATAATAAAGGCCATATATGACAAATCCACAGCCAACATCATACTCAACGGACAAAAACTGAAAGCCATCCCTCTTAGGACAGGAACAAGACAAGGGTGCCCACTTTCACCAATCCTATTCAACATAGTACTGGAGGTGTTAGCCAGAGCAATTAGGCAGGAAAAAGAAATAAAAGGAATCCAAATAGGCAATGAAGAAGTAAAACTCTCGCTGTTTGCAGGCGGCATGATCTTATATATAGAAAACCCCAAAGAATCCATAGGAAAACTATTAGAAATAATCAACAGCTACAGCAAAGTTGCAGGGTATAAAATCAACATACATAAATCAGTAGCATTTCTATACACAAACAATGAATCAACAGAAAAAGAACTCAAGAACTCAATCCCATTCACAATCGCAACAAAAAGAATAAAATACCTTGGGATAAATTTAACCAAGGAAGTGAAAGATTTATACAACGAAAACTACAAGACTTTCTTGAAGGAAATTGACGACAACATAAAGAGATGGAAAGACATTCCATGCACATGGATTGGAAGAATAAACATAGTTAAAATGTCCATACTACCTAAAGCAATCTACAGATTCAACGCTATCCCAATCAATGTCCCAAGGACATTCTTTACAGAAATTGAACAAACAATCCTAAAATTCATATGGGGCAGCAAAAGACCGCGAATTGCTAAAACAATCCTGAGTAAGAAAAACAAAGCCGGAGGCATCACAATCCCCTATTTCAAAACATTACAAAGCTACAGTGATCAAAACAGCATGGTACTGGTACAAAAACAGGTGCACAGATCAATGGAACAGAATTGAAAGCCCAGAGATAAAACCACACATCTACGGACAGCTAATCTTCGACAAAGGAGCTGAGGGCCTACAATGGAGAAAAGAAAGTCTCTTCAACAAATGGTGCTGGGAAAACTGGACAGCCACATGTAAAAGAATGAAAATTGATCATTCTTTTTCACCATTCACAAAAATAAACTCAAAATGGATCAAAGACTTAAAGATTAGGCCTGAAACAAGAAGTCTTCTAGAAGAGAATGTAGGCAGTACACTCTTTGACATCAGTTTCAAAAGAATCTTTCAGACACTATAACTCCTCAGATGAGGGAAACAATAGAAAGAATAAACAAATGGGACTTCATCAGACTAAAGAGTTTCTTCAAAGCAAGGGAAAACAGGATTGAAACAAAAAAACAGCCCACTAATTGGGAAAAAATATTTACAAGCTACTTATCCGACAAAGGATTAATATCCATAATATACAAAGAACTCACACAGCTTAACAACAAAAAATCAAACAACCCGATCAAAAAATGGGCAGAGGACATGAACAGGCATTTCTCCAAAGAAGATATAAGTAAGGCCAAGAGACACATGAAAAGATGTTCATCATCGCTAATCATCAGGGAAATGCAAATCAAAACTACACTAAGATACCACCTTACACCCGTTAGATTGGCAAAAATATCCAAAACCAAAAGTGACAAATGTTGGAGAGGTTGTGGAGAAAAAGCAACCCCCATACACTGTTGGTGGGAATGCAAACTAGTGCAGCCACTATGGAAAACAGTATGGAGATTTCTCAAAAAGTTAAAAATAGAAATACCCTATGACCCAGCTATCCCACTACTGGGTATCTATCCTAAGAACCTGAAATCAGCAATCCCAAGAATCCCATGCACCCCTATGTTCATCGCAGCATTATTTACAATAGCCAAGATGTGGAACCAACCTAAATGCCCAGAAACTGACGACTGGATAAAGAAGATATGGTATATATACACAATGGAGTACTACTCAGCCATAAAAAAGGACCAAATTGTTCCATTCGCATCAACATGGATGGACCTTGAGTGTATTATGTTAAGCGAAATAAGCCAGACAGAGAAAGGCGAACTCTATATGACCCCACTTATAGGTGGAAGTTAACATATAGACATGGAGGACCGATGGGTGGTTACCAGGGAAAAAGAGGGGGTGGGGGGAGGGCACAAAGGGTGAAGTAGTGTACCCACAACATTACTAACAATAATGCACAACTGAAATCTCACAAGGTTGTAATCTATCATAATCTTAATAAAAAAAAACTGAATTCCAGAGTGACAAATGAATTTCCAAGTTCACGTAAGTAACGAGGATATTTGGAGACTATACCGTAAAACGTTTGATAATGTGGCCCCAATTCTGTTATGATCAGTACTATATGGTCACCTTTCCCAGACTGAAACATCATGATATGATAAACCTTTTAAAAATTGTGGTAAATATACATAGCATAAAACTTACTATTTTAATTGTTTTTTAGTACACAATTTAGTAGCATTAAGTACATTCACATTGATGTGCAACCATCACCACTGTTGCATTATCCCAAAGGGAAACTCTGTACCCGTTAACTCCCCATCAGCCCTGCCTCTTAGGCCCTGGGAATTGCTATTCTACTTTCTGTCTCTATGAGTTTAACTATTCTAGTCAGTAAGTGGAATCATACATTATTTGTATTTTTGTGTCTGGCTTACATCGCAATGTTTTCAAGGTTCATCCCTGCTGTAGCAAGTGTTGAAATTTCCTCCTTTTTAAGGATTAATAATATTCCATTGTATGTATATACCACATTTTGTTTGTCCATTCATCTGTTGATGGACACATGAGTTGTTTCCATTTTTTGGTTATTGTCAATAATCTGCTATGAATGTTGGTTTACAAGTACCTATTCAAGTCCCTACTTTTAATTCTTTTCAACTCTTCTATATACCTAGAAGAGGAATTGCTGGATCACATGATAATTCTATGTTTAATTTTTTGAGGAACCAACTTACTATATTCCAGAGTGGCTACACCAGTTTACATTCCCATCAGCAATGCATGAGGAATCCAACATTCCCACATCCTCACCAACATGTGTGATTTTCTGCTGGTTTTTTTTCAACAAAAATTTTTAAAAATAGCCATCCTGGTGGGTGTGAAGTGATATTTCATGGTGAGTTTGATTTCCATTTCCCTAATGATTAATGATGAGTATCTTTTTGTGTGTTTATTGGCCTTTGTATATTTTCTTTGGAAAAATGTTTATTCAAGTCCTTTGCCTGCTTTTTAATCGGGCTGTTGGTTTTTTTGGTGTTGAGTTATACTTCTTTATATATTCCATATATTAATTTCTTATCAGATATTTTGCAAATATTTTCTCCCATTCTGTGAGTCGCCTTTTCATTCTTCTGATAGTGTGGATACACAAAAATTTTAATTTTGATAACTTTCAATTTATCAGTTTTTCTCTTGGTTGCCTGTGCTTTTGGTGTCGTATGCAAGAAATCATTCCCAAATCTAATGTCATGAAGCTTTTCCCCTATATTTTCTTCTAAGACTTTTATCATTTAGCTCTTATGTTTAGGTCTTTGATGTATTTTGAGTTAATTTTTGTATATAGTGTAAGATAAGGGTCCAATTTCATTCTTTTGCATGTGGATATCCAGTTTTCCTAGGATCATTTGTTGGAAAACTGTCCTTTCTCCATTGAATGATCTTTGCACCCTTGTCAAAAACTGTTTGAACCTATGTGTGAGGGCTTATTTCTGGGCTATTTTATTGCTTTGGTCTATATGTCTGTCTTTTTGCTAATATCACAATGTTTTCATTACTGTGGCTTTATAGTAAGTTTTGAAATTTGGAAATGTGAGTCCTCCAATCTTCTTCTTTTTTCAGATTGATTTGGCTATTGGGATCCCTTGAGACTCCATATGAATTTTAGGACTGGTTTTTCTATGTCTGCAAAAAATGTTGTTGGGGTTTTGATAGGGATGCATTGAATCTATGGATGTTTTGAGTAGTGTTGTCATCTTAACATTATCAAGTTTTCCAACCCATGAACGGAAACGTTTTTCCATTTGTTTCTGTCTCCTTTAGTTTCTTTCAACAGTATTTCATAATAGTCAGTGTACAAGTCTTTTGTCTCCTTGGTTAGGTTTATTCTGAGGTATTTTATTCTTTTTGACACTATTGTAAATGAAATTGTTTTCTTAATTTCTTTTCAGATTGTTCGTTGTTAGTGTATAAAAATACAACTGATCTTTGGGTGTTGATTTTGTATCCTGCAACTTTGCTGTATTTGTTTATTAGTTCTAACATTTTTTTAAGGAATCTTTGGGGTAAGATCATGTCATAGGTGAACAGAGATCAGTTCACTTCTTCCTTCCTAATTTGGATGCCGTTTATTTATTTATTTGCTTATTTATTTTTTTAATTTTTGAGGAAGATTAGCCCTGAGCTAACATCTGCCACCAATCCTCCTCTTTTTACTGAGGAAGATTGGCCCTGAGCTAACATCCATGCCCATCTTCCTCTACCTTATATGTGGGACGCCTGCTACAGCATGGCTTGCCAGGCAGTGTGTAGGTCCACAGCAATGATCTGAACCAGCAAACCCTGGGCCACCAAAGTGGAATGTGAGAACCTAACCACTGCGCCACCAGGCAGGCCCCTGGATGCCTTTTATTTATTTTTGTTGCTTAATTGTCTTGGCTAGAACTTCCAATCCTACATTGAATAGAAGTGTCAAAAGCAGGCATACCTGTCTTGTTCCCAGTCTTAGGAGAAAAGCTTTCAGTCTTTCTCCACTGAGTATGCTGTTACCTGTGGGGTTCTTATAATAGCTTTTATTATCTTGAGGAAGTTTCCTCTACTCCTAGTTTATTGTTGTAATATAGGTTTTTTTTATTGTTGTCTTGACTTGGTTTTGAGGCCCTGGCACGAGGCCAGTCAGCTCTCCTTGAGCAGTTTATTAGGTCCACACCCCAACCACTTCCCTTGGCTTTCATACTCAGGCCACTATACGTCTGCCATAATTGCCCCAGAGCCAAGTACCAGACCAGTAGGGACAGCCCCTATGCCTCAGAGCTGCTGAAATTAAGTTACTCAATTCACAGGGAGCCTGAAAAGACTAGCTAACCAAACCTAGCTTGCCATACACCAAGTGCTCCCTACAGCCTAGCTAGCTGTTACTCTGTCCCCAGATGCAACCCACCCCCCCCCCCCCCCCCCCCCCCCCGCCATGTGAGTCTGCCTGGCAGCCTTCTCTTGTTTGGAGCTGCTTTTCATCTAGCTGAGTATTTTTGTGAAGGAAAAATTTTTCCTCTACCCTTCTTGGTTCTTTGGCTGGTCTAATAATCAAATTGACATAAAACAGGCTAACAGAAGAAAAACAAATTTAATTATGTGTGTATGGGGGTCCCATAAGAATATGAGACCCAAGGATAAATTGGGCAATTGAAGCTAAGGAATGGGATAGGGGCCTGAGAATTCAAAGGCAAGGAGGGTAATTCACAGGACAATAACAATGGCAGATGTTTGGTGATTAGGTGTGTGCCCTGCCATACAGATAGATCACTCAGGTAAAGTTCTCTCTGGTAATGGCTCTCTCTGAGCCAGGCCCCTATCTAAATTCTTTTAGGTAGTTAAGGGAGAGGTAAAAGTTTTTCTTGAATCTGCTGGCTCTTGATTGCCTTCGGCTCAAAATAGTCCACATGCCAAAGTGGCACATTTTGGGGAGGTTCGTTCTGAACCCCTTCAGTATCATTGTGTTCTCCACAATGAAAGAATCTCTAAATCTTATAAAGGAATTGGTGCTGTGAGCAGGATGGCACGGCTGTGACTGCTGACTCTTGAGTCACTTTGTGAAGAGACTGCTCGTGTCTTAGTAATTGGTTCCAAACTACCGTGAGAGCAGCTTGGGACAGGATCACCGGCTGTTGACGAGCCTGCACTTTAGCCTCACTGCCGGCTGCTGTGTCTGCCAGTGATGGCTACATCTCTCTTTACCCAAATTTCCTCCACGTGGGAATATTCAAAACGAACAGTACTAAGTGGCTAACCTGAGGCACTAGATACCAGCCCAGGTGGGGGCCCTCCTTAGGGCAAGAGGAGTGACAGGCCACTAGAGCTGCGCTTTCCAGGACTGGGCATTCTCGTATGTTTCAGATCACAGCCAGTGTTTGGCAGAGGCCTGGTCCAGAGGCCCATCACTTCTTTGGCGTCGGTGTTTATTATTATTTGGGGCAGAACCCTGGTTTGTCCCTGGGCCCTGTGATCCCTGTGGAGGAAAATGTTGGTTGAGCTCCCCTATGGTAGAGAAATGGTACCTCAGTCTCCATGTTGATGTGGCTACAGTGGAGGCATGGACCCAGCCTGTCTTCCTTGCAGCTGCAAATCTTGCTGCTCCTGCCGGTGAACAAAATGTTCTCCAGACTCTCAGGGGCATCATGAGAGGCATCCTTGGAGACCAGTAGCGCAGCGTTTAATCCAAAGGGGGCCTCTGGGACGAGGAAACCAATGCCTCTTCCCTGCACTCTCCTCCCCACTCCAGAACACCAACCTGGGTTATTTAACTGCTCCCTGGGAGCTGGACTGGGAAGCCTGGGAAGGGGAGACAGCTGCCTACGAGGTAGGTCATGGACCTTCCCCGACTTTTCCTGAATCCATTTAGAAGGTGCCCCAAAGAGCTATCAGACAGAGACAGAAACTAAAAACTGGGGCTTTAGGCAGCTAGAAGCACCACCACCACCCCTGCTGACCCCCTACCTCATAAGAATACAGGAAGACAGGGAGAAGAACTTTAAAAATTATATATATTACAAAAATTTTATATATTATATAAATACATATATATTTAAATTAAAACAAAGGTTCATAATTTGACTTGGTTGGAAATACAAAATTTACCTTGAAAATGTGTATGACAAAAAGATTAAAGTGTGGTGGCTGGCTTTTGTGCCTCTACAGCATAGTTCTAAATCAAATATTTGCTAAAATACACTGGTTAACAGAGCTCCATGGACTTAATCAGTATTGGGGCTCAAATTACAATTATTGGCTACGTCTGGGAATCCTACTAAACTTAAGCATAATCCCTTCTATAATCTCAGGAAAATAACTAAATACAAAATGGAGAAAAAATAGTTATGCCGCCCTTTAACTATAGCCTTGCCTAAATTTCTCATGGTTAGAGTGCCCATTGCCCTAAAATATTCCACGGTCGACACTGACACTCTGCACAACAGGTAATGCATTGAAATGAAATTAAGTCTTTCACGCTTACAACTCAGCTTGACGAAATGGGACTCCACGAATCGCTAGTCAAAATAGTTATTGTGGTTCAATGTAAGTTAAAAAAGGACCTTCAAGGATTGAGATTTATTGTATAAGACCTACTTAGTGAATGAGTGATTGTCCCCACCACTTCTCCATTTGACTACCCAATTTTTTCTTTTCTTAAACCTGGAAAGAATAAATGGCCCCTCACGGTGGGTTACCGCAACCTAATGCTGTGGTCGCAATCTGTTAAGTCCCCCATACCCGATATGCAATATCATTAAGATGACTAACTCCATCCAGTTAGCAACCAGTGAACATTTGCTATTACAGATTTGGCTAATGTGTTCTACTCAGTGCCTATGTCAACAGTCTCTCAGCTGCAGTTTGCCTTCAGCTCTTGAAGGACACAATGCACCTTTTCCTGGCTAACCAAAACTATCCTTGGCAGATTTTCCATCACGTATCATCTTTGCAGACAGGATCTTACTTGCATCCGTCTTTCTCCAGGAGCACATCTATGACATTACACTGAGACATCCTCCTCAGAAGAGAGTCATTTGACACACTGTTAAGGGCATACAAGTCCAACATCTTTTAGCCAATTTTGGGTTCTAGAATAAAAATTCACCATGTTCCTTATTTACAGACTTTACTTCATCTCACTGATGCTGCTCCCTACAAATGAGCCACCTTAAACTGACCCCCTCCAACAAAAGTCTCTAGAATTTGTCCGAATTAAAATCAACAAGCACGCCTGTTAGTACCCTCAGAGAAGTAGCTTCAGTACTTCCAGAGGCTTTAGCAACCTCCTCTCATGCTTCTTGGAGTCTCTGGATCACATGTAATGACCATGAATTGTCCCTGGATTTCTAATGCAAGAAACTTCCCTTCTTGGCCCCATGCTATACATCGTTAGAGCAAAAATTGTTGACCACATACTGGGTGTTCCCCTGTAAATAGAGGCTCTCACAGACTCTGAGCCTATGACCCTCCATACCCACCTGCACATTATGCCTTGGGTCACGGAAGCAGCACCCCACAAGATCAGCATGGCTACTGAGGCCTCCTTAATACAGGGTGGAGCTAAACCTGGGCCCTCTGCATATTCCACCTGCAGGAGGGAGTGGTCTCCCCTCTCCTCGGTCCCTTGCCAGATGCCATGGTGCTAGAGGAGGTCACCCTTCTCCCAGGCCTCTTGGGTATTTGCAGAGCCCCTTGGGATTAACTAAGTAAATAGCAATGAGAGTCTGTAGACTGTAGAGATGGAATTGCCACCGTCACATGTGATGGAGCTCAGTGGAATGCTGCTGCTTTATATCCCTTAACTAGGGTGTCCCCAGTAAAAGAGAGGGCTCAAGGATCAGCACAACTGGCCAAATTTTAGGAAGTCCTCTTAGCACTGGATGCCCTAATCAGCAAGTGGCCCTCTCTGCACATTTTTACAAACTCTTGGGCTATTGCTTAAGTTCTATCTTTCAGGATAAAGAACTCTTGGAATCCCTTGTCTCGTAGATGCCCAAAATATAAATCAAAGTCAGACATCTCTACATATGCAAAGGTCACAAAACAAGGCCTCACAAGGAGACTCCTCATCCCTTGGGTGTTCCAGACATTACTGATAGTGACCAAGGTACACATTTCACTTGTTAAGATAAACTGTTGGGCTCCTGGAAAAGGCATCCTATAGAACTTTCAGCCTCCTAATAGGTCCCTCCTAACAGGTTTAGTAGAGAGGATCAATGGACTCCTCAAAGAACCCTTACTTATGTTACAAAATGACAAATCAACAATTAGATGGATCTCTGTCTTTCCCTAGGCCTTAATCTCTCTTAATTCAAGGCCCCTTGGCTGACTCACACTTCACACCAACTTTACAAAACCTTCCCATAAACTTTTCCTATATTTAAAGGGAGATGTGTCTCTCCTTCATGTATAAAGACGTATATGTGAGGCCCTTTAATAATGTCTCACCCTGTCTTTATAGATTTTCTATCCTGCTCCCATCCCATTTGGGCTGAGGCCAGATCAGGGCTGCATACTCTCCTGGGATCCATTAGACTATAGATTGCCCTGTGGGCTAGACACGTGCCCATCTGCTATGAGACCGATTTGAGCCTAAACTTCCACCCATAAACCTTCCTCTATATTCAGGTTATAAGAGGTAGATGATGAATCTGGCTCTCCCTCTGATCTTCTTTAGGAAATTAAAATTAGTTTTCCACGGCCATTCCCACAACAGCGTGGACTACCAAGAAGGGAGATAGGAAACTCCACTTAGTAAATGGAAATCACATTTGGAGATAATAATGGAATCAACATCGTATCCTATAATCATAAAACTAGAAAACCCATTTTTGGTAATAACACATGCGAGGCGAAAATCAACTTCAGGCAACAAGGGACTGTCAGGGGTAGCCACACACCCTTCAGTGGGCTATTAGTCTTGTTACTATTGGTCTCGGAGTTTTCATTAGTTTGTGATCTGGAGGCCTAAACCTTCCATGTAAGCCATTGTTTCAACCAGACATGGCAAATTCTGAGGCCCACACGCCATTCAGTTTAGTTCATGCCAGCCCTGTAGCCCAAAGACTCCACTAGCTTGCCCATCACCAAACAAACTGACAACTGAGGCAAAGGGCCCATGGACATTGGCTAAATTTGAGAAACTATGAACAGGATAATGCCAAAGCTCCAAGATCAACCACAGATATTTTAGTTGGCTGACAACTTGACCCTCTGTTAACCACACGCACCCAAGTTAGGCCATAGGATTTAAATCCTATTTGCAGTAAAACCTCTTTCATCATCCATCTGGGCAAAGCCTTAGGTTGTTTGGAGCTTTTAGATTCAGCCAGCCTTATTTAGGGCATTAATCATGCCAACTGGGTTCTGAAGCTGTGGTGCCATTATAAGAGTATCGCCGATGCTGGCATGAGTTTTGCCAGCTGTGCATCCTCAAAGTCCCTTGACTTAAAAGATATTTACAAGCTCCCAAGCCCAACATTGACTTCAAATTCTACAAGAAGCTCAGCTTTTGTTATAATACCACATGGCCACAAAAACAAGACATCACACCAACCTGAGTGGGTATCTACTTGGGAAGGATACCCCAGTTTCACATCTCAGACAATGTAGCCCTGGCTGGGGAGCTGCTAAAGATAGCATTGCTCCCTGTCAGAGGTAATTCATCCCAGACTCTCAGACCATTGCCATGGACTGCCTCTCTAAAGTGCTGACAGATTGGACACAGGACATTTATTGCTTTTCTTCCCTTGAAATTAGGGATTCTATTACAATTCCTGGGCTCACTGTCTGCTTAGCCCACGATTCTGGTATACACCTTGCTTTCTGCCAAAACCCCGGCACTCCTGTGCCTAAACGGAAATCTTAAAGAGGTTACTACCATTCTAAAAATTTGTGCCATTCTAAAAATTATTGAAAGTATTAGTCCACCCCTCAATCCCCTGGGGAAGCATCTCCCATTTTCCAGTGCCTCCTCTTACGCCACCTCTCCAGCTTTCCACCACCACCTTCCACTCTGCACTGTGACCTTGACCACCACAATTACTCTTCTCTTTGGTTACAAACAAATACCATTGAGCTTTACATATACCTAAGTGACTAATTTATACCCTCCAACAATGTAACTGTGCCATCTTTAACCAAGAAATACACCAGGAAATTATTGTCACAAAAAATAAAACTCACACTCTTAACACACTTTACAATCCCACCAAGATCTTGTTAGGGACCTCAGAAATTTTAGATCTGTTTTCTTGGTTGATACCATATGAAGGAGGAACTTGGTTATGGGCCAGACTACAAAGTCCTTCTATTTCTTTCTCTCGTTTTCACCCTCATGGAAAAATTGTCTTCTAAGTTGTTTAGGGAAATTAACACCCTATATCTGGAAGTTTTCTCTATTATTCAGAAAACTCAAGTATCCTAAAAAATCAAGCTCAAAACTGATGTTAAGACATCAAGGTGTCAACTATAACACAATCTTTTTAAAAAAATGCTCTCTTGACCCAGTTTTGAGGCTCTGGCTAAGGGTCAGTCAGCTCTCCTTCTTGAGGAGCTGATTAAGTCCACCATTCACTCACTTCCCTTATTGGGCTCTCACATTCCAGGCCACTATATACTCACAGGTAATTTAAACAAAAAGAAACGTTATCATATCTTTTGATGATGTTAAAGTGTACATTTAACTCTTATATAGGCTTATTTCTAGATTAAATAAAGAATAAGACTGGCATTTTATACGGGCTGTAAACTCTGTGTTGGAGCTTTCTGAATTTATTAGGTTTATGTATTTTGTCTCCAAATTTTTATCATAATAAACTTTCCCCTCCTTACCTTGCTTCCACTTTTACTTCTCAGTTTTTAAGGATCAGTTCTCATATTGTTATTATAAATCATCTCAGATACAGATAAAGCTTCCTCTTAGGTGGAAAGCAAGAAGTGTGGTCAAAAGAAACTGCGTAACCCTTCCAATTCTGGGCTCTCTATTGTCACCTGTTGATTTGAAATTTGCATTATAAGATGGAGATCAATCTGCATGAGCATTAACTCTCAGCAGTGACCAGTTTAATCTAATTATGGTAAAT
Organism: Equus przewalskii; assembly: GCF_037783145.1. Taxonomy (NCBI): domain Eukaryota; kingdom Metazoa; phylum Chordata; class Mammalia; order Perissodactyla; family Equidae; genus Equus; species Equus przewalskii. The sequence continues at coordinate 23,077,842 of NC_091858.1, read as the reverse complement.
CATTAGTTACTTTTGATACTTGAACTTCCCTATGTTAAATGTGGTTATTTAATGATTTTGTCTGACATTTATGACTCCATTCCTTGCATGCCCAGTAGACATCAGTTTATTCAAATTTAATTAGGATACTTAAATTATAAGATAATAGTGAAGTTGGGTCTAGAATTTTATTTTTATATTAATAAATGAATATCAAGTCAAAGCATAGAGTTTGAAGAGCTCTTAGCCATATCATGAGACTGTCAATAAAGGAGAGTGAGACCACATTCACACTAATCCACATCACAGATTTACAAGAGATAGGAAGATATCACGACTTTTCAACAACGTTGAAAAATTACAAACAAACAAACAAATAAATAAATAAATAAAAGTTCAGGTTAAAACAGAAGCTCTGTGTGTCCAATGTTAGTTTCTTCTTCAGAGGGAATGTTCAAGTTCAATCCTGCTCAGTAGATGTAAGTGAAAGTAGCAGGAAGGACATAGTGTTAATTCCTCTCTTATTAAAGTTCTTGCTGAGTTAGGTCTGGTTGAGCTTAATTTAAACCAGCTGAAGCTCAATGAGCAGAAATGGAAATGACACTGGTAAGAGGAACTGTATCTTTACTTCAGAAAAAGAGTACAAAAGAAAAGAAATGCCTTCAGAATTTCAGAAGCTATAGAGCATGACCATGTATTTTCTGAATGGTGACGATGAAAGGAGACCAGTGAACACAGTTCAAAATGACTGTCTATCTAGCAATTTGTCAGGAAAAAGAAATAAAAGGAATCCAAATAGGCAATGAAAAAGTGAAACTCTCGCTGTTTGCAGACAACACGATCTTATATATAGAGAACCCCAAAGAATCCATTGGAAAACTTAGAAATAATCAACAGCTACAGCAAAGTTGCAGGGTATAAAATCAGCATACATAAATCAGTAGCATTTCTATACTCTAATAACAAACTAACAGAAAAAGAACTCAAGAACTCAATCCCATTCACAATCGTAACAAAAAGAATAAAATACCTTGGGGTAAATTTAACCAAGGAAGTGAAAGACCTATACAACGAAAACTACAAGACTTTCCTGAAAGAAATTGATGACGACATAAAGAGATGGAAAGACATTCCATGCACATGGATTGGAAGAATAAACATAGTTAAAATGTCCATACTACCTAAAGCAATCTACAGATTCAACGCTATCCCAATCAGAATCCCAAGGACATTCTTTACAGAAATTGAACAAAGAATCCTAAAACAAAAGACCCCGAATTAGTAAAGCAATCCTGAGAAAGAAGAGCAAAGCTGCAGGCATCACAATCCCTGACTTCAAAACATACTACAAAGCTACAGTAATCAAAACAGCATGGTACTGGTACAAAAACAGGTGCACAGATCAATGGAACAGAATTGAAAGCCCAGAAATAAAACCACACATCTATGGACAGCTAATCTTCGACAAAGGAGCTGAGGGCCTACAATGGAGAAAAGAAAGTCTCTTCAACAAATGGTGCTGGGAAAACTGGACAGCCACATGTAAAAGAATGAAAATTGACCATTATTTTTCACCATTCACAAAAATAAGCTCAAAATGGATCAAAGACCTAAAGATTAGACCTGAAACAATAAGTCTTCTAGAAGAGAATATAGGCAGTACACTCTTTGACATCAGTATTAAAAGGATCTTTTCAGACATCATAACTCTTCAGATGAGGGAAACAATACAAAGAATAAACAAATGTCACTTCATCAGACTAAAGAGCTTCTTCAAGTCAAGGGAAAACAGGATTGAAATGAAAAAACAACCCACTAGTTGGGAAAAAACATTTACAAGTTATATATCTGACAAAGGGTTAATCTCCATAATATATAAAGAACTCACACAGTTCAACAACAAAAAATCAAACAACCCGATCAAAAAATGGGCAGGGGACATGAACAGACATTTCTCCAAAGAAGATATACAAATGGTCAACAGACACATGAAAAGATGCTCATCATCACTAATCATCAGGGAAATGCAAATCAAAACTACACTAAGATATCACCTTACACCTGTTAGAATGGCAAAAATAACCAAAACGAAAAGTGACAAATGTTGGAGAGGTTGTGGAGAAAAAGGAACCCTTATACACTGTTGGTGGGAATGCAAACTGGTGCAGCCACTGTGGAAAACAGTATGGAGATTTCTCAAAAAATTAAAAATAGAAATACTATATGACCCAGCCATCCCACTACTGGGTATCTATCCAAAGAACTTGAAATCAGCAATTCCAAAAGTCCCATGCACCCCTATGTTCATTGCAGCATTATTTACAATAGCCAAGACATGGAAGCAACCTAAATACCCATCAACTGATGATTGGATAAAGAAGATATGGTATCTATATACAATGGAATACTACTCAGCCATAAAAAAGGATAAAATCGCCCCATTCACAACAACATGGATGGACCTCGAGGGTATTATGTTAAGTGAAATAAGCCAGATAGAGAAAGACGAACTCTGTATGACTCCACTCATAGGTGGAAGTTAAACATATAGACAAAGATAACTGATTGGTGGTTACCAGGGGAAAGGGGGGATGGGGGGAGGGCACAAAGGGTGAAGTGGTGTACCCACAACATGACTAACAGTAATGTACAACTGAAATTTCGCAAGGTTGTAAACTATCATAATCTTAACAAAAACTTAAGAAAAATGACTATCTAATGCTCTGAGGTAAATTTAACTATTTATCCAGGTCCATAATATATTCATCAGATTACAAACCCGTGAGAACTTTTAATGAAAAAGTATAGCCTTACTTTGACTTCCTGCTAACATAGGGGAGATCGGTTAGTCCAATCTCCTTGTTTCTATCAATAAAGGTTTATTTCGGAAATTCTTAAGAGCCATTCTAAATTAAACCTGTGCACGATATTGATTCTTTTAAATACCCAATGGCTCCCTGACAATTGGATATTCAGTGCTGGTCCAAGTTTAACCATTCCTCAGTAATTATTTCTCTCTTTATTTGCAACTCATAGTTTTGGCAACAGTGTAATTATTGTGCTGTCTAACACTAACCTGCTTTTTCACATAGTCTACTGTTTGCCCCCAAATTTCAACACCTATATATGTTTTCAGAAGTTGCAATGATGCAATCTTCATGTCTAAATTAATTTATATGGCAGATTGTAAAAACTCTCTTGTATAGCCTTCCATAGCTTAGCATTATAGATGTTGATGATGATGATAATGAAACTCATAATCCATCCTTCCTGTATGAGTCTTCCAGTGACGTGACTACGCTTCCTGCTGATTCTACGCTATCCTCAACCATCAAAGAATTCTTTGCCTAGATGGTCGTAATTGTTCTTTAAACAGTGACTAGTTTATTAAGAATTATTATTAGGAGCAGGCAGAAAGGGACAGAGGATCTTTAGTTTAATAAATATGTAAATAGTAAATTACCAATTATCTGCTTATCACTTCCAGTCTCTGTAACTTGCTGTTTTCTCAAGCCATTCTTTCAGACTCTTTGCATATATTATCTTATTCAATTCTCATAAAAAAGTACTCCCTCAGGTTGAAGGAGGAAACTGTAACATTTATAACTTTTAGTAAAACTAGTATAAATTTGATAAATTTGAGGGATTTTGGCTTCTAGAATTCAGTAAATCTCTGCTCTCCTGGCAATAATGCAGCTTCCTTATTTTGACACTGGCTGATCTATCATACCACGAAATACCAGTGAATACTGGACTTGTTATTGTACATTTATGGACAAATAGCACAGTTTTGACTTAATTCTCTTAAAAAGGGGGAAATGAACTTTTTCACTGTAGCACCTACCACCATAGTAGTTAATAACTTATGTGTAATTAAGAAATATACAGTGGAGAGAAACGGACCTGTGATGTATTTAGAAATTAGCAAGAACTGAGGACTATTAATACCTGGATGTTAACTAGTATTAAGCCTAAATTGATTACTGCATGATGAGATAATCAATAAAAATTATTTTCCAAAAGCCACTCATTAGTTCAACTGACATTATGAAAAATCTAATATGTACAAGGAGTCATAAGGCATAATAGATAGATGTGTAGGATAGTGGAGGGAATGTATTTCATTTATCTATTGATGCATAACACATCATGCCACATTTTTTTTTTTTGGTTTAAAACAACAACAATCATTTATTTGTTTACTCTTCTAGAATTTTGGCAGGACTTGTTGGGGACACCTTGTCTCTGCTCCATGTGGCATCGACTGGGATGACTCAACTGGGATTGGAAAATCCACTCCCAGCATGGTTTACTCATATGGATAGCAAGTTGATGCTGGCTGTCGTCTGTGATCTCAGTTGGAGCTGTAGACCAGAGCCTCAGTTCTCTTGCATGTGGCCTTTGCACAAGGCTAGGTGGGGCTTCTCACCACACAGTGACTGGGTTCTGAAAGGAAGACGGTAAGTCCCAATGCACAAAGGCTTATCAAGCCTTGGCTTGCTTCATGCTTACTAATACCCCACTGGCCAGCACTAGCTATGTGGCCAAGCCCAGAGTCAGTGTGGGAGAAGACCATGCAAGGGTCTGAGTACTGAAGAGAAGCCTGTTTAATTGGCGGCCAAAGTAGCAGCCTACCGTAGCAGAGTGGCTGGAGAGTTATAATACAAGGAATGTACCCTGTCCTGCCTTCAAGTTTCCCACACATAGGAAACCTCTTGAGCACTAAGAATGTTTTACTGTACATCCCAGTGGGTATATGTGGGGGACAATTGTTTACTCAGGACAACCGTTTGCTTATGGTATTGTATTACAGATGTGACAACTGAAAATAAAAAAGTGTAACCATGAGCCCAGTAATCACCTCATGGACTGGAGTCCAGGAGAGGGCATTTAGCACCCTGATACCAACTTATTTCTTGCTGTCAATTCTGCAGTGAAGCTAGGGACATGTTTCAACTGTTCCAGGCCGTTTTATAACTTTACTTGTTTGCATAAAGCATTATGGCAACTCGGGCTATGTCCTTAGGCAAATCATTCACCTCCTTAGGTTTCGTTTTCCTTGTTTCTCAAGCAAGGAGTTGAATTAGGTGATCTCTACAGTTCCTGCCCATTGTTATATTTCACTATGTAACAATACAGTTATAATATTATAGAATAACAACAATGAAAAAATGTGTTTGTTTCTTGACAAGCACATTCCTTTGACTAGTTTGAGTCAGCAAAGCTAACTGATAACTAAATAGCGAATACTCGTGAGTTTCCTCTGGGCTTACCTATTTGTTCCCTAACAGGTTCTGATGTGGAAGGTGGAGCGGCAATGGCTCCTGGCTTTGCCACTACAGCTCTTTCTCTGCTCTGAAACTGGTTAACTCCTGCATTACTTATCTTACAAGGTGGCTAAGAAGATAACTTGAGATAAGAGAAGCGAGAGTACTTCGCTTTGATTAGGGATTGAGTTCTTTTCTGTCCCTCTGACCACATCGTGCTAGATTCTGACAGTTTTGTGTTAGTCTTTGGTAAAAAATAGAGGAAGTCACTCTGAGTTATGTATTCATTAACCTCTGGAAGACAGCTCTGCCCACACCAGGAGGTGAGACCTCACGCTCTCAACTTTGTTGCTAAATCTGTAAATCTGTGACTTTTTAAATAAAACCCAAGGGACTGCACCTGAAGAAGAAAAAAATGGGATATTTTAAAGAAGCAATTTAAAATACCTCTTGCTGAGATTGTGCCTTCTTCCCTTCCCCTTGTTAGAATGCACCAACTATTTTAAAAGGCATTTTTTTTCTAACTTTAGTTTCACTTTCGCATGTGTAGGAAACTTGCCACACTTCCCTGATGAAAACGACTGGATTTGGATTAATGAAAAAAGGAGTGGTCAGCTGTCCTCAGAGTAAGTGAAGGTATATATTTTCAATTCTTATTGGTATAGGGTCTTTCCTGTTGGGCAAAGCTAGAAGGCAGGTTGGTGTTCGCGTTCTTTGGTCTTTCTTTGATTTGGTGCTTGAAATCCAGGCAGAATCATTCAGCAAGGACAGTGGGAGAAAAGGGAGCTAAATAGCCCTGCAGAGAAGTGTTTCATAACCCAGAGTACAAGGAATAGCAACCATTTCTAACTAACACAATAAAATACTTCATGCAGTAATTAATTTTTTTTCCTTTTGTGGAATTCTGTATCTGGAGAAGCACATTAGGGAAGCTATGAAAATTGTTTTGCAACTGCCTTTTTAAAAAAATCAGGTTTGTCTTAAAGACACACAGAGTTTATTTTGTTTTTTCAGTTTTGCTGGCTGGAGAGGAGACAGGAGCTGGCATTTTGTGTTAATGTGCTTGAAAAGGAGAGAGCACTCCAGGTGTTTCTAGGAGTGAAAACATGGCTTTCTTTGGCCTGATGAAGGAAAACCGAGGAAGATGAGAAGTGGAAAGACTTTCAGATGTACAGGAAACTCAGTAATCAGCATTGGCAGATGTGGGTTAGTAACTCAGTAATCAGCATTGGCAGATGTGGGTTAGTCGGAGTCAGCCTGGGGTAGTACTGGTTCCAGGAAGTCGCCTTCCAACTTTTGAACGCAATTATGTGTTGGTGTATGTCTGTATGCAAGTGTATCTGGATAAATTTAAGAAAAAAAATATTGTGACTTTGCAAACCAAACTGTACAAGCCAAACTGTAACAATTGGTTAGCTAGTAGCTAGTGGCTCCAGACTCCATGTCCTAACCGTGATATAATATTGTCTCTCACTTGGACAAAGAAATAGTAATCCTTTGCACCCTGAGAAGGCGTTCCAAAATTGCAAGGCCCAAGGAATCTATTTTTCATTTGTTTTTAGCTTTCTCTGTTTCTGTTACATTTCATTCAACAGCAGTTTTTTTCTTCACTTTCATTTCATCCTCTAAATGTCTTTTTGTTTGTTTGTTTTACAGAAGTACATTCTATAATAACTTTTTCATATGGGTTGCATAGTTATAAACTTACTGAATCTTTGCATATCTCAAAATAATTTTCCCTCTTATCTTTAATTGTTCAGCTGGAAATGAAATTTTAGGTTCAAAATTAATTCCCCTGCACGTTTTGAAAGCTTATCACTATTGTCTTCTAATGGCTGATGTTGCTGATGACAAGTTTTGTATCAATCAGGGTCTCTTTCCTTTGGAAATAATTGATCATATGTTCTCCTAGAAGGTTTTAGGAATTTTTGTGAATGGTCACAATTCTGTAGTTTTATATGATTCTCTCTGTGTGTTTTCCTTTTTTCACTCATCCTGCCTAGCACTTGGTGAGTCATTTCCATCTGATGAAGTGTATCTTCAGATCCAGGAATGTTTTTCAGTCTTTCATGGATGTGCATTGTAAATGGTTTAGTCCTTTTCAGGAATTCTGATCTCTATCTACAGTCCTTCCAGAAAAGGTAAATGTCACCTAGATGAGGAGAATACATTGCAGGACTGTACCTGAGCGTTTGTAAATTGAGACAGTATCCTTATGGTAACGGGGAGGAGAGGTTTGGAAGAATCTCACAGAGGTGGGGGGTGAGGAGCTGGTCCCTGATTTCTAGAATGTATCATTTCCAGCCTCACATACTTCGCGCACCTGAGCAATTTGTAAGGGGCGTCCTAGCTGGCGTGGGCTGTGATGTTCCTCATAGCCTATGGATGTGAACATTGTGTGTAGCTTTAAACATAGTTAGTGCTAGTATTATAAAGCCCATAGAGTGGGAATGTTCATTTATGGACACTGATTTTCTTCTGTTTCTGAGAACTAGGTAAGAATGAAAGTAAAACCACTTCATTTTTAAAAGCATATTAGAACAATTCTAAATACTAATACTAGTTCTATTTTCCTGGAATTAATAATCTCAAATGACTTTATTCTCTAAAACTTAGCTGGAATTCTTCTTGTCTCATGACTTTTAGATCTTATGAAAAATCTATTTAAATATCATTATCATTGCTCCATCTCCACACGTTGAGAATATATGCAATTTTTTTCAATATCCAAAAGTGAAACTAGATAAATTATCATACCAGGGACTACCACATCAGTACGCTTCCCACTAAAATCAAGTGACTATATGTGGAGATGAGTGGTTTTCTTGAACTGATTAGCTACCCGTGTAGCTAATTATTATTCAGTCCTGGTTATGTTCCAGTCATTTTTCTAGGCACAGGTGGCACTGTACAAAATAAAAAACATCATGGCCTCTACTGTGATAGCTTTACGTTCTAGTAAGGAGGGATAATTAAATCAATAATGAAAAAAATATTTCAGATGATCCCCATCAATCATAGCATGGAAAAAGCAATCTAGTAAGAGAATAACAAAATGGGAAGATTTATACTTCTGACTTCAAGACTTACCATAAAACTACAATAATCAAAACAGTGTGGTGTTTGCGTAAGAACTGGTAATATTTCAGTGGAAGAGAGAGACCCCAGACACAGGTCACACCTAAACAATCCTTTGGTTTTTAAAAAAGGCGCTGAAGCAATTCCGTTGAGAAAGGAAGGTCATTTCAAGAAAAAAAAAAAAGTGGTCTGACTAAGTGGATGTGCACTTGAAAAAGATGAATCTTGACTCCTGTTTCACATGATGCAGAAAAATTAAGAGAGATCACAGACCTTAACATAACAGTTAAAACCATAAATCTCTTAAAAAGTGTAACTTGGGAGTAGGCAAGGACACAGTTTCTTAGGACACAGAAAGCAATAATAACAAAAGAAAAAAATGATAAATTAGAATTTATCATAATTAAGAAGACACTATCATTCATTAAGAAAATGAATGGGTAACTCACAAAATGGGAAGAAATAGTCACAAAATATAAATCTGGCTAAAGGGGGCTAACCCCGTGGCTGAGTGGTTAAGTTTGTGCACTTCACTTCTGTGGCCCAGGGTTTCACTGGTTCGGATCCTGGGCATGGACCTAGCACTGCTCATCAGGCCATGCTGAGGTGGCGTCCCACATAGCACAACCAGAAGGACCTACAGATATAATATATAGCTATGTACTAGGGGGATTTGGGGAGAAGAAGAAGAAAAAAAGAAGACTGGGGACAGATGTTAGCTCAGAGCCTATCTTTAAAAAAACAAAAATCTGACAAAGGACTCATACTTGTACAAATTTATATATATAAAATTCCTGTAACACAATAATAAAAAAGAAACAACCTAAATAATCAATGAGCAAAATATTTGAACATACAAGGGAAGATACACAAATGGACAATAAGCACGTGAAAAATTGTTAAATATCATTAGTCAGCAGGGAAATGCAAATTACAACCATAAGAGATATTATTACTACACATCCCCTAGAATGACTAAAAGTAAAAGAGCTAATAGTACCATTTGGTAAAGGTGTTGGTGAGAGTGTAAAATGGTACAAAATTTTGCCAAAAGTTCCGGCAATTTCTTATGAAACTAACGGTACACTTACTAAATGACCAGCAATTTCAATCCTGGGTATTCACCCCAAAGAAATCAAGTATATATGTCCATAAAAACATGTACAAAAATGTTCATACTAACTTTATTCATAATAGTAAAAAACCTCACACAACCCATGTGTCTGATAATCAGAGCATGGACAAGGTATGATATTACTCATACACTGGAATACCTCTCAGTTACTAAAAGAAAAGAACCACTGAAACATGCAACATGGATGAATTTCAGCAATACTGTCTGGGTGAAAGAAGCCCTCTTTAAGAGAGTGAATATGATCCCGCTGATGTGAAGTTATAAACCACACAAAGATAATCCACAGTGGAAAAAAGTCAGAGCAGTGGTGGTCTCCGAGAGATGAGATTGGAATTAACTGGGAAAGGTATGGGGAAACTCTCTAGAGTTTGGGGTGCGCAGGTCAGAGAACGCACATAAAGATTTGTGCATTTCATTGAATGCAAACTTCACATCGAAAGGAAAAACTCTATTAATGAATATTGGATTGGAGGTAGTAATGCACACTCTTTAGAGGGAAGGTTCTCATGTTGCAGAATACCTTCATGAACTGATGATGGATACAGGATGGATAGATGGGTAGATATATGGCAACACATGGGTGTTCACTATAAAGTTCTTTGAATTGTGCTGTTTAGGGTTTTTCATTAGAAACGTTGGAAAAAAATTAACTGTGATATAGCCATATTCTGTATGAATGGGTTATTCTACAGCAATGAAAATAAACAAATGCTGCTACAGGACAAGATGTGGATGAATCTCACAAACCTAATGTGGAGTAAAAAAAGACATGAAATGATATGTAGTGCACGATTCCATTAATAGATAATACAAAAGCAGGTCAACTTAATCTTTTGTGTAAGAAATCACAAAACGCTTGTCTTTGGGAATGAGGAGGTGGTGGCTAGGAGGGAGCTGAGGGAGGTCTCTGGGGTGTTCTTAGTGTTCTGTTTCCTGATCTGAGTGGTGAATACATTGATATGCTCACTTTGTGAGAATTTAACAAGCTGTCCACTCATGATTTGTGAACGGTTCTGTATGTATTTAAAATATAATTGCTAAAATTAAAGAATTATATGTCAATATAAGTCCTGATCCAGTATATATCAATATATATATTGCTAAAGTGTATATCGATATAAGTCCTGACACAAAATCTAAGCTTATGTCTAGGAATATAGAATAAAAAGATTAAAAGGTAACTTTAAATATAAAGAAGATCACACAGCAAGCACAATGAGAACCTGAAAGTGGTTCCAAAGGAGAGAACATAGGAGAAGGACAAAAGGAAATGATCATAGTGAGAATACAAAGAGAAATCATAGAAACTTAGGGAAGATACGAACCTGAAGATTGAAAATACCAGAGTGTATAGTCACGTTAAAGGAAAGATTTAGCGTGATACATCATTGTGAAATTTTACATTACCAAGGACAAAGAAAAGATCCTAAAAACTTCCAAAGAGAAAAAGGAAAGGAAAATAAAAGAATCCCTTATTTTAATAAAGGGAAGAAAATCAGATGGGCATCAGATTTCTTTCTAGCAATACTGGATACTGGATATTAGAAAACAATGGAATAATGCCTTCATGATTTTGCATTAAAATGATTTTGAATCTCAAATAGCCTACATGTCAAAATCATGAGGACAAAAACAACAAAAAACAGACATACGAGAACTTAGAAAGATAACCTTCTATAAACGTTTTGGGGAGGGAGGGAGAAAGAACTACTCAAGGAGATACTCTAATCAAAGAATATACAAGCAGCATTAATCTAGGAGCTCAGAGAAATGGATTCTGTGATGATAGCCAACAAGTGGCAGGTGTTGGACGTATCCATCAAAATTGGCCATTCAACCAAGAGTACCATTAAGAAGCCGGATGATCTTGGTGTGATGGAAATGAAGCCACATATAATTTTTCTTTCAACAAGAATAAAATAAGGGAAATTATCAACTTCAAAAAAGTCATGGTCCAAAAAAAGCAGCAAACCAAACAAGGCATAATTCTGAAGAATCGATTTAGCATAAGGGAGACAAATTCATGTTGCCTTCAATCTTCACCAGTCACCTCCTTGTAAGCATAGGGTTATACCTTCTGCATTCAACTGCACTGATGTTTTATTCATGGGCAATATAAATTCCTTACAAACTCTATTTAATGCAAAGATTCCACAACTGAAATCCTATTTCCTTTCGTTTCTGTGCACAAAACTGTGATTGTTACTTAAGGCTCTTCAAATCGTCCATTTAAAACATCAAACACAATTATGTTTAATTTATAAGAATTACAAAAATTTTACATAAAAATCAAAGCAGTGTATTTAATGTCCTAAGCAATTTTTATCGGATGTATAAAAGATTGCTATTAATACTCGTAAAGGCTTCTGGATTTTGTGAATGATGTATTAGCAAATGCTTAAACTTATTACTTTCAATCTTTAAACCAAGCAGAAGGGTAAAGTGACTATGGATGTGTCATAACCCAGGACTTTCTTTTCATGCTTTAAAGTGAAATTGATGAACAGAGCAATTTTAAAGGAATCTGGCCTCCGTAAATGAAGATCATTTGTAGCTGTGTGGAGAAGATACTGGTTGCTTCCTAGCCTGTGAAAGCAGCCCCAGAGTCCGTGCTATAGCTTGCCACCTAACCCAAGGTTGCGTTAATAAGGAGCTTCTCAAATCTTTTCAACCATCTGTGAACTTCCTTGAATTTCAATTATGTTACATGCTTGGCTCCCTCTACTATTTCCTTCTTGTTGAATGGTTAGTTATGATTGTCTCATGATATAAATTGTCTTTGTTTTATATAGATTTTCTTTATAGTAAAAAATTTACAAAATAGAAAAGTTATAATTATTCATGTGTAAATCATGGGATTATCGCACTGATCAATAATAGGAATAGCATCAAATGTTGCTCTGTGTCAGATACTGTAAGGTTTATCTCCCTTAATCCTCACAACTGTCTAGGAGGGAGGAGCCACTGTAGTTATCTCTGCTTACAAGATAAGGAAACTAAGGCCTGAGGAATGAATTGATTTGCTAGAGGCTACAAAGCGGAGGAGCCAGGATCAGAATGCACAGTGTAATTCCAGGGTTTGTTTTCTTAATCACTATGTTTTTCTGTCTTACTCATACTGCAGTGAATACCTATTTATATAATCATAAAATTGTAAATGATATTCATTGAGTTTAGGTTTTCCGAATTGATCTAGACCAAGCATGTCAGACTTCATCATGGTTTCAGGATAAAAATGGTAAGATTTTATATCTTGACAATGTCAAGCAATGTTATAGCTGACAGTTTTAGGAAACATAAGGATAGAAGAAGTGAGATAAAAATATAGGAGTGTACATTTCCTGTATCACAGTGTGAAGAGTCAAGAGATTTGGTGTAAAGGTGGTTGATCAAGGAATAGAGATTTAGGCATGTCTTCAAGATTATAAATGTAACAATGGATTAAATTTAAAATAACTAAGGAAAATATGAAGAGGATGAAGGAATAGTATAACTATGTTCCTTATCTTTATAGTGGGAAGAAAATAATATCAGTAAACGAAGAAACAGAAACGTAAGCATTTTATTTAGTTTTGTGGAGGTGACCCTAAGAATTAAGAATAGAAATAGTCAAGAGGTTACACTGGAATGTTGCAAGTGGGGTGGAGGTGAAGAATGAGGAGAGAGCTTGTATGTTCCATTTTTTACTTTTCTGTGCTGTTGAATTATTTCCATTGGATGTATTACTTGTATATTACATACTTGTATATCATAAAAGTTATGAGTAAGAAGAGCATACATAGTCACATTTGGTTATATATTTTACAAGGAATATACCAATGCAGAGGAAAGCATGTGCTGTTAATGTTGTCCATACCTTTTATATTTCTTTCATAGGACAGAATCATGAGTCAGAGTTTGCCTTATCACGTCTACTCCTTTTTGAGACTGTTGCCCTTTTGGGTCCTGTGTGCATCCTGCAACAAGTGTGCTGTTAGACATGAAGTAGCTGACTGCAGTCACCTGAAGTTGACTCAAATACCTGATGACCTCCCAGCAAACATAACGGTGTTGAATCTCACCCATAATCAATTCAGAAGACTGCCACCTGACAATTTTACAAGATACAGCCAACTTACTATCTTGGATGGAGGATTTAACTGCATCTCAAAACTAGAGCCAGAATTGTGCCAAAAACTCCCTTTATTGGAAATTTTGGACCTCCAGCACAATGAGCTGTCTCAATTTTCTGATAAAACCTTTATGTTCTGCATGAATTTGACTGAACTCCATCTAAGGTCCAACTCAATCCAGAAAATTCAAAATAATCCCTTTAAAAATCTGAAGGTAAGATGAAAATATTCATTTTCATATAGGAAATAAAAAATGTTATCTAGGGGCCAGCCCTGTGGCCAAGTGGTTAAGTTCACATACTCCACTTTGGCGGCCCAGGGTTTCGCTGGTTTGGATCCTGGGCGTGGACATGGCATCGCTTATCAGGCCACGTTGAGGCAGCGTCCCACATGCCACAACTAGAAGGATCCACAACTAGAATATACAACTATGTCCTGAGAGGATTTGGGAGAAAAAGCAGAAAAGAATAAAACAAGATTGTCAACAGTTGTTAGATTAGGTGTCAACCTAAAAAAAAAAAAGTTATCTAATGTTAAGTTTTCAAGTCACTTATTCATCCTTACACTTAATATCTGAATATCAAGGTGAAGAATAAGAAATTTGATTTGCCTAAATGGGGAGAGGGGGCACCCCACACACAAATATTGCCATTATGGTTGGAAATGTTTTTAAAAGAGAAAATGCCATTTAAATCAGTTATAATCTTAATTTTAAAGAACTCTGCCTCTCTCCCTTCCTCCTATTAGAAATAGAACTTAGAGGGGCCAACCTGGTTTCATAGTGGTTAAGTTCGTGCACTCCACTTTGGCGGCCTGGGGTTTGCAGGTTCAGATCCCAGGCGTGGACCTACACACTGCTCATCAAGCCATGCTGTGGTGGTGTCCCACATACAAGAGGTGGAAATCAGAGAAGAATCTTATCTGTGATGATCAGAGAAGAATCAGAATATCCCATGAGGAACATGGCAAATAAACTCTCAATGCTGCTAATTTAATAAGTCCAAATTCTGACTTCAATAAAGTTAACAAATTGGTACATGGTAAAGCAAGTTGTTCAACTAAAAATTACCTGCTCTTGATTTAAGAAATCTCCTCACAATATTGGTTTTCAAATGGCTATCCCCTTTTTCTTTTCAGCACTTTGCTTGAGTTTGAGATCTGTGAAAAATGTTTGTTACTGTTTCTAAGTCTGAGACAATTATTAATTGCTTTTCTTAAACCTAAGCCATTGTCAAAACCTTTGTTTCCTTCATTTAATGGACTTACACAAAACTAAGCATTCCTTGACCTCAGATGCCGAGAATAACGTTCAAATTTAAATATGCTTAGAAACATTTATAAAATGATTTGCTTGCTAGGGACTTGAAATTCTTTCTTGTGCCTTCTTTGATTCTGATGTGGATGAAATGTCTTTGCACACAGACCTCAAAATCTGGTTAGAGTAATCGTTGGCAATATGTTATTTTTATTTTTAAAACATAAATAACAGTCTTGTTCTGTTTAATAGACGTTACATAAGATTTTGTCCCAACATATATCAGCTTTTCCTTCCCTTTTACCTGAGTGGAAGGTCACATGTTCAAAAGCAGCAGAGAGGGATGAAATACTCAACCACGCTGACAAAACAAACAAACAAGATTGATATTCTGCACTAGCCATGATGCAGAATTTATATAACTGTCAATCTTTCTCAATATAAGATTTCATGAACAGCAAAGATCTACTCATCCTTTTTAAGAAAACAGATTTTTTCTTCTTCTTTCTGTTGTTTTGTGACAAGGCTGTTGCATGACACTATATGTTGATAAGCCACATGAATATTCTTTACATCATAAATAATTTCTTATTATAAATAAATACATGAATGCATGCTTCATAGGAATATTTCTTGTATCAAGAATAAACAAACGTAAGTCCTTTTATTTTGGTAAGAGAAATAAAGTGATCCTTGAAGTAAGAAACCAAATCCTTGTAACAATGATATTTTCAGACATAAGAAAGATTTTTTATTACTCCTATTGTTGTCTATAGAATAATACAGAGTTGATATATTGCTGTTGTGTTATTTCTAAAATTCATGTACACTTAGAGGAACTATTTTTGATGGCAAGACTCTAACATATACATGTTTTTTTCTCTCAGAATTTAATCAAATTAGATCTATCTCATAACGGTTTATCATCTACTAAATTAGGAACTCAGCTCCAACTGGAAAATCTCCAAGAGCTTCTGTTATCAAATAATAAAATTCAGGCACTGAGACGTGACGAACTTGATTTCCTTGGCAATTCTTCTTTGAAAAAGTTAGAGTTGTCCTCAAATCAAATTAAAGAGGTAAGAAGTAAGGTGAAATTATTATGTGTGCTACTTTTAAGTGCGGACACTTCCTAAATGTGTCATATGGGTAAGAATCTAAAAATCCCTAGAGAAAGAGGTTATGAGATTTTCCACGTCTTCCAGAAATTCTTCACATTTATTGCTTGGGCTCATTGATGTCTTCCTCACAAGGAAAGGAGTTGGGTGACAATTAGGAGCTGAGACTGACTCTGCTGTCAAACAGAAGTGGGTTAAAATCCCCGTTCCATTAGAAGCCAGTACTTTGACCTTGGAGAACTTACTTAACCTCTCTGGGTCTTAGTTTTCTCGCTGGTGAAGTGGAACGAATACCAAGTATCTCACAAAATCTCTGAAAGAACTGAAATAGCATGATGGTTAAGAGTGCAGTCTTTTGAGTTGAGTTAGCTGGCTCCCTATCTGGGCTTTCTCTCTTAATAATTATATGATCAGGAACATTATTCACGTTCTCTCTGCTCCAGTTCCCCAGTTTTAAAATTGGTCTAATAATAACACTATTTCATTGGGCTGGGTGGTAAAGAATTTGGCACAGTGTCTGCTGTTCAGTAAGTGCCCCATAAATGACAACTAGCATTCAACTTTATAAAAACCTTCCCATAATGGAGTACACCTAACCTTCTCTTTATGAATCCATAATCTTCAATTTGTTAACTATTTTTGTATACAGGTATGTCAGTATTTTATTCCTTTACAGGCTGAGAATAAGACTATTGGAAATCGCAAACCAAATCAGAATTTTTTAAAGCTGTGTTAATTTTGAGACATAATTTGAGACTGTGTACAAAATTATCCTGAGATATTAATTGAATATTCTATGCAAGCTACTCCAGTTAATTTTTGAACAGCGTTTTTTTCTGTTTAGAGCCCGTATTGGAGAAATCTTATAAAATATATAAATAATGAGGGGGAAAATAAAAATCATCCAAAAGTCCACAATCCAGAGACAACCAGTGTTAGCATTTGGGTATGTTTATCTCCAGCTTTTCTCCAAATAATAAAAAGAAAATTAACAGCAGCCGAGAATCATAGATTGCTTGACTGTAAACTGTATGGCAGGCACTGTGACTAGTTCTTTTTAAATATTTTTTGATGTAATCCTGTAATACAGTCCAACTTGTTCTCATCACTTTACACAAGAGTAAAACAAGATGAAGAAAGATTAGGGAACTTCTCCGAGGTCTTGCAGGTGACCAGCTGGTGACAGAGCTGGGTTTCTGGTAGTGTTAGACCAGGCGCCATGCTCTTACAGCTGTGCTATGTTGCCTCTTTGAGGATGACAGTGTATCCTGCCGTGTAAAAGTAATACTGTATCACGCACATCCTCCATGTCATGAAGAACTATTCAAAAACTTAAATGCAGTGACTGCAAAGTAATCTTACCACATAGATTTACCATCATCAACTTAATCATTTCCTTCTTTGTATTTCGACTTACTTTACTTACACCAACGCACACTTCCTCCAACTTTCCTGTCTTTTCTTCCGTTAGCCCTAACATCTCATATATGACATGGTGGAAATCAGAGCCTCTTGGCTCTCCTGGTGGACCTAACCACCAGGGACTGGCTACTATCCTGTTGATTCCTTCTCTCCTGCCTTCTGTTCTCTTGTTCCAGTGCTGAACCCTAGAGCAGCTAAGCCTTCTGGTGAGGGAAGAGGGGCAGAGCAGAAGGGAAACACTGTAACGAAATAAAGTCAGGAGAAAACCTTGGTGGAAAGCCAGAAAGGACCGCTGGAACTCAGAATTACGGAAGGGAAAGTGTGCATCACTGTTTCATAATAAACTCCATGCACTCATTTCACTGAGAAGGGTGATCACCAAGACAGAAACAGGATCTGCCCCGATGGTGACTTTACAAACAGTTTATGAATTCCAGTTATACTCAGTGTCATGAGGTAAAAGTACCAGGAGACTTAACCTGGACTGGGAGGGCAGGGAAGGCCCCCTGATGAAGTGGCATCTCAGCTGAGACATGAATGTTGGGTAGATGTCAACCAGTGGCCAGGGGAGATAAGGGGCTGGAGCGGGAGTTGGGTGTTACAGGCACAGAGCAAGGAGCTGTGCAGTAGAGGGATGGAGAGAAAACCCAGAGAAGGTGGGAAAGTAGAAGGGGGATTGGGTACAGAATTGTGTCTAAACTTTCAAGGGCTGTACAGACTGTTGCGTTTTGGTTATTAATCTTTTGTTTCTCCCACTTTCAGTTTTCTCCAGGGTGTTTTCAGGCAATTGGAAAATTATTTGGCCTCTCTCTGAACAGTGTCCAACTGGGCCCCAGTCTCACAGAGAAACTTTGTCTGGAATTATCAAACACCAGCATCCAGAATCTATCTTTGAGTAACACACAGCTGTACAGAACGAGCAATACAACTTTCTTTGGGCTAAAGCAGACAAATCTCACCATGCTCGATCTTTCCCACAACAACTTAACTGTGATTGGTAATGATTCCTTTGCTTGGCTTCCCCATCTGGAATATTTCTTCCTGGAGTATAATAATATAGAGCATTTGTATGTTCACTCCTTTTATGGGCTTTTCAATGTGAGATACCTGAATTTGAGACGATCTTTTACTAAGCAGAGCATTTCTCTTGCTTCGCTTCCCAAGATTGATGATTTTTCCTTTCAGTGGCTAAAATGTTTGGAGTATCTTAACATGGAAGATAATAATTTTCCAGGCATAAAAAGCAATATGTTCACAGGATTGGTAAAGCTGAAACACTTAAGTCTGTCCAACTCCTTTTCAAGTTTGCGGACTCTAACAAATGAAACATTTCTATCACTCGCTCATTCTCCTCTACTCACACTCAACCTAACCAAAAACAAAATCTCAAAACTAGAAAGTGGTGCTTTTTCTTGGTTGGGCCACCTAAAGATACTGGACCTTGGCCTTAATGAAATTGGGCAAGAACTCACAGGTCAGGAATGGAGAGGTCTAGAAAATATTTTTGAAATCTACCTGTCCTACAACAAATACCTACAATTGACTAGCAACTCTTTTGCCTTGGTTCCAAGCCTTCAAAGACTGATGCTCCGAAGGGTGGCCCTTAAAAATGTGGACAGCTTCCCTCCACCTTTTCGCCCTCTTCATAACTTGACCATCCTGGATCTAAGCAACAACAACATAGCCAACATAAATGATGAACTGTTGGAGGGTCTTGAGAAACTAGAAGTTCTGGATTTGCAGCATAACAATTTAGCACGGCTCTGGAAACACGCAAACCCTGGTGGTCCTGTTCATTTTCTAAAGGGTCTTTCTCACCTCCACGTCCTTAACTTAGAGTCTAACGGCTTTGATGAGATCCCAGCAGAGGCCTTCAAGAATTTATTTGAATTAAAAAGCATTAATCTAGGACTGAATAATTTAAACATACTTCCGCCATCTGTCTTTGACGATCAGGTGTCTCTGAAGTCACTGAGCCTTCAGAAGAATCTCATCACATCAGTTGAGAAGAATGTTTTTGGGCCAGCTTTGAAGAACCTGAGTAGTTTAGATATGAGCTTTAATCCATTTGATTGTACATGTGAAAGCATTGCCTGGTTTGTTAATTGGATTAATGGTACCCATACCAACATCTCTGAGCTATCAAGTCATTATCTCTGCAACACTCCACCTCAGTATCATGGTTTCCCAGTGATGCTTTTTGATACATCATCCTGCAAAGACAGTGCCCCCTTTGAACTTCTTTTCATGATAAATACCAGTTTCCTATTGATTTTTATCTTTATTGTACTGCTCATCCATTTTGAAGGCTGGAGAATATCTTTTTACTGGAACGTTTCAGTGCATCGAGTTCTTGGTTTCAAAGAAATAGACAGCCAGCCAGAGCAGTTTGAGTATGCAGCATATATAATTCACGCCTACAAAGATAGGGACTGGGTCTGGGAACACTTCTCCCCAATGGAAGAACAAGATCAAACTCTCAAGTTTTGTCTGGAAGAAAGGGACTTTCAGGCAGGTGTCCTTGAACTTGAAGCAATTATTAACAGCATCAAAAGGAGCAGAAAAATTATTTTCATTATAACACAGCATCTATTAAAAGATCCATTATGCAAAAGGTAGGTAAACATTGTGCAATTTTTAGTGTGTACTTGCTTTTCAATTGAGTTTTTAAATGCGACTAACATTATTACTCACAACTCAAGGAATTTTAAAAATAAAATTGAGAGAAAACATAACTTGATTTTTAGTGACAGGTTCAAGTAAACTCTAAGGGGAATTTTAGATTGTAGAGCTTTTGACTGTCAAAATATGTATATTGATATATAACTTAGTTCAATAATGTTTTTCAATTAGATTCAAGGTGCATCATGCAGTTCAGCAAGCTATTGAACAGAACCTGGATTCCATTATATTGATCTTTCTTGAGGAGATTCCAGATTATAAACTGAACCATGCGCTCTGTTTGCGAAGAGGAATGTTTAAATCGCGCTGTATCTTGAACTGGCCAGTCCAGAAAGAACGGATAAATGCCTTTCATCATAAACTGCAAGTAGCACTTGGATCCAGAAATTCAGCACATTAAATGTTTTTAAAGACTAATTTACAAAGGCGTAATTTTCCCAATTTAAAAGTTCCATGTTAAATTTGTTTTATCTGAAAATAACATAAATCTGTTTATTCATATTTATAGGTGAGAATATTATATCACAATTATATCTCTTCCATGGAAATATGTCTCCCTACTTCAGGTGTTCCATTGCCAATTAACTTAATTTGACTCCAAATAAACGTAGAAGAATATCCTGTACTAAGGAATACTCAATTGGTTGCTGAGGCCTGTGACAATAATAATATTTAAAATATTCCTCATTTAAAGAAAAGTCAGAGTTTATGAGGATTTGTGATAATTACGTTTGGGTTTTTTGGGATGCATTCATATAGAATAAAAGATAATTGTTTTAAAGGGTACAATGCTATTTCAGTTGTAAAAGAGCAAAATATATATCTACATTTTTAAAAGTTTAATTATGGTATTTTTTTTAAATTGAAAAGCTTTGTATTTTAGTAGTGCCTATCCAGTGCTGATTTCTTAAATGTTAAATACCATTTTAATATACCTTATAGAGGGCAGAAAACATTTGTCATTCATTTTGATTACTTAATAAAAGAAATAATTTAATAAAGACTTACTTATATTTTCCTGGTATTTGGATTTCTGCTGTAGGAGGTATTAGAAGAAATAACTCTCTTGCTTAAAAATATTGCAGAAAGGCTTGCTTCCTGAAGGTTAATTGGTAGATTGGCTTTGTGGAAACAAAAATTTGTCTTCCTCTGGTCACAGACCCAGGAGACAGCCCTGGCCGAATCACCTGGTGCCACAGCGACTCTTTGACTCCTTGAAAATTATGATAAACAAAATCTTAAAGATTCCCTTGTAATTAGCGATGATGGTCATGGTATAACACATTCACATGGAATCTATTATTCTACCTTAAAATAGTATACTATGTGTAAGTTAGTTCTTTTCTAGAAAGACTATTTTAAGTTTTGTTTTTGTTTTACAATAAAAAGAGTCTAATTCTTGGAACTAGACAAGAATAAATTTTTAAAACCTTTATATTCAAATATAAGAGAGGGTTGACATTATGCTGAGTTACTTTCTGTACTTGAAGGGCCCATTCGTCTGCTGAATTTAGGGAGCTTTTGCGATGTCACATTTGGGAACTTTAAGGAGTTCAGTGTTCTCAGGGCTAAAGTTGACACAATTCTGGAAAATTAATACCCGCTGTACTGCTGGTTCTGGGAGTCTACAGTCCCCCGACATCGTGACTATACAGAGGTCTCATTTTCCCTTTCACATTACGCACCATCCTTCCACAGGAGACACTTGTTTTACAGCCTTTTCATTAAGATTTGTTTTCTAACTGTAAAACAATGCTGGTTTACTCTGGCATCATAAAATAAAAAATCACAGCTACTTTTTTTCTTGATGCAGTTTGGATGTTATCTATCAATATTCTCAACTGCATTAAAATGTCTCTAAATCAATGATTACTATGAATTAACCAATCCATGATCAATTTGTGAAAAGCAGGGCGGGAAGTAATTTTGCTTTCATTGTCTTGTTTGTTTGCTTATGAAGTAGTTGATCAAAGGGCCACCATTTAAATGGAGTCCAAATGTAATTTTTAAAAAGTTGCTTTATATTTAAGAGGTTAGGCTACACAAGAGATGATCTGTTTAACTGAGTATAAATGAAACTAATAAAAGGTGTAACTTTTATTGACTTGACTTGTGTTTGACCTACACAGGAAGCAACATCCTGAACTTCTGCAAGCTGTCTTTTATAATTGTTCTCAGGAGGATCCTCCTCCCTTGAGTTCAAGACAAGGGGAGAGGAGTAAAGGATGTTTGTCTGACAGATTGATTTCCACAAGTGAACCGACTTGCTTAAATGCCCTCATGGTGCCATCATGTCATCTGTTCACTCCAAGTTCTTCTTCCTATTGTTCACTTTCAAAACAAATCCCAGCTGAATCAACCATATTGAGTTTAAAATAAATCTGGGTGTTTAGATTCTACCTAAAAATGACATCTTTTCGATTATAAGAAGAAGTAGAAACAATTTGTTAGTGAGGAAGGGGGTTTTCAATGCCATTTGTTTAACAGTGTTTAATTATTCAAATGTCTACCTTAGATTATTTGTAAAAGGGACTCAATAGTAAGTGGTGAGGACCATTAGAAAATGGAAAGATGCTCCAGATCAAGAGCTTAAAAAATATTCCTTGCCATCTATAGAGACAGAAAGTAGATTAGTTTTTTGTCTGGGCCTAAGGACAGGGGAAAATGGGAATAACTGCAGATGAGCACAAGAGATCTTTCTGGGGTGAGGAGAATGTTCTAAAGTTGGATTGTGGTAATGACTGCACAACTATGTAAATTTACTAAAAATCATTGACTCATACACTTAAAACAGGTGGATTTTATGGTATATAAATTATATGTTAATAACACCGTTAAAAAATAGTGTTAATTGAGCAGCTACATGTCTAGCCCGTGCTAAATACCATGGAGTACAAAGGAGATGAGTTACACTGTAGACAATGGGGCAGTAAGAGGTAGGATAGGAAGGGCTTATCGAAGATGGACCTGGACAGGGAAGGATCCGTGGAAGAGGATCAGTTCCTTCAAAGCTGGGTGAGATTTTGGTGGGTGAGGAGGCAGATGGCAGAACAAATAGTAAGATGGAAGGTAGGGAGGGAGACAGGAACTTGGTGTCGGGAGATGGTAGAGATGCGTCAGAGGATGGAACCATGTTGCAGAGAGCACGGCAGAGGAGTTTACATTTAAAGAGTTAGGTATTTTGAAATTGTAACTTTATGGGTTTCAAAGAGTGGCAAAGCTAGAAACAATAATGAGATTCCCTCCTGGGATCTATGACTTAGACTTATGTGACAACTAGTTGAATAGAGGAGCTTAACTTATAACTTCACAGTCCAAATAGCCAGATTTACTCTCACATAACAGAAGGGGATTTGAAGCGCTTTCTTTTTCCTATAAACACATAAACCTATATTACAATAATAAGACATGGCAATCAGTTGATCATTAGTCACTGATTACAATAGATGATATGCTAGCCATTCTTAGCTCTTGCAACTCTCTAACCTTGATCCATCTTCCTGTCCAAGGGAGAAACTGGTTCTCTCACGGGACTCTCCCCCAACCAGTTTAACCGTCTCTTGGGGCAGCCAGTTTTGAATTCTTAGCTTCCTTTTATCTTAAGTCAGTTCCCCAGGAAACACACAGCAGGATGGAGATTTACGTGCAGCAGGTTTGGAGGAGTACTCTGATTTACAAGGGAGTGAAACAAGCTGTATTGGGAAGAGAGACAATAGTGAACTGTGCTGCAATTGCAATGGTCACTGAGACCTCAGCAGACCCAAAGGAGAGCTCTGGAGCTGGAGTGGCACTACAGAGTTGATGCAAATCTAGGCAAAGGGCCTGGGCCACTGTACCCTCACATCAACCGGTTGTTGGGTGTAGGCAGTCCCAGGGAGGAAGTGTGACCTTGAGCAAAAAGCTTTGCCCAAGAACAATTCCAAAGAAGGGACTCCATCGGGAACCATCGGGAGCTAACAGTGGGCAACTGGAAGAATAGGTCCCTGGGTCCTGGAAGGGGACATCTTGGCGGTTCACTGCAGCATCCATTACACCTTCTAAGCTATTTAAGAATTAAAATAGACAGAGCTCAGTTGGTTTCTTTAAGCGCTTCTGCAGCTTCCAACCATTTTCTTTTTTTTTAAATAAAGTCTGTTCCAGAAATTCTGGAAAACAAATGACTTCATAGGAAGCCAACATTTTTTTTTTAAACAAAGATGTTTTAACAGAGTCAATGTCTTCCAGTCAAAGGCCACCAGGAACACACTCACGGTTGAACAAGTTGGGTTTATTACTCATTGCAGTGAAGGAGGAGACACACCATGGGAAACTACGGGGTGTCTCAGGACAAAGGTGCTTTAAAGAACTTGTACAGGTTTGGGCTTTCCTTGGGCGATTAGGGGGAGAGCCTAAGGAAGCAGAATTTTGCTCTGGATTTTATGCTGTCACAAAGGGGGAAGTTTTATGATTGGGTATCTCAATAAATCTTATCTACAGAGAGAAGAGATCAGATCAAGGATAAGTTGTAATTGCCAAAGAAATAACAGTCATTTAACTAGGAGAGGAGCGTGTGGGGTATTTTGAGGGTGGCACAGTGACCTTAGTTTTGTCTGTCCTCAGACAAAATTATGAAGTGGTCATGCTCTGTCTCATTTTATAGGGTCCGAGTAAGCTTGTCTGAGGTTGGAATCCTTCAAGATTGTCTGTACCCAATAACAGAATAACATGGTCTAGCTGTGAGTGCCAGGCTGGCTTCTAGATGCCAGGGGAAGCTCTTGTTTTCTTTCTCAGCAGCCTGCACACAGGTTTCTTTTTGGCTCCTTGTAGAGATAGCTTTATATTTTAGTGAGCACTTGGTTGCAAGTGCCATGTTGTTTAGGCAAAAAGGGAGACTGTGGGAAAATTGGGAAGAGGGCAGAGATAACTAGCCCTCAAGGAGCACTAGAACCAGGGGCTAAAACACCAGCATACCTCGCATCTACTCCTCTCTGTGTGTTGGCGCCCTTGGTTTGTACTGCCGGAAGCGTAGGTGCCCAGGATCTCTTAGGCTCTCATTTGACATCAACAAGGGATTGTCATTTCCTTGTCTCAATGTTTAAAGCCCCAGAAAAGTCCTCTTATTGGCCTAGCTTGGGGAATATGTCCATACTAAAGTACTGTGGTTGCCCACTAGAACCTCATGGATAGAATGCTCTTTCCCAAGGCTGCCGTATGACACATGTAACTGGTTTACTGAACAAGCTGGAGTCAGCAAGATACAAGCAGGAATCTACGTTCTGCTTTCTTCCTCTCAAAACCCATTATATCATTTAATATTCATAACAATTTAGTGAGGAAAGGATATTACAGACGGGAGAACTGAGGCCTACAGAAGCCAAGTGATTTGTCTGAAGTCAAAAGGCAAGAATGTCCAAAATTCAAGTCCAAGTTGGCTTGGCTACAAAGCCATTGATACCCCCACCGTGACACAGAGTCTCCTTAGCTGTGGACACACTAGTAGGCAAACTGCACACTTTCTAACCGAAGGTTGAAAAAGCAGGGAGAAGAGTCTTGTTGAACATTTGTCAAATTTTCAGTCATGGTTCTCATTATTACCACTTAATAGAGCGTTTCTTATGCACCAGGCACTCTTAAGTCCTTTTTATATATTAATTCTTTTAATTCTCACCACCCAAAAGGTAGTATTATTGCCTTCACTTTAGAGATTAGGAAACTGAAGCACACGGGTTACCTAACTGGCCCAATGTCACATCTCTGCCACTTATTGGAGTCATGATTTGAACCAGTAGTCTGACCCCAGAGTCCAAACTTTAAAACTATGAAAATACTATGTGCTATGAATTGACATTGACTGTGATATGTTATCTAGAAATATGGAGAGGTTGAAGATCTGTTACTGTCTCTTTAATGGCAGCATTTAAAATGGTGAAGAAATGCTCTATGCGTGAATCACATCCATAGAGCATGGAAGCTGTTAATTAGTAGTTGCCCTTTTAATTTGATAATAACAGATGGGCAAACTATTCATTGTAGCTATCTACTATAGCAGACACTGCTAGTTACCTACCCAACAAACATGCCCACCGCTCACTCTTT
This sequence comes from Equus przewalskii, assembly GCF_037783145.1. NCBI lineage: Eukaryota > Metazoa > Chordata > Mammalia > Perissodactyla > Equidae > Equus > Equus przewalskii. The sequence goes on along the minus strand of NC_091858.1, from coordinate 23,051,719 downwards.
CTTGATTTATGGAGCCCTGATTTTGTTCACATGGCAACACGTTCAGGGAAAGTGGACCACTTCTCCAGTGCGAGGGGATGCACCAAGGTTACAAAGCAGGAAAACTCCTATTTCCCCTTTGCTGATGATTGGTTTAGGGATGGAATTTTAACCTAGTTCTGGGCAATGAAACTTAATTGGAAGTCCACTTGAGGAGCTTCTGGAAAGTATTTTGTTGCTTAGTGAGAAGGAAAGAGAGAGACTGAGCTGTACCTTTTTGTCTTGTATGTAGTTATTTGAGGAAAAGAAGGTTGGTGCTGAAGGTGCCATCTTGGGACCACCAGGAAACGAGCCATAACTCCCTGACAACCTGTGAACAAAAGACAGAGCAAGATCTTGAGTCTCTGATGACACTGGTAATTCATGGGACCATTCCCAGAACCGGCTAATTCTGGGCTTCCTGCTCTGTGAGCTCCTTCAGCATCTCAAATGCTCAAGCTTCTGTGAATGAGGTCTTCCTCTGTTACTTGCAGCTGAAAGCAGCTTAAACCCTTATCTGGGGGCCAGCCTCGTGGCCAAATGGTTAAGTCCATGTGCTCTGCTTCGGTGGCCTGGGGTTCATAGGTTGGGATCCTGGGCACAGACCTATGCACCACTCATCAAGCCATGCTGTGGTGGCGTCCCACATAGAAGAACTAAAATGACTCACAACTAGAATATACAACTATGTACTGGGGCTTTAGGAAGAAAAGAAAAAAAAAACAGAGGCAGATTGACAAAAGATGTTAGCTTAGGGCCAATCTTCCTCACCAAAAAAATCATACCTAAAAAAAAAGCCCTTACGTGTCTGGTCTCTGCTCTTTCCACTACACTATATCTGCTACCACACCCAGTAGATTCAGTCATGGTCTGTTAATTATCTCTGCGATCTCAAGTCACGGTGTCTTAATTATCTCTGCAATCTCAAGCTGCTTTTTGATCAGTTTAAAGTTGTTCTTGTTTCAATATTTTTCCCTCAGAAGAATCCAGAGTCTTTAATCAAACATGAAGAAAGTTTGCCTGAGGCATTTGAAGTTTTGATTTGTTTTGTTTTCTTTGATTGTTTTTATCATTGAAAACAATACGTGCTTATTGAAAACATTCAAATAGTACAAAAATGAATAAACAAGTAAAACTAGTTATAATTTCCTTTCAGATCTTTTTTAGGATTATTCAATGTCCCTGGCATCATATACAATAAAGACTAACATCTATGGAAAGCTTGCCCTGTGCTTGGTTCTGTTCCAATTATCACGCATGTATTAATTAACGTAACTCTTACAGAATACCATTATTTGAGACAGGAAACTTAATCATCCCTGTATTACTGCTGGGGAAACTAAGGGACCGAGGGAGCCCTGGGCGTTGGTCAGTGGCAGAGACAATATGAACCTGGAAAGTCCAGCTCCAGAGTCTACCACACTGTACTATCTCTATTGTGGTGCCTAGTAGATATTTGCTGAATCAACAAATGTTTTTCATTGTTCAGAAGTTTTAAATTCTTATCATCAAATTGATAGTAGTTTTCTTTACAGCTTCTGGCCTTGGTGTCATGCTAAGAGAGGGAATTTAAATTCTTAAACAGATTCATTCCTCAGGTTACTTGTTTTAACTTTCAGGTTTCCAAAACATAACATTTCTGCTTAGCAACATGGTCATAACTTCCTACTACTTTCTCAATGATGTTGCCAAGCGTTATTATACACATCAGAAAACCAACACCAATATAAGCAGAAGAATTTTCTCACTTAAAACATTGCTTTGACGTTTCTAATCAAGTCTGTCTAAATTCAACACTCTCATAGTTAGAGACAATGATTTACTGCATTTATTTTCATTTCATTGCTCTGCCTGAGACAGACCAGTACAGTACATGCCCTGGGGCTCATGCTAGGGGAACGGCATGCTACTGGTAATTAACAGAGAAGCCCGGGAGCATCTAACATCTGTCTGCAAGACTGCTGATAGATGAACAACGGGTATAAAAGACCTAACATCTTGCTAAGAATTGTTTACCATGTTTGCAATTACAGGTCATTTTCAAAGGACCGTCAAACAAAAGGATCAATCATTCATTCATTGTGCCTTCGTCGTGAGGCTGGCTGGCCAGAATGTCACATCCACTGCCCTCACTGACAATGATACTTCTGCCCATGTCCTTTTTACGATTCTTGTCATTCTCCTTGTAGATTTCAGACAATTATAATTATCATTTTAATTTGTAGCCAGCTTTTTAGAGCAAATAAACCCACTGATGACTTTCATAGAGGTACCAATATATGATCATGAACTACCCCAATAATTAATGAATACCCCAATAGTGTATTAGTTCCTAGGGCCACCATAGCAAAGTGCCACAAACTGGGTGGCTTCAAACAGCAGATCCGGGAACTAGAAGTCTGCTATGAGATGCAGGCAGGGCCAGGCTCCCTCTGAAACCCGCAGGGCAGAATCTTCCTTGCCACCTCCTGGCTTCTGGTGGTGGCCGGGAATCCTTCCCACTCCTTGGCCTGCGGCCACATCGCACCAGTCTCTGCCTCCGTCATCACACAATGTCTTCCCTGTGTGTTTGTGTTCAGACTTCTCTCTTCTTTTTTTTTTATTTTTTTATTTTATTTTTTTTTAAAGATTTTATTTTTTCCTTTTTCTCCCCAAAGCCCCCCAGTACATAGTTGTATATTCTTCGTTGTGGGTCCTTCTAGTTGTGGCATGTGGGACGCTGCCTCAGCGTGGTTTGATGAGCAGTGCCATGTCCGCGCCCAGGATTCGAACCAACGAAACACTGGGCCGCTTGCAGCGGAGCACGCGAACTTAACCACTCGGCCACAGGGGCCAGCCCCAGACTTCTCTCTTCTTAAGAGTGCAGTGGTGATATTGGATTAGGGCCCAACCTAATGACCTTTCCTTAAAGGTCCCATGCCCAAGAACTGGGGGTTAGGATTCAAATATATCTTTTTGAGGGACACTAGTCAACCCATCACAGATAGGACACATGCAAACACACTTTTGAGATAGAATACTTTCCAGGCTGGGATCTCGAAAAGTGTGCAGATTCTTTGTAGCCTTAGTCACGGTATCCGTATACTTAAAGAAAATCGTGTGCACAAAAGGGAAGTAGTTAGTAATGGAAGCACAGAGTTATCTAAAGTTAGAGAGCCAAAGACAGGTCGGGAAACACCCCACTGCTTATGTAGGGTTGCTCTTCCAAGAAGGAGGAGGGCAATCGGCCCTTGTGGTTAATGTTCCCTGGATATGAACCATATGACTCACGCCCCTTGCTTTGATTCTATGCTCATCTAACAGTCTTTCAACTTCATTTCATCTTAACAGGAATTCCTCTCCAGGGACAGAGCAGAGGACAACTCTACGGTTGTACAACTACTAGTTAATACATTTGAGTTGAGGTTTATGCATCAGTATTTTATAAGTCAGGCTAGTGGGGCTCCATCCTAGTTCTATCAGATTTCCAAGCCTGAAGAATCAGCAACCCTGAGATGTGGCAGTGAACCAGTGCTGCTCCCAAGGGAGTGTGTGAGTTGGATCGGGCTTCACTTGCCAATGGCTCTTCTTTGCTGCCTATCCCTGCAAATTACATTACTTATGTTCAGAATTAATTAAATGATTAGCAGCTTAAACACTGAAAGTGCATACTCTAGAATGATCTCTACTTGCATTGAGAATGACCTAATGTATTGAGGATCGAATTGTTCTATGAATCAGAATCAAGATCCTTATGAAAGAAACAAACAAAAAATCTTTAGGAAACAGCTTTGCAATCCTGGATGAGTGCTGGATGAAAATGGTCCAACGTTCTGGACCTCTGAGGCTACCAGATGCGTTACTACGAAAGAGGAGCAATGAGAAGATGAGCAACGTTGATGGTCCAGCCCCAGCCTGCTGTCCTCACATGATGCTGGAGTTGGCACGGCTTTCCTCATCTGACCCTGAATGTCTGCCTCTAGTTTCCGTTGCTGCTCTCAGATACGTCTGTTACTCATTCCCTCTTTCTCCCATTTTGATTCTTCACTGTGTGCTGATGCTTTATATGCTGACAACTGCATGCTCTTCCCTCTCCTAACATCCAAGGCCTTTTATAATCTGACCGTTATCCTCCTTGTCTCTTACTTCTCTTACGCACATATGTGTTCTTTCCTCAAGCTAATGGGGACTGTCATGGCTGCCCCACACTTACCGTGTGACATGAAGCTGATTAGTCCACCATGTGGGAAGGGAACATCTCCTTTTTTACATCTCAGTGCTCCACCCAACCTTGTAGTAGAAAAGTGCCCAGTACATGTTTACGAGTGGGAGTTGGATGCAGAAAAGGGACCATGACAGAATGTGGCTACCTCAGGCAGACGACCGCTTAGCTGTCTCCAAGAAGATGCAGAGTTGGCATTACCACAGAAACTTACTGTGGCTCAGAATCCAGTTTGATAACTTGTAAAACACGAAAGTGTATAATCATGAATGCCGGTCAATTTATTCACCATCAGACCTATTCATCTCCTCGCCCTCCCTCCCTAGACCAGAACAGAAACTCTCACCCAACATTAATGCACAAACCCTGTCAATATCTTTTTTTAAAATTTTGCTCAAAACTGACACCACTCTCCTGCAGATATTAACACTCTGCACTCTCCTTCACATGCATTTCTTCAAATTTAGCAAAATGCAGTTTATTCCACTTAATACAAAAACTCTTACATTTCACATCTGCCCTTGAGTTTGTATCCAAACCAGTCTGATTATAGTTTGAGTTCTCAAACATTTTGGTTATTAACTCTCTTGATTCACTCCAATAGGAGTTTAAACACACACATTGTAGTACGTGAATTTTCCTCGTTTAGCCATCAGAGCCCAAACTTATTTCCAAGTTCTCGGCTGAGGCTCTGGCTGCTGTTGCCCTATGTCATCTTATTGACCCACTTTGAACATGGCCCCGAGGTGGGAAGAGTGGGCACTGTTGTTTCAAGTCGACGCCCCTGAATACACCTTTAATTTTTATTAACCTTCCCTCATATCAGAGAGCTGGCCCTCTCCCTGACCTGGCACATTTGGTCTGTCAGACTGGATAAGTTCCAGATCTTTTGGAATCAGGCTTATCTTTCTCAGGGCTGTGTTCAAATTCCTAGCCCTCAGCCCAGAGCTCTGAGAGTCTGGTGAAGCTCTGAGGGTGATGGAGAAATTGGAGAGTGTTCCTTTAAGGTAGGAATCAATGAGGAGGGGAGCGAGAGAGTCTGCCGTGGAAGCAGCTCCTAGCTGCAGCCTGGGGCCCAATTAGCGCGGAGCTAAGCCGGGGTTTTGTTTAGCTTAGCAACCGCCAGCGCCCTCCCGGGCCGTCGGCGGAGGCCCAAACCTCTGCCCTCCGCTCGTGGTGGCGCTGGCAGTTGAAGCATGTCACCTCGGTGGGCTCCGGGACCTTTGGCCCTCGGGGTCTGGTAGTACGGGGACAGGGCAGGAACTGCTCCCCGCAAGGGGTGGCCACGATCCCTCCTGCCTTCTGCAGCCTGAGCACCCTGCGGGCGGCCCTGGGCTTCGCGGAAGGTCAGTCCGACGGGGTGCAGGGCTGAGCGCGGGAGAGGCTCCTCCGTGCCGAGAGCGCACCAAGGCCGCCGAGGCTCCGCGGCATGCGGGGACCCCAGGACCCTCGTCGCCGCCTGGGGCCCCGTCCGATCCCTGGGAGCAGTGGTGGATGGAGCCTTGCAGCCTGATTCCCGGGGATCTTGAAATACGGGCAGCCGCGGGGACAGCACTTCCAAGGCTGGGACATGAAGGTCGCTGTGTTGGACCTTGGGTCTCTCTTTGCCAAAATCTTCAAGACCTCGACGGCGCCCCCGGCCGTCCCCTCCCCGGTCGCCTCCTCCCGCCACTCGGGAGGCGCTGCCAGCGCAGGGCGCGCGGGCTCCGGGGCGGGCAGCTCGCTTAGCACGGCCACGACCCTGACCCTTTTCCCGGCCCTGGCGCCACACTCCCCTTCTGCCTCGCGGGGGGCGCCCGTCCCGCTCCATCCTCTGCTCACCGCCTCCTACCCCAGGGTCTCGGTCGCGAGACGCGCAGCAGAAGCAGTAGGGACCCTCGTCTCGCTGCCCAGTAGCCCGAGGGTAACCAAAGGTCAGCCCCTGCCCCTACCCCAGCCCCTAGCCCTGACCCCTTCCGGCGGTGGCTGCAGCGCCGCGGGCTCCCCCGCGCACCTGGTGGCCTTGGCGCGCCCGCCCCCGGGCCCTGGCGGGGTCTGGGCGGCCCTGCCGTCCATCGGGGGCGCCACGGGCAGCGGCAGTTTAGCCTCGAGCCCAAGGAACCTCCGCTCGGCCGGCCCCGGAGAGCGAGAGCCCAGCGCTGGGATTCCCCCCGGGCCTGGCGCCAAGACCCTGTTCTTCACCCTGCCCGACATCGGCGAGGAGTGGGCCTCGGACGGCGACTCGGAGGATGGCGGAGAAGCGTGAGTAGCGGCCCGCTCCGGGCACCGCTTGTCTTTCACTGGACCCCTACCCCTCCGCCTTTAGAAAATCGCGCTATTTGCCATAACTTCCAGCTACTCCCCTGGGCGTCCTGCTTGCATTTTTCCTGGGTCCTCCTTGTTCCTTGGCTTTCTGTTCTTTTCAAACATACGCTGTGACATGTGATAATCCTCTGCTGTTCACCAGCGGAGAGGGAGGGGAGATGACGCAGGGCATGAATGATGACGGAAAGAAGGACAGAATTGTTTCTCTTCTAGCTGAAGCGTGGACACTGACAGTCTGGTTGTCTCCAGGACTTTGAAAGGAGGCTTCAAGTCCCTTTCTCTGATGCAGAATGTGGCAGGTGTGTAGGGTGACCCAATACATACGTTGGCAGCTACTATTTTAAGAAATAGTGAGACACTGTGCCTCCCCACTTTTCCGGGATCAGCCCCAATTCTTATCCCAAGTGAGATGGGTTTTCTCTGTGAGACATCTAGTTAATTTACATATGCGTAACATCATCTGACACAAACGAAATTTGTAATGCTAAGGACGCATCTGATTATATACCCCATGCCTCCTGAGTTCTTCCAGAAACGTTGCCTGACTTCGTGGGAACGTTTTCACGGAGAATTGGAGGGCACTTCCTCCAACACACACACACACACACACACACACACACACCCTATCCTTTCGCCACCAAGAGCAGTGATGAAAACATTCCCCTTGTAAAATGTGTATTTTAGAATTAAGGTGAATTTTATTTTTTAATGAGCAGAACATATGGTCTTATTCTTATTCTCAGAACTCATTCTTAAGTGAGTTCAAAAATGTTCAGCCTTCTGAATCCTACAAACCAATAGCGACTGGTCAAAGGCAGACGAGAAGGGCCCATTCAAGGATGGAGATTTCTGCCTTGCAATCTTGTGAAGGAAGAATAGTCAGGCCTGCTAGCACAGAAGCTCCCCCTGTCCCCCAAAAAATAGACCGGAGAACTTTCTATCAAGACTGATTCCAACCCATTCATAATTTAACTACATTTTCACAAACTGTGTGACATTCATCTCAGAGCTAACATAAGCAGTTACATAATAAGTTGTTTCTTTTCATTTAAAACATCATATTACAAAATATATTAATCAACAGATTTTTTTCCCTAAGGAAAATCAATTGCATTTGGATAAGTGGCTAGAATATGTATACCTAAGGAATTAGACCTTTGTTATTGGCTACTGGTCCTTAACGTTTATGCAATTAATGTTTTATGTGCAAACAGATCTACACACTGACCTTAAACTCTAGTCTTAGTGCTTTTTACAAACAGTCAGTGAAACATTCAGCACGACCAGTGAAAGAACTGGTGTTGGTTTCCATTTGTGAGCATCTGAGTCCATGTTTGTATTGTCCAAGAATTTTTAACAGATGCTTTTTGAATAGCACTATATTTGGCTTTACTTATAGACGTGACTATTCTGCATTAGCAAATGTATCCAATTTTACTGAAAGTGCACACACTGAATTTTAGATAACTGCCATGAGAAATCACATGCATGGATCTTTCTGATTACCTGTGTTTGTACACCTTGTGGGACATTAGACAGCTCTCTGAGTACACCATTTTTCTTTGTTACATATGCAAATAGTCATATTCTCTTCCTTTCATACATCATTCCTTTTTTAATCATAAAGTTTACCAAGGGACAATGGCAAAGGAAGAACATACGAAGGTGATTTTTCCTTCAATGCTATAGACCAATTATCTTGAAGTATTTTTTTTCCCTTCTATATTTCTGGGGTGGCTATTTATAACATTGAATAAACAAACATCATTCAACAATTGATTTAAATTATACAACTACCACCTCACCTGCCAGTTTGCAGATAGCTGCTACTAAATATTAACCTGCTTGATTAATATTAATATAGCATATTTAATTTTCTAAATCCCAGGGACATAGAGATGGGGAAGTGGTTAAAGCAAGAATAAGAGAAAAAAAGAGTAGGCAGAGAGAATGTGGATACATGTAAGACACAGGTAAAGAAATCTTTGAGAAACGTTAGTCTAATTTTAAGACCACTACACTCAGTTACAAAGGAGAATCCTCATTCACAGTTTATACTTTTTTGAAGAAAACCCACACACTTTACATTTGACCTGATTCTCTACTTGGCTTTTGTTAACACTGAAAATTATGAAATTAATTTGACTGGGAAAATATGCAAACTTTCTTTCAATTCAGAGCCTTTTTTTTTCCCACTAAGATGCTATATAGCAACATGAGTTTTGATCTATGACCCATGGATTAGACAAATGAATGGCTTGTGGAAGGGCGGGGGGCGGGGGTTGTCCTTTTCATTCCGCAGGGCGTAGTGGCTGCAACATCTGAAGCAGAGGTGGGGTTCATTTCATTGATACTTTGTGCCTCATTTACATTGTTTTTCAATCCCACCCATTCCTCTTCACTATCTCCTTTGAGAACTTCGGGTCAGAACTACACAATTATCACTTTGTAAAAGGTGTTATTCTGTTTGTTCTGGAAATATAAGAATTTCTAACAGTAGATAAGGTAGGTAGACAGACAGATAAACTGCTGTATGTGAATGTTGGTAGATTGTAAACTTCATGTGGTCAGGAAGTACTTACATCTTTCGTGAGTTGTAGCTGTTAGCATGGGTTCCATTGTTAAAGCCATGTTAGTGTGGAAATACTGCACCGCTCCCTGCAGGGCTGGTTAACTTGGCTGGCAGTACCATGAATGCAGGGTCTTCTCTCTCAATTCAGCCATTACTGAGGCAGCCTAGAGCTGAGATGACCCAGGAATCAGATGAGTTGAATTCCAATCTCAAACCGTTTTCTAGCTGTGTAATTCTGGGCAGGTTATTCAGTTTTCCAAACTGGAGGTTTTCCTCCTTAAAATGAAGATGATAATAATACTTTCCTCACAGGGATGTTCCACAAATTAATTGAATTACTGTTTTAAGTGCCTAATACATGGAGGAATGCTTTAAAAGTATTATCTTTGATTGCTATCTGCTTCTTAGCACAGAAGTAAAATTTGAAAATGTTTCATTAAAGGATACATTCCAGATGAAGAAAAGAGTGACAGAAAAAATAATTCATTTGTATTTATCACATGACTGTAATAAATGGCATCTTTTACTTCAATTATTTGAGAGAACAAATTCATTACACTCTAATCTTTCATCATTTTCTGTGCACAACTCACAGAAGATAAAGGGTGCCTTAATTAGTATTACCACGGATTGCTGTGCAATACCTAGAAGAAATGTGTCTGCCACTCTGGGATCGAACTGTTAATTTTTCAGTTTTAGAGACAATGCAGGATAATCAACAGCCTTGCAAATCGTCCCTGGGCCGCCCCTTGCAGAGCCTTGCCCGTTCCCACCTGGTAGGCCTGTGTTTTATTTTCACACCTTACATCCTTTTTAGACTCTTTGTCTGTCCTATGACCCTTAAGAGAACACATGCCTGCAAAAGGCATTTAATAACATTTTTGGGTGAATGAATGACAATATTTTCTTCCTCATATAATCTGCTTTCATGGATTTTAATCTTGTGAAAGTCTAGAGGCAATTTAAATGTCCTTCTTTAAGAATAATTGTTGTCTTGGACCTTTTTGTTTTGTTGTCTTGGAGTTTTCCCAAAGTTAGTAATGCCTTCTGCTGGGACTTTGCATTTCCACAGGGATGAATGGTGAGCTCAGTAGACAATTGTTATATGACTATTACAGTCCTGCATCGCTTAACAACGGGGATACGTTCTGAGAAATGCATCATTAGGTGATTTTGTCATTGTGCACACATCACAGAGTGTACTTACGCAAACCTAGATGGTATAGCTTCCTACACACCCAGGCTATATGCGCCTCATCTTATGGGACTACTGTCACATATGTGGTCTGTCATTGACCGAAAGGTCATTATGCAGCTTGTGACTGTACTTTCTGTTACAGTCATATGACCATTACTTTCATTAAAAATAGTAATAAACTTGACTTGGTTGTCCCTGTCTAACATTTGCTGAAACCCAAGAAAACAATTTTGGTATTACTGACTTATGCAATAGTTTTTTTTTTTGCTGAGGAAGATTCACCCTGAGCTAATATCTGTTGTCAATCTTTTTCATTTTTGCTGAGGAAGATTCGTCCTGAGCTAACATCTGTCGCCAGTCTTCCTCTTTTTGTATGTGAGCCACCACCACAGCATGGCCACTGATGAGTGGTGTAGGTCTGCACCTGGGAACTGAACCTGGGTCACCAAAGTGGAGCATGCCGAACGTAACCACTTGGCCATAGGGGCGAGCCTTGCAATCGCTTTTTAAAATTTAAATTATTTTCTCTATTATATTTAAAATCTCAAAAATTATATTTGAGGTAATAGTTGTATGTTTTGCTGTGTATTTAAAGAACATTTTGAATATTTTTAGTGTAATAGCTAACATGTATATAACACTTGATATGTGCCAGGTCCATAACCACAATCCTATGATGTAGGATTTGAATCCAAGTTCTGAAATTGTAGTAGCTAATTTAAATTAGTATAGTTTTTAGAGCACAGGTGTGAAGTCAGATTGATTTTTACTCAAATCCCACTTCATAATTTTTCTGAGAATATTAAGAATAGAATATCAATTCAATATTCACCTTGAGTACCTTACTTAACGTCTTAAAGCCTCACTTTCTTACCCATGAAATGAGAATTAATAGTAACACCTATTCAAAGAGATATTGTAAACAGTAAAAGAGATAATATATAAAAACTTCTCTCTAATGGTGGCTGGTACATAAGCTCCCTCAAAAATAGCTACTACTATTAGTTTATAATTCTCATTATTCTAAATACATTTTTATTTTATTTATCACCCACAATCAGCATCCTTTGTACAAAGTACAGTTTATTGCTATGACCTGCGGGAAAGGTTAATACATTATTTTCCAAACATTCATTGTTAGCCTGTATTTATAAAATATCTATTCCATCCAAAACCCAGATGGAGCTGGACTTTTTGAATAATCAGAGCAAGAATTGGAAATGGGTCTTGTCATCAGATAGTAGGGAAAATCAGATGAACAATCCAGGAGAGGTTTCAGACAAATTGCCGTGAGCACACAATTAGAGAAGAAGGTGTCCATAGATTATGGAAAGAGAGGGGGCCTTAGGGATTTGGGTCCTAAAGAATGTGTCAAATTGGGGCACACCGAGATTGGCTCCAGGAGGACATTTCAGGAGACTAGAACCACGTGAGCAAAAGCCTGGACGTACACAGCTGCATGTCGTATGAGGAATTCAGATTGTCAGAAGCACAGTGTTTGTGAGGGGATTAAGAGAAAACTGGGAGAGCCTTGGACGCCAGACCCTGTTTAGTAAACAGTGGAAAAGCCAGTAAATGGTTTTAGGCAGGGAATTGGTATGAGCAGGGTTGAGCTTCAGAAGGATTAAACTAATGCACAGGAGAGAGTAAATGCAGAGAAATAGGAGGAAGGCTCTAGCAATAAAGCACATGAGAGGTAGGGGCCTAGGAATAAAGCTGATAAAAATGGAGATACCGGGATGATCTAGGCAACATCTTGGTGAGGTTGAAGGAAGCGAGAGGGAGAGCTGAAGACAACTGTATGTGACTGCAAGGAAAATGCCATCACTAAAGTGGGGAACCTAGAAGTGGGTTTGCCGGGTGGATGAGGAATTCACTTTGGGGTACATATTGAGTTGAAGTCTTAGGAAAACATCTGAGAAGGTGTCAGGCAGAGAGCTGGACATTCTCACATGGAATTTGGAAGAAAGCTAAAGACTGGAAACATAAATACGGCAGCCTTCTGTGTACAGTTGATGGTGAATATACACAGCAATTACAAATTATATAACACATTACATTACATACTATGCAAGATATGTAGTGTTCTTTATTTTTGTTGCTGTTTTCAGATCTTCTAAAATTAGAGGTATCTCCTCTCTGTGTTAAACCAGTGCTTCTCAACGTGTGTTTAGCAATTACTAGTTACTTGTTACTAGCCCAAGATGAGATAAGTACAGAAGGTGAGAATAAGCATTTAGAAACTTTTAAGGCAATTGATAAAGCAACTTTCTGTCTATTGACTGATAATAAAACATTTGAATTTGTATTTTGTGCATCTTTTTATCTATTTTATTTTCTAGTGATTTATTTATACTTTAAAAATTATTTATCCACAGCAAATTGGAAAAAAATTTTTTAAATGGTCTAATTCTGCACACTAGTTTGAGAAGTGCTGAGGCATACTTTACCTGGATACCTCTAGACCACGGTGAGCGAGAAACTTCAGGACACCAAGAGAGAAAAAACTGGCCAAATGGTTGCACTATCTTTTTACTCTCCTTAAAATACAGGGCTAAGCAATACTCAAATAGTATCCCCTGATGAAAGATGAGATTCTTTAAATTGTTCAAATGAGTTGAAATTGTTCTAGAGTTGAGAATATACTCTATTCACAGTGCTTTTGGGAGCCACGGCCGTGGGGATGCAACCTGGGGCCAAGAATCCACTGCTCAAAAGGAGGGAGTTTCACATTCTTGTTAGTGCTTTTTTTTGAGCTAATGGCAGCCAGCCCTGGTGGTCCAGTGGTTACGACCCAGTGTTTTCACCACCACGGCCTGGGTTCATTTCCCCATCAGGGAACCACCCCACTGGTCTGTCAGTGGTCATCCTGTGGCAGCTGCATGTTGCTGTGATGCTGAAAGCTGTGACACCGTTTCAAATACCATCAGGGTCACCCGTGGTGGAGAGGTTTCAGCGGAGCCTCCAGCCTAAAACAGACTAGGAAGAAGGATCTGGTCACCCGCTTCTGAAAAATTGTCCACGAAAACCCTATGAACAGCAGCGGAGTGCTGTCTGATACAGCGCTGGAAGGTGAGAAGATGGCGCAAAAAGACCAGGCAGGGTTCCGCTCTGCTGTCCACAGGATTGCTAGGAGTCTGAATCCACTTGACGGCACTAACAACAAGGCCTATAGCTATGTCCCATCGTAATTCTCATAATTCATTCACAACCCTTAATGACAATTTCCTCATAAGGGATAAGATGCAAATACAGATAATTTCCAAATGAAAATGAACTTTTGACAGGAAATTTACAGAAAGGACATGCTCTCTTCTCTCGCTGCCAGTCTGCAGTCTATCTTTAGGAAGAGTCCCTTGCTTAAGACGCACAGATGATCATGCTGTATTAATCCCTTCTGAACTGCATAGGAAGGAATCATGTCATAATAAGGGCAGTGATCTTATGCTCCATGAGGAAACTTTCCAGATTTTAAGTTTAATTTCCATTTGAAGTTCATGTTCTACCAAAGTGGAAGAAACTCAAACTCAGTTATCTGGGATTTCTCCCATCCTTGTCTTAGGTTTAAGCTTCATTTTGGGGGGCTGACGTGGGTTTCTTTTCTCTGAGATCCTGCCACCTTACCCAGGCTCTACTGAAGGATCAGGGCACCGGTCTCCTCTGATCCCTTACCCCACAGACATATCTTAGGTCAACCTCCACCTCATCTAGCTCACCGGAGATTTGAATTTGGTACCTCTGAATCACAGTTTCCCAGAAGACATCCTCTAGGAACTCCCTGGTGCTGAATGCCTGATTCAGGGCCCCACCAGCCCATGGAATGGGAAAAGACGCTCCTTCTTGAAGGAGGCTCATTAGTGCGCCATGGTGCAAACCACGTGAAGGGCTGGCTAGATTTCAGCCCCCAGTCGACCTCCGGCCGGGCGCCTTCCGTAGGGTGCAGTGTCCCGGATGGACTATTTCGATTTGTCGGTCCCCTCCAGTCTCACCTGCTTATTCCCTGACCTCACCTCCCTGAGATTCTCTTTCTCAGCATAGGAAATCTGAGCCTGCAGAATCTCCCCATTTCAGGGAATCCGTTTCCCTTCTGAGGGTTGGGAAGAACTTCCCTGATAGATGTTTCTTCCTAGATCTTTTCCTATGCTAAAAATTCATGCCAATCTTGTAGGTTTAGGCTTAAAACAACCTCGTAAAAATCAATGGGAAAAAAACCTATGGCATTCTCTGTTCTCTGAAGCAAAAGGCAAACAAACCTTGGATTACTCAATGTGGGAAGGGACAAAGGAGAAGAAAACACTAGGGAAGAGTATGAGTTAACACTGAAAAATTCTCTGCCACAAATCCTTCACATGCACAAAATGCTCTTTTTTGTTTTCCCTCATCAGTGCAGTGCAGATATTTGTTTCATTCAACAACAGCCAATCATGTACCTCTTTGGATTTGAATAATTTTCCAATCCATAAGCAACAATGTTGCTTTGTAGCAAAAATTATCTGAATGTTTTTTGGGCCTAGGAATACTGGTATTATATATAAACCAATAAATGCTATCCACTAAATACGTATTGAAAACATTCAAAACTTGCCCCTTCATTCTTGAGAGAAAAAGTCAATGAAGACACATTCTTAAGAAAGCACAGAAACTAAATAAAGCCTTTGAAATGATTTAAATATCCAGTTGTGAACTTGGAAAAGAAGCTGATAGATTTTGGCAATGACAAGAAAAACGGTCAAGCTGACTTTCCCTACTGTTGTTTAATAAACAGATTATTAAGGCTAAGTTGAACTAAATTAAATGTTCTCCTATGCATATATACATATATTCTTCTGGTCATTGTCATCTTAAATGTATTGTAATGCCAATAACGAGGATGAGGACAAACCCCACCTTGGAAACTGATGATTTATATCAGGCTTTTAATGCTAATAATTATATTTCAGAGAATGTCACTAGGTGCACAGAAGGTTAAAATAGGGATTTATTTAAAAATGAAACATTTCATTCAAATTCCTAACATCAAGCAGTGAAGTCTTAGAAACCATTCATGTATATGCAGAACTTTTCACAATCCAGTTGAATTAACAGTACATTGAATAAAATGAACCCCACCCCCTAAAAAAAGAGTAATTTCATTGCTAAATTAATGCATAAAAATAGGTCCTAGAGAATTTAACTTTAGTATATGAAGTATATTTTAAAGAAGCAGATGATATCTTCTCAAGAAAAGGTCTGTATCAGTCAGACCTTGGTCTTCCTTACTAGTTTTAGCATTTTTTGTAAGCATGTCTCGCAGGTTGATGTGAACATTGCTCAAATATGTAGTATTTGGCAAAGTCAAGGTTCTCGGCATTTGAAATAACAACTAATATTTCCAAGTCTACGAGATACCAAATGCTGCATGTTCCACAGACATTATATGAATTTCCAAAACAAACCTGCAAAGTCAGAATATTATTTCCATTTTACAGATGCATAAATTGAGGCTTATAAAGGGAAAAAAATTGTCTAGTTGCACATGGCGATATGTGGAAAGTGTGAGATTCAAATCCAGGCAGTCAATGTATATCATCCACACATATGTGTAACCAAGTGTTTTTAACGAATTGTTTAAGATGGTAATGAGGGCTAAAATGTACTTCTAAGCCAATTGGTGGTATTTTTCCTGGGACAAATTTACTCTAAGAAATTATACTCTTTCCAGTAAAAATAAATTTGATAAATAAAAATAATGTTAATAAGTAATCTAAAACTATCTTTCTGAGAATAAAGTTCCTGTTAATCCTGACGAGGAGACCAAATTTAAAGCTTACTTTTGTCCATTTTGCAGTACAGAGAGCAGAGGACTTTATCGTAAAGGCATGACTTCTTTAAAAGAAAGCATTAGTTTTGTCAACTCTCTTCTAGTTTATTATATATATGTTTATTGTAAATTATTTTGTATATATTTAAAGCAAATCAAATATTTTATTCATCCTAGTAAGGCAGATAATTAGCAAGCTTTGTCTTACTAGAAAAGGATGGAGAAGAAGCAAGTAGATGTGGCCCTTTCTAGGGGAAAAGAGATAGCTCCACATTAACATTTCTTTAATTAGATGTTTCACTTAAGGGTTTAAAAGAAGGCTTATAATTAAATATTGACAACCGTAATCCTCCCAGGGACTTATATTCATGTTTATTTAATGAGTATATTTCTTTCACATGACATTTAACATTTTGGATCTTTCTTGCCTGTTGATTTCTGATATAAATCATGTAATTTTGATGATCTAAAAACATCTAATAATGAGATACTTGTTATTTTAAAGATTCATTAAGTGACCATTTTTAAATTAATCATTAACTTCAGTTCCTTATAATGAAGTCTCTTTTAATGGAGCATTTCAGGATTACATTGAAAGAAATCATGGCACTCTATTCAAGATGTAAAAGAAATATTGATGTCAATTACTAAATTCCAATATACGCAAACATGCACTGTGCCTGTTATAACAGGCTGCCTCACACATTCACACCACCTAGTTTTGGGCTGAAAAAATGAACCTTGTGTTGTTGTCTGCTATCCAGCAGTTGTCTTTCTACCCTGTTCTCTCTTGTGACTTCATTACAATTCTGCTTCTAATCCTTCTGTCTGTGTCTTAACCTTGTCGTGGAGTATAACCTTGGACTTGATGAGTCAATTTGGCTCTTGGTTTAACCCTCAAAGCTCCTGAGAACTTGACTTAAGCTCCCCTACGATCTCTCTCTGTGGATTCTCTGTTAACTGTGCTGCCAACTTACGCCGACCCCCGTGACCTTACCGAGACATTGACCTCTTGGCTGGAACCACACCTGTCCCGCCTACCAGGGAAAACCAAATAGCCAATACTTGTTTTCCTTTTTCTTTCGTTAAGTGCTCACTCCTCCCTATTATATCTTCATATTAAGTGAGAAAATTTCTGATAAGATATTTATACATTTAAAAAAGATGTTATAAAGGAGTTTAAAATAAAACTGTTGGTAAGAAAACAATAAGACAAATTTAAAACATAGTATATTCCACAGGATAAATGGTTTGCACTCCTTTAAACAGTCAATGTCATTGGGGGGTCAGAGGAAACATGGAAGAATCATTTTCTTCCTAGGTTAAAATAGACTAAAGAGATGTGAGAACAGTTTAAAATGTGGAACCTTGATTGGATGCTAATTTTAAAATATAGCTGTAAAAGACATTTGGGACAATTGTGGAGTGAATAACGGAATGAGTATTAGATAGTCTTAGGAAGTTATTATTGATTTCCTTAGATACAATACAGTATTAGAGTTATGTAGGAGAATGTTCTTTTAGAAAATAAAAGATATTTGTATCCATAGGCCGTGTCTCTGAGTTCAACGCTAGCGCATTCTGATATCGAGTTAGCATTAACACAGGTAGCAGCCCTAGCTGTCTAGTGGGAGAAGTTCAGCCCCTTCCCCAATACTTCAAAGATCACCTATTTTGTTCTTGTTACAGCCGTTCGTTCCCAGGAGTGAAATGGAGTTGGAGCTGTTTTTACCCCATTTCTCTGTGGATATGTGTTACCTCAGTCAGCTCTGCTGGTCTAGTAGTTAAGATCTGACGTGCTCACTGTGGTGGCCTGGGTTCATTTCCCGATCGGGGAACCAGCCTACCCGTCTGTCTGTTATACTGTGGCAGCTGCATGTTGCTGTGATGCTGAAAGCTCTGCCACCCATATTTCAAATACCAGCAGGGTCACCCATGATGGACAGTTTTCAGTGGAGCTTCCAGAATAAGACAGACTAGGAAGGAGGACCTGCCCAAACTTGCAAAAAAATTGGCCATGAAAACGCTGTGAATTGCTATTACCTGATTTTTCAAAAGATGCTCAAGGCTTATTTTTGTCCAAATGTGTTTGTCAGTTAATATAGTTTAAAAGATTCTGTGAGTTATTGGCAATTTTCTTGTCTTCACCTTTGGGAAAATGGGATTAATGAGGAGGGAGACAGTTCCCCATGGGTCTTTTATACTTCTGCATGTCCTTGCTGAATATGCCAAAAATGCAAGGCCAAGATGGCTTTTCACTGGGGAATTCATTTCCTTAATACTGACACTTTGAGTTTACCATCTCGTGTGTGGGTACTCCAAAGACACTTCTGATCCATATACTTGTCGTTGTTGGAAACCACTGTTTTTGCCTGAAGCTGACCATGAAGCAGGATGCAACCCTGTTTTCGCCATAAAGAATTAGTGAATTATTCTTGCATTAACGCATCAGGGAAAAAATGTGTTTTTTACCAATGATTCCCTTGGGAGATGAATGGTGATTTATATCAAACGTTGTGCAGTATTTCACTACAAAGATTTCCTTAGTTCTACTCCCTACAATGGCAAATAAGATTGTTTCAGACAAACCACCACCTGAGTTCAACTGAAAAAGCAGGACAGTAAATAAAAACAACACGCAGGAGTAAGGGGAAACTGGAAACAGACCGGCCTCACAGGGACTGAGACCTAGATTTCGATCTTCTTAATTCCTGATTGGATCAAGGTGATTTGGGATTGCCACAGCCCTCAGCCCAGTTTGCTATACAAATTTAATCCCCTCTGAATTTAAGCTGTAAGCAACTACATGTTATCAAAGACACAGTTTAAATGTAAGAATACAGAAATGTTGAATACAAATGTATGGGTGAAGTGTTTGTATGTGCAAATTCTAATGAAAGGAAAGCTGCTTAGCTCTAATAATATCAAATCAAGTAGACTTTAAAATCAGAAGCATTAGTGGAGGTAACAGGGGCCATTTTATTAAAACGAAAGGGCCAATTAATTAGAAGATAGGAAAATTCTAAATATAGAGGCATCAATAACATAGTTCCAAAAATATATAAAGATGCATCTATTTTTGACAGACCTGGAACAGTTAATATCTGCTGTTCAGGTTTCTACCACAGATGCAAGAAAAAAGTGTTCTCGTGCTTTCTGTCTGATTGTGGCAGCCAAGATTGAATGGGGGAAGATAGGGATTACCATACATGAGGAGGAGATAAGTTTACAACTCAGAAATAACCTCGTGAACAGTGAAGAGCCTATTTGACTCCAGAAAAAGAATCTAAAATTTGAGTTTACGAAGAAATTATGTGTCTATCTGTATCTACAACAACTGACAGAGCTCAAAGAAGAAATAAGCAAATCCAAAATCATTGTGGAAGATTTTAACATAACTTTCACAACAATTAATAGAAGATACGTAGAAAAAATTGAACAACACGATAATTACTCTAAAGGCTATCAAATTTATTATAAAGTTACAGTAAATAAGACAGTGTGTTACCGATGCAAAGATAGACAAGTAGGCCAGTACTTACAGAAATAGACCTGTAAGTATATGGATGTTTGTTGCAAAGCTGGCATTGCAGATAATGGTGAAAAGATGGTCTTTTCAACAAATAGTGCAGAATCAATTGTGTATCCTTAAAGAAATAAAAGAAACTTAATCACCTATGTCACATTTCATGCAGAAAAATTTCCAGTGACTTGTAGATCTAAATATGGAAAGAAAACCTGTGAAGCTTCTAGAAGAAAATATAGGAGATGGGGATATTGGGGATAGGCAAAGATCTCTTAAATAGGACAAAAAAATGCTAAGCAGAAAGAAAAGATTGGTAGATTACATTATGTTAAAATTAAGAACTTAGTTAATGCAGAGACTATTTACTGGAAGGTTTTTCATTACCCCAAAACAGCTTTGTAAGGCCCTGTAATTGTAATTAACTGTTGGATAGGAAGTCCTTTGGAATTTGTTTTTGAGTTGAATTTAGCTTCTCTTCCTAGGTTATTATCTGTGTAAAAGGTTGGAAGACAAAAACCTAAATAGTTACAGTTTAAGGCTTAGAAACACAGGTAAACATAGTATTTCCACAGCAAAGAACCAGGAATGTTAATCCTTTGACAAATTACCCTGGTACAGTATGATTTTCTAGTTTATGCTGCTTTTTAATAAAGGGCAAATCCTTGCAGATCTATTATCCATTTCAGCAAATTAAGCCATCAATACTGAAAAAGACTATATTTCAAAATCAGGAGTTACTGAATTTCACTGAATCTACAATGCGATTGATTAAAGCTACACTATTATTTTCCATTCCACTAAAAAGAAAAACGTTACCAGTTAAACTATGATACAATGCTTTCTTATTCATTAGAATTGTTTTATTCTTTAGTCTATAGGTGTCAATTATATCCACTTGATTGGTGGTGGTGTTGGGTTTACCCATGTCCTTACTCATTTTCTACTTGCCAGAACTATTCATTTTTGATAGACGGGTGTTGAAGTCTCCAACTAAAATAGTGGATGCATCCATCAGTCCTTGCAGTTCTATCAGTTTTTGCTTTACTTAGAGTTAGGGTTAGGGTTAGGGTTACTTATTTTGATGCTGTGTTCTTAGGTGCATGCACATTGAAGATTGTTATGTCTTCTTGGAGAATTAACCCCTTTATCGTTATGTAATGCTCTTTTTTATCCCTGATGAGTTTCCTTGCTTTGAAGTCTGCTCTGTTTAAAATTAACAGAGCTATACCTGCTTTCTTTTGATTAGTGTTAGTATGGTCTATCTTTTGCCATCCATTTACTTTAAATCTACACATCTTCATATTTAAAGAGGTTTTCTTGTAGACAACATATAGTTGGGTCTTGATTTTTTGATGCACTTTGACAATCCCTGTCTTTTAATTGGTGCATTTAGACCACTGGCATTCAAAATGACTATTTGATATAGTTGGATTAGTAGCTACCATATTTGTTACTATTTTCTATTTCTTGCCCTTGCTCTTTAATACTATTTTGTCTTCAACAATTTTTCTACCTTTTGTGGTTTTAATTGAATATTTTCTATGATTCCATTTTCTCTCCTTTCTTTGCATATCAATTATATATATGTATATATATTTTACTTTTTTTAGTGGTTGTCCTAGAGTTTACAATACACATTTACAACTAATCCAGATCCATTTTCAAGTCTGTTATACCATTTCATGAGTAGTGTGAGTACCTAATAATAACAAAATAGTCATAATAACTCCCATCTGTGCCTTGTGTCATTGCTGTCATTTATTTCACTTATATAAAAGCATATATAAGATATATATATGCACATATGCATAAGATGTATAATAAGCATACATAATCAAATACATTGTTGATGATATTATTTGCAAGAAACTGTTTTTTGTTAGGCCAATAAAGAACAAGAAGAAAATAAGTTTTTTTTTTAAAGATTTTATTTTTTCCTTTTTCTCCCCAAAGTCCCCCAGTACATAGTTGCATATTCTTCATTGTGGGTCCTTCTAGTTGTGGCATGTGGGATGCTGCCTCAGCGTGGCTTGATGAGCAGTGCCATGTCTGCGCCCAGGATTCGAACCAATGAAACACTGGGCCGCCTGCAGTGGGGTGCACGAACTTAACCACTCGGCCACGGGGCCAGCCCCAGAAAATAAGTTTTTATGTTAACTTCATTTATTCCTCCTTCAATGTTCTTCTCTTCTTTAGGCAGATCCAAACTTTGACCTATATTATTTTCTTTCTCTCTTAACTTCTTTCAACATTTCTTCAAGGCAAGTCTACTGGCAACAATTTTTCTCAATTTTTGTTTCCCTGAGAAAGTATTTCTCCCTCACTTTTGAAGGATAATTTTTCAGAGTATAGAATTCTAGATTGGTGAGTTTTTCTCTCATCACTTTAAATATTTTATTCTCTCCTTGCTTGCGTGGTTTCTGGAGAGAAGTCAGTTGTAATTCTTATCTTTGCTCCTGTATTGGTAAGCTTTTCTCCCCCTCTGGCTTCTTTCAGGGTTTTTTTAATCTTTTATTTTTCTGAACTTTGAATATGATATACTTAGGTGTAGTTTTTGGGGGGCGTTTATCCTGCTTGGTGTTCTCTGAGCTTCCTGAATCTGTGGTTTGATTTCTGACATTAATTTGGGGAAATTCTCAGTCATTATTGTTTTAAATATTTCTTCTATTCCTTTCTTTCTTTCTTCTCCTTCTGGTATTCCCATTACATGTATACCCCTTTTGTAGTTGTCCCATACATCTTAGGTATTCTGTTCTGATTTTTTCCATTTTTGTTCTCTTTGCCTTTCCATTTTGGAAGTTTCTGTTGATATATCCTCAAGCTCAGAGTTTCTTCCATCAGTGGTGTCCCATCAAAGGCATTCTTAATTTCTGTTACAGTGTTTTTGATCTCCAGCATTTCTTTCTGGTTCTTTCTTAGAATTTCGATCTCTCTGCTTACATTGCCCATCTGTTCTTGCGTGCTGTGTACTTTATCTGTTAGAGTCCTTAGCATATTAATCATAGCTATTTTAAATTCTCGGTCCCATTATTCCAACTTCCCTGATGTCTGGTACTGTTGCTTGCTCTGTCTCTTCAAACTGTTTTTTACATTTCAGTATGCCTTATAACTTTTTCTTGATAGTCAACAAGATATACTTGGTTAAAGGAACTACCATAAATAGTCCTTTAGTAATATGGTGGCAAGTTGTCAGGGGAGGGAAGTGTTCTATAGTTCTGTGATTAGGTCTCGCTTTTATTGAGCCTAGCCTTCTGGACTATGAATTCTCAGTTTCCTTCCCTCCACCCCTTAGGTGGGACAGGATGGCTAGAGGGGGCTGGAGTTGGGTATTTCCTTTCCCCCATGTGAGTCAGGCTCTGATAGAACCCCAGCAGGTTAGGCTGTGGTGAAATAGTTTCTCCTGACGGCAGACCTTGTTAAGAAGAACAGAGCACTCTGGCATATTTCAAAATGGTTCCTTTTCTCCTCTGCCTGCTGGAAGCACAAGGGGATTTTTTTCTGACTTTTATTGTGAGAACTTGGTTGAGCTCCTGGAGATAAAACTCACGAAAGCATGGAGGCCCCCTATGAATAGGGATCCCTGGAGTTTTTAACTCTCAGCCTTGTCCCTACTGAGCCTCTAGTAATTTGTCAATTACAGTTCAGGTTTTCCTACTCTGGCACTGGTTTCCATGCAGGATTTTGCTCCAGTAAGTTGTGTGTCTGCCTCTCCAATTCTGGGGGCAGGAGTTTGCTCCATGACCTCCCTTCTCTGATACATCTAAGAGTTGTTGATTTTTCGGTTTGTTCAGCCTTTTACTTGTTGTTCGGATGGAGTGGCAACTTCCAGGTTCCTTACATGAGGAACTGGGAACTGGAAGTCTAGGCTGGCATTTGTCTGGGTCTAAAATAGGAGTAAAGTTGTCTGTGAAGCGTTTTCCTGCCTGACTCTGTGCTCCGTGCTGCGGTGGCTAGAGTAAGATCAGGCTGTTGCCTTTTATGGGTGTCTGAGGCAACCAGCAAGAACACAGCCATCCCGAGACTGTCTGGCGGTCTTAGTTCTTCTTTCTGCTTTGGTCAACTGAGTGCCTTGGAGCACAAAGGAAAAAGGAAACTCTTTTGTGTTCCCCCAAGTGCCTCCTTTAATCAGACCGAGGTTTTTCCTGGGTATCTTGCCTTGCCACAGAGTCAGACTGTTTCATTGCTGTCACCTGCATTTGGAAAGGGTGCTCTTCTGCAAGTGTCCGCACCCAGACATACAGTGGATTTTCACTCATGCGGACAATTCAACATTGTAACAGAAAGCCTGACCAACTGCTCCCTGTGCTGATGTTTGCAGGAATCTGGGGTCCTGGTCCCTGGTCTGCACTGAGCAGTCATGGTCAGCCACTCAGGGACCTCGCTTTTCTCCTCTGAAATATGAAGGTTTGATGAATTCCTCTTTTCCTTCCAATACTGACTAGAGGTCTATTATGTGCTGGGACTAGGGTACAAGACAAAGCCGGACACGATTCCTGGGCTTTTGGGGGGACGTGGGGTAGGAGTCTGAATGGGTTAGAATTGTAAAACTGATGAATTGCAGCCGTGGTTCTCAAGGTGCCATCCTGAGCCAGCAGCACCAGTAGCACCTGGGAATTGTGAGAAATCCAAATTCTCACCCATCCCAGACCTACTGAATCAGAAACTCTTGGTGGGGCCCAAGCTCTCAGGTTTTAACAAGCTCTCAGGTGATTCTGATGTGTGTTAAAAGTTGAGAACCCTGAATCAGACTATAATCTGAGAAGCAAAAGGCAGCATGAACAGAAGCCGTGGGTACAGCCCCTTTGCCTTGTGCGCCCAGATTTTATACTTTAGACTTGGAGGTAAATATCTCCCAATTCCAGTATTCTGAAATTCTGTTTGTGATATTATAATACAGTTTTGAAGTTAAATAATAGATTTATGGAGACATTTTATAGTAATGTTATATATATAAATATGAGCAACGGTAAAGCTAATATATTTAATTCTCCTTATTCGTGGTAGTTGTGTTCTGTAAAGTCTCTGCAAACGCTGAAATAGCGAATCCTGAATCAGTGCTTCTAGAGGCAACGCGGGAGTGGGTTCCTGTGAGACTCTAGTCTCAACATTTTCATCAACCGATCAATACATAATCTTGTTTTACGTGTTTCTATTTAAAGACAATTATTTGCTATATACTGTTTACTCATTAACTTGAACTCATGGCCAAGGGCACTGTAACCCATGCCTAAAGGGAGCTTCTGTAAGACACACGTTTCTTCCACGAGGCCTGCCGCAGCCTTCTCGGGCTCAGGGACACCAGGCAGCACTTCAGCACTACGAGTGGAGGCCATTTTAGACAGCGAAATCACCAACTGAAAGCACAAAAATGCAAAAACATGGCCCTAAATAGACCACCAAAAGGACACTTGTTTATAGACTGAGAACTGAAACAAGAAGGTAGAGCGTCGCCTTGTGCCACCTCGGCTGAGAGTGTGTGCTTCAGGCCACTCAGACTTTTTGCTGCTCTACACATGTCCACAAATTAGCCTGAGAGCTACCGAGTACTGATTTTGAGGGAACAAAGAAATTGTAACAAGTAGGTGAATTCGCAAATATGGATCCACAGATAATGAGGATCAACCATATTTTAATATTTCAATTACATGAAATGAAATGGAAACTTATAATAGTGAACCAGCAATTATTACAAAGCCTTCATTTTCTGCTCTACTAATTGAAAGAGTAAGTGAAATCAAACATTAAGAAGTACTTTTTTGGAAAATTTGTCTATATTGATGTTGCAGTTTGGGAAATTAAACTCTCCATAGAATAAGTTGTTTTCGCTTTGAAATTCTGATGGATTCTTTTTAAAAAATATTTATAAAACAGTTTTTGGCCTGTTGGTTCTTTCTTTCACTTCCTACTGGTAAAAGTATGGTAAAATAAATGCCTAGAAGTTAGAAAAAAATATTGAGGATTAAAGAATGTTATTGAGCCTATTTATTCATTGTATTAAGTTGAAACATAAAATTTCTGTTTTTCTGGTTCAGAAAACAGTATAAAGTTGGCAATTTCTTACGATCTTACCTAATCTTTATTGTCCTTGACAGATTTCATCAGTTATTTAGAAATTGTTGGGGGGCCGGCCCTGTGGCCAGAGGTTAAATTTGCGCACTCTGCTTCAGCCTCCGGGGGTTTCACCGGTTCGGATCCTGGGTGCAGACATGGCACTGCTCGTTGGGTCGTGCTGGGGCGGTGCACCACACAGCACAACTAGTGGGACCTACAACTAGAATATACAACTGTGTACTGAGGGGCTTTGAGGAGCAAAAGAAAAAAAAAAGGATTGACAACAGTTGTTAGCTCAGGTTCCAATCTTTATAAAAAAAAGAAAAGAAATTGTTGAGTTTCTAAATAACCAACTTAGGTTTTTTAAAAATTTTGAATAATATGCTAATTCTATATCCTTCTATAATGTTATACAAACTGTAGACCTTTCTAAGTTTTTCATACTCATCATATTCAAAGTCTAATAATTTTTCCTTCCACTCTCTCTTCTCAGAGACAGCATTCCTCTAAATTTTAAAACTTTTAAATATTCTTTGCTAAATATAATGAGCTTGAGCTTCTCCATATTATGTGTAGAGGGTGTTGAGGGGTATGCCCTGCATAAAAGATTGAAGTATGGGGTTGAATGAGCTTTTTTGCCAACAGCTTAAGTTTGAATGTTGGCTCTGCCATGCCATCAGCTTCTTTGTGCCTCAGTTTACTGATCTGCAGCACAGTACCAACAATATTCCCCCCTTCAAAGAATTGCTGTGACATTTAAATGTACTAACACGTATCAAGTGCTTAAAACAGGGGCCAGGTTGTGGTAAGTATTCAAGAAATGTTGGTGAATATTGTTATAGGGCATATTTGGTATATCTATAAGCGAGGTCCATAGAACATCTTTCTGATGGAAGGAACTTCAACAGAAATCTGCAAATTAGATCTGAGATGAATCCTAGAAAGAGTAAACTTTTGAAGCCAGACTGGACAG
This sequence comes from Equus przewalskii, assembly GCF_037783145.1. Classification (NCBI taxonomy): domain Eukaryota; kingdom Metazoa; phylum Chordata; class Mammalia; order Perissodactyla; family Equidae; genus Equus; species Equus przewalskii. The sequence goes on along the minus strand of NC_091858.1, from coordinate 23,025,076 downwards.
ATCTGGATAAAACTGTTTACCCTTGGTAATTTACCTCATGTTACTGACCCTTGGTTTTCCTTTTTTATAGAAAAAAGTAGTCACATTTCAGGATTGTGTTGAGGTTCAGAAGTAAGGTACGTAGGTCCCTGACCCTATTTGGTCCCTGACCTGCCCCTATTTGCCTCCCAAATTGAAAGCACTCCATCCATTGAAGATGCCAGTACCGTGACACTTTCTGTTGGCTGTGCATACTAAATATTGTTCACTGCAATAGTGGTTTCTGATCTAAACAGGATTTTACATCTGTACTGGAATGAAAATTCACTAAATCCTAAATCTTGCAAAAAACGTGCATGGTATTAAAATCCATCTGAACGTGGGTTCCAAAGGGGTAAAAGATGGAAAAGAGTGCCATCTAGTGGTTTTCTTCCAGTATTGCATGCAAGCATTTCAATCCCAAAGTGAGTCAGGTATGTAGTAGTATTTTGCTTCACGTGGGCTGTTCTTAGAAAAATTGGATGTAAAGCTCATTTTCGTTATTATTTAATGTCAGCTGTAACTTACTGTAATTTCTTTAAATCCTTTAAAAATAATGTCCTTATAAATTTCACCACCTAGGTAAAAGAGTTCTTCACATTTATGTTAAATAATATATTAATTCCATATTTTTCTTTAATTTTATATAAGCTGTGGACTTCATAGTTTACCTAGCATTTTCTAAGATTATCATACTCTTCACATAAAACATAATATTGTTTTTGGGTTTTTTTTAATTAATTTTTTTTTTTTTGAGGAAGATTAGCCCTGAGCTAACATCTGCCAATCCTCCTCTTTTTGCTGAGGAAGACTGGCCCTGAGCTAACATCCGTGCCCATCTTCCTCTGCTTTATATGTGGGACGCCTGCCACAGCATGGCTTGCCAAGCGGTGCCATGTCCGCAGCCGGGATCCGAACAGGCGAACCCAGGCCGCCCAAGCGGAGCATGCGAACTTAGCCGCTCCGCCACCGGGCCAGCCCCCAAACATAATATTGTATTGGTCTTCTTGGAAAGTAGTTACTAACTTGTAAAATATATTTAAATATGCAGAGGAGTTTAACACAAGCATTTTTTAAATAGAGTTTTTACTTTAGTGCAGTTTTAAAGTAACAGAAAAGTTACTCCCGATTTTTGACATCTTATATTATGATGGTACACTTGTCACGACTAATGAACCAACACTGATGCAGTATTAACTAAACTCCACACTTCATTCCAAGTTCACAAGTGGATTAGTCAGAGTTCCAGAGAAATAAACCAATAGGATAGTAAGTCTGTATCTACATCTATATGCATGTATTTATAGACTTATATAGACAGGGATATATTTAAAGATACAGACAGAGAAAGAGAGAGAGAGAGACAGATAGGTTTACTTTAAGGAATTGGCTCAAGTGACTCTGGAGGCTTGGTAAGTCTAAAATCTGCAGGGGGCGCCGCAGGCCAGAGACCCAGAGAAGAGCTGCCTTTCAAGTCCAAAGGCAGTCTGATGGCAGAATTCCTTCTTGCTTAAGGGAAGTCAATCTTTGTTCTCGTAAGGCCTTCAGCTGATCGGATGAGGTCCACCCACACTGTGGAGGGTAATCTCTTTCACTCAAAATCAACCGGTTTAAAATTAGCCATTACAACCACTTTTTCCCCAATGTCCTTCTTCTGTTCGAAGATCCTATCCAGGATACCATATCATGTAGAGATGAAGTGGCATTCTTGTCACATCTTCTTAAGGGGACATGCTATCATCATGACTCATCACTGAGGACGCTCACCTTGGTCACCTGGCTGAGGGAGTGCGTGTCAGGCTTTTCCCCTGTAGTTATTTTCTCCCCTTGCCATAGTGTGCTCTTTGGGATCAAGCCCACACTCAGGGATGGGGAAAGTGGGGTTTAAGCTCTACCTCCTGGATTGGGAGCATGTACATAATGCATTTAGAATTCTTCTGTGGGAGATTCAACTCTTTCCCCCCATTTATTTGTTCATTCATTTATATCAGTATGGACTCACAGATATTTATTTTTGTTCTTTCGATTATAATTCAATACCCCCTTTGTTGGAGTCCAGCTCCAACAGAGTCCAGGTTCCTGAGGGATGAATGGCGTTGGCGAAGGGAATGAGACTGCACACCAAGTTGGTGGAAGCAAGTCTGAAGTCTTTATTGTCAAGTGTGCGTTTATATATATTTTGAGGATTACATAAGTGTCTGGGATACATTTATTTTCTCCCCTGAAGTAGCTTGATTTTTCCCCATGATATCATTTTACTTCCTTAATTTATTTGGGTCGTCAGCAGTTTTTAAAGGTTATTTCCCTTATTCAGTCTTGGGAAAGAGCTGTTCTTTTCATTTTCTGGGTAAGTGCAGTTAATATTTATAGATCTCTACAGTATTCTTTGCAGGGGGCGAGACTCAGGTTATGTTGGAGGACGGAACAAGCCTTGGGGCAAATGTGAGCCAAGGTACGTTTAGACCAGGCACGTACAGGTCCCCACATCCTCTTATATAACTTCCACACTGAGACATCTGACCCTTTAACCCTCTTTCTTCGGCAGGGCCCTGGGGATGTTGAAGGAGTGTTAGTCAGAAGAGGGTCTTATCTATTACAGTGGGATTCACCTTTCCCAGCAGATTCCCCTGGGTAAGCACAAGCGTCATGAAGAGAGCCAAGGCAGCAACTACTGACAGCAGATTGAGCAAGGGGGACCCTCGGCCGTTCCTGCAGGGGTGGCTTTGCAACTCCCATGCTTCGTGTGCTCCAACTGTGTCACTGGGCTGCAGCAGTTGCAGGATGGCGTCCGGCACACCTTATTTATTTTGTTACTCACATTGTTCCAGCTTTGGCGATTCGAGGCTCTTTCGGGTTGGCTCCTGTGTCCCTTTGACAAGCCCCATTCTTTTGTGGGGTTTTTTTGAGCACTTTCTCTTTTTCTGCCACTACAAGATACTCCAAGTATGTCTTATATTTTCCCTGCCCTAGCCCCAGAATCATCCATTTCTCCAAAGAGCCCTAGTTTGCTTTTTGGAGAATGGTTTTAGAAACCAGTATCTAGGTGCTAGGTGTGTGCATTGCTACTGGGGACAGCTCTGTGGCAGAGACAGGAAATACGTGTGTATATGTGTATATTTGCAAAGCAAGGACACAGTTTTGATACACAGAAGTTTCAGTTTACATGATACTTGTGCAAAGGAAGGAATGCCTGTATTGGGTAAATATAAAAGATTCTGTGTAACCTTTATATATTATGATGCATAATAATAAAATGAACACTGGTGAATTCTTCACTCAATCTTTTAAAAAAAATTCTCAGTTTAAGTAACTCAATGTTTTAAAAGGAGGAATGTTTGAAAGGGGGAATAATTTAAGTTAAAATTTGTTATGCATCTACAGGCACTTTCCAAAAATCACCTCTAATTCACACAAGTCTACAAGGAAGATAATAATGTTAGAATTGTTTTTGACCATTTATGCTCAGAGAATTAAGTTACCAGCTCAGGATTGCATTACTAGAGCAAGGCAGAGCTGGAATTTGAAATTGGGTCAATTTTTAGGCAAGTTAAATCTTGCTGATAACGTCTGATATGTTTTTACATTACTAATAGATTTTCAGAGGGTGATCCCGTGCACAATTTCATTTCATCCTAATGAATTCTCCAAAGTAGGCTAAGGCAGGCCCTATTATCCTTATTTACAAATGATGCTAAGAAAAATATTTTTCTTTTATTAATCATATTCAAATGTAGAACGTTTTTAATTCATTTTTTTTGAAAAAAATTTCATTTGTATGGCTATATAAATTTCAATGTGTCTTCAAGGATAAACTGTCAAGATCAGTAGTTTGGTTCTGATATGCAGATAAGCATTTATCTGTGTATTGTTGATGTTCATGATTGCTACTTGGAATAAGTGTGTATTTAGAAAAGAATATATACATATAGAGAGAGAGAAGAGAATGTGTGCGTGTGTGTATATATATGTATGTATATGTATATATATCTTGCATATGTAATATGCAACTTCAGGCTTGGCTAAGAAGGATAGAGTCTTAAAATGTTTAAATGATGTTAAACATAAAAGTCAAAGGATTTTATAATCTGGAGCTACTGTCTAGCACATAGGCCACTAGCCACATGTAGTGAATGAGCAGTTGCAATGTGGCTAGTCCAAATTGAGATCTGCTGTAAGTGTAAAATGCACACTGGATTTCAAAGACAATACCAAAAAAAAGAATTTAAAATATCTCATTAATAATTTTTTATATTGGTTACATGTTGAAATGATAATATTTTTGATAGATTAAAGAAAATAAATTGTTAAAATTAATTTCACCTGTTTCTTTTAACTTTATTAATGTGGATAGTAGAAAACAAAATTATGCATGTAGCTCACATTATGTTTCTACTGGAGAGCACTGCTCTAGACCAATCCAATGAGAAGATTTTCTAACTTTAATCTTCAAGTGAGCAATATTGCTCTAGGTTTTGAAATTTAAGAGAAGAGAGAGATGAACTAAAGAAAGAACTGTCCATGATGGATAAAGAAGATGTGGTATATATATGCAATGGAATACTACTCAGCCATAAAAAAGATGAAATCTTGCCATTTGCAATAACATAGATGGATCTTGAGGGTATTATGCTAAATGAAATAAGTCAGAGCAAGAAAGTCAAATACAGTATGATCTCACTTATAAATAGAAGATAAAAACAACAACAAACAAACAAACACATAGATTCAGAGATTAGATTGGTGGGTACCAGAACGGAGGGGAGTAGGGAGCAGGGCAAAAGGGGTGATTCGCACGTGTGTGTGGGGACGGATGGTAATTCATCTTTGGGTGGTGAACATGGTGTGATCTACACAGAAATTGAAATATAATGATGTACACCTGAAATTTATATGTTATAAACCAATGTTACCTCAATAAAAAAAATAATTAATTAATTAATTAAAAACTTTCCAGTTTTCAAGAATTCATATGAAATAGAAAAGAGTCCAGACTTGCTGGGTTTGAAAATAAAACTGTTTCAACATCATAGTCTCTCTGGGCAAAACTAAGAAATGACTTCCATGCAAAGATGGAATCCTGGGCAGGGGTAAATGTGAAACCAAAGGGTCGGCTTATTAAAACCTCAGGAAGATTTAGGGGCTTAAGGCTGCTGTCCCACAGCAGCCTCACAGCTGCCCCAAGGACCTGTCCCCAAAAGAAAGGTCACTGTGGCTTATGGCTAATGGAGTGAACTCCAGTAAAATCCAAAGAAAAACACAACATTTGTATAAGAGGATTATATTGGTAGAGTGGTGGAAGTACTTCCAGCTGGGTCTAGAGGGGTCACAGACTTTTTTTCCTCCCCTCTCAACCTTTTCTGGAAGGAGGCAGGCTGAGAGCCTATTCACTGGCAAACCTTGGCCATTGAGGATGACTTCAGCGGGTGGAAGCAAGAGCCCAGAAGGGAGACCTGAGAGCTGGGAAGGAGCCAGGGAGCAGAAGTGGGTCCTAATCAAGGAACTGGAAACATGAGCCTTCTTGGGGTTCGAACAGCCGTGGACCAGTGACGGCTGTGCCTCCCACTGCCCCTCCTTTCCAACAGGAGTGTCAACTGCCCTTATCTGTCTCTGTCTCACTCTTGTCTGTTGGACATGTGGGAGGTTGTTGGCTTGTCTTTTAGTTCGTAGGTCTTCAGGTCCAGAGGAAATGCCCCCAAGGAGGAGTGTCCTCATCCTCACCTGGATGTAGTTGAGAGGATGAAATTTTAGGGGATCCTTGAGAGGCCTGAGTATACTGTGCGTGTGAGAGGAGTGTAAATAATGTGTGGCCACAAGGTGCATTCTGGCAGAGTAAAGACGTCTGCCAATTCTTTGACATTCTTCCCGTCCAGAGGTGGGTTCTATTTTCCAACCCTTTGAATCTGTGACTGCTTTGATAACAGAGCACAGTGGAAGTGACACTATGCACATTCCAGGCCAGCCTTTAATAGAGCTGACAGCTTCTGCCTTGGTTTCTTGGAGCCCTGAGCTGCCATGGAGGAATTCTGACCACCTGCTGGAGAGACTGCTTGGAAAGGTCTTAGGACCATATGGGAGAGGGGCCCAGCTGTGCCCAGCTTTCCAGCCATCCCTCTACCCCAAGGAGCTAATACATGAGTGAAGCCTTCTTGGACCCTGCAGATCAGCCCAGTGGCCAGCTGTATATCACTGAGTAACCCCAGTCAATGCCACATGGAGCCGAAGAACCACCCAGCCCAGTCCTGCTGGAATCCCTGAATTCTGTGGATTGTGAACATATCAAAAGTTCTGCTGTTTTAATCCACTAAATTTGGGGTGGTTTGTTATGTAGTAATAGAAACCTGGGAGACACACACACACACACACACACACACACGCTGATGAGTTGATGAGTGACCTTGAACATGTTACTTAAGGTCTCTGCCTTCCTTGTTTCATCAGTAAAATTGGATAACAGCATTTACCTAGCATGGGTGTTAAAAAATTAAACAAAGTAACATATATATAAAGCAACTGGCAAATATTTGGATCATAACATTTTTCTTTATTTCTTTTGTTTCCCTGTCATGGTTCCCTTTACATATATATTAGTATATATATATATTAGTATGCACACACCCCGCATACAGACACACACGAACATATACACATATATATACAAACACATATCCCCACACATACACATATGTATCAGGATTTAAAGTCTCATTCATTTTAGAATTTATAACCACTTACCATTTTAAAACTGATTATTTGTAAACGTGGTGAGGCTCCTGGTATCCTTGGTTCAAGAAATGGATTATTGTTTTGTTGTTGGCAGTGGTTTCTTATCATCAGCTTAAGGTTGTCCTTTAAAAGTCAGATTCAAAATAAATAGACTGAATTTTTCACTAATAATCCGAACAGACATGGTTTACTGTGTAAATGCGGGAAACTGAGCAGAAGGCACAGGCAGGCATGTCTGTCCGGGTTCAGGCTTAGCTGGCCTCGGATCTCAGAGGACAGTGGATATGCAGGCCAGGGTTAGAACGGGTAACCACATCCACTTTTTAAACTGTAATTATTAAAAATCTTTTAGTAGGGAAAGGCATGCCATATGTAGTGTCCATCCTTTGACACCTTGCCTGGAAAACGTATTTCATTTCCGCTAACTCATTTCTTTTAGTTTATGAAAATGGTGGCTTGGTAAGTTTGCTGTCTCACAATGACTCTGGTCCTCGTATAATTGTGACTCCAAAATTGAAATAAGCATACATGAATAAACCAAAGTGAAGTTACGCTGTCTGGTTTGTAGAGAAGTTATTGGACTGCATGAGATAAAGCATCTGTGTATTTGAAGATGGAGAGCCATGCCATGAAAGGAAATCAACCTTTGCTGCGTAATTAGACCTAGACTTCCTGTTAATCAGATTAGCAGCTGCCATTTCCCAGGTCTGAGACTTCAATGTTTTTAAACCTCTCTCTGCCTACCTCCCCCGCCCCCCCCCCCCCCCCCCGCCCCGTTTGATGGGCGAAGGCGGGCAGGTGAAATCCTGCTGTAGTTCTGGGCTCTTTCTGTTAATTAAAATTCTATGTAGAAGAATTACGGACAGCAAACACCTGTCTGGACAGACCCCGCCGCCCAGACAGACAGACCCCAGGGAAGGAGTGGAAAGACCAGACCCGCGCGCGCTGGAGGCGCAGAGAGGGCGGCAGGGCGGGTGCCAGGAGGCCCAGTGGCCTGTGGCCAAAGCTCAGGTCACGGGATTAGGAAATCTGGCTTTGGCCACAGGAAGGGGGGACTGCGTGCTTTTCCGGAGTCGGGTTCCTGGGAAGGCGGGCCGCGGTCAGAGGGCAGGGGGAGGGCAGGCAGGGCGGGGTGCCCGGCCAGCCTTGGGAAGAGGGGGTGCCTCCAAAGGGCGCGGCGGCAGGGGAGAGGCAGGGAAAGGCGTGCGCGGGGATCTGGCCCCGGCGGGGCGCGCGGATCCGGAGCGGGGAGCAGCCCGGGGTCCCCCGCGTACAGCCGCGCCCATGGGCCGCGTAGACGCGGCTGGGAGCGCCCCTGGCCGCGCCGCTGCGGGCTCGCGGGTGCCGGGCGCGCCGCGGCCGCACGCGCAGGACTAGTGGCGGGGGGCGCAGGGCTGGGCGGGCGCGGGGCCGCGGGCTCGGGGGCGCGGGGACGCGGGGCCGGCCGTCGCCTGCAAGGGACGTGCCCCGGGGGACCGCACCCGGCGGCGCCCAGGCCTCGAGGCGCCGGGCCCGGCCAGGGGGACGCGAACCCAGGCCTGGGGCTGATCGTGATTGGGTAAGTCTCGATCTGGGAAGAGAGGCGGGATGAACTTTCTGTGGTGTCGTTTTGTGCCATGCGCGTGATTTTTCCCTGCTTGCGGAGCCGGATTCCCTCCGGTCTGTTTCCTTGCGTCCATTCAGGAAATCGCTCCTGCTGACATCGTCAGACCTTCCCAGGCGAAGTTGCTCCCTTGGTCTGAGAAGCGTTCGTCGCATCTGCGATGACTTCTCCATCAGTCCCCAGAGAGGAGAAAGCCACGGGAGCTTCTTGGGTCTCCTTATGTTAAGCCGGGGCGGCGTGAGTGTCTTATGGGAGGAGCAGCTTCGTGATGGCCAGTCCACCCAGAAAACCATCCAGCATTTCAACTCATTCAGAATACAGTGTTCATTTCAGACCACCCTCTTAAGTGGAAATACAGTGTTGAAAGCTTCGATCCCTGTATAATAACTGAATTTCTGCAGGGCAAGGTGGCAGAGGTTGATGGGTTATCACAAGGCGACTTTTAAAACGTAGAAAGAGAATCGAGTCATTTTCTTGACGACTGGGCTGGAGTGACTCTCGGGGATTGGGACTCAGCCTGAACTTTGCTGCACCAACAAATTAGTGCGATATAGTGCGGTGGTTGCGCTTGTCTACCCTAAAACCTAGGTCCTGTCCCCAAATGAACAGCCTTAAATGTACCGACTAGCAGTATTTTATCATCTCTAAAATTTAAGCAGTATAGACAGGAACTAGTGCAAAAATGTTATATGTCTATGTTTTATGTAATAAAAGCTTAATAGACATTCCACAACTTTCAAGTTTTAAATATTTAAAAATATTTATAGGACACATCCCATAAGTTGTGTACTCTTCCTTAGACTATAGAGGTTACCTAGAAGTTGGTAGTTTACAGGGAATTAAAGATGTTCAATATTTTGCATGAAATAACAGTACAGTGCATGGTTAGAGAACAGAGAAACCGAAGACTCAAAACAAAACATAAAAAGAAAAGGCAAATTTTATAAATTCTATTTTACTTTGCAACGTCAGTAACTCGAGGTTCCTGGAGAGACATGCAGGTCAGGTGGCCTGGGTCCTGGGACCAGCTGCATCCCTACCTTCTTCATGACCTTGGGCAGTCATTGAGTTAATGGGCTCAAATTCTTCTGCAGAATTCTTTTGAATTTTGTGGTCAGATGTATGTTATTACACTGAACTCTGAAGTTCGAGAACTTCCACAGAAATAGACTTTAAGGAGAGGAGGCAGGGAAAAGCAGAGGAGAAAAAAGTTGGAGGAGTGATATGGTCGTAGATGGTGTTTCAAGGTATCCACTTTGTAATAATCGCCCCACCATCCCTGCATGGTCAAGACCTCCTGTCCTCAGCTACCCTGCAAAGTGAGCAGGCATGCTGATCTTGGCAAGGATGTGATGCGATGTGGAGAGAGGAATTCATTCTTCCACTTTGTAAATTTTCTTTTTAGTTTGAAAAGACTTCCTCCGCCTCCCTCAGGAAAAGGGTGCATTTTCTGGAGGAAGAAATTATTGTTCATTGAAAACAAAACAGATTGGCAAGGATCTGATTAGTGACTTCAGTTTTCAGGTTGCAGGAAAGGCAGAGGAGGAGCTAGAAGCCACAAAAGTGGCTTTTTATAGTTTTTTATTTGAGTTCATAATAGTTTATTTACATCATTGTGAAATTTCACTTGCAAATTATTTCTTGTCTGTCACCGCATAAGTGCTCCCCTTCACCCCCTGTGCCCACCCCCCGCCCCTTCCCCTGGTATCCACTGAACTGTTTTCTTTGTAAGAATTTGGAAAATATTTTTGTGTCTGGTCATGATGTAACCTTTTGTATTAAGCATGAACATTCAGAATAATTATAGACCAAACACATGTTTTTCGTTTAAGTCGTTAATTTATCTTTGCCTGTTGATTGATTCAACAAACACAGACCGTCTTTATGTGACAGGCGTTGTTTTAGGTGCTACAAATTAAAAAATTAGTAAAGTGTCAAGATCTTCACAATAAAAAGCCGAAGTACCAAAAGAGAACTATATAATCTAAAATGCTTTGGGAGGTATAAAGAAATAAGAACACAGGGTTTTCATAAAGTAACACATGGTAACAGTAACAGCACCGAGCAAGATCAACCTGGTTTATCCACTGATTACCTAGACACCTTACACACTCGATCTAATTTAAGGCTCACAACCACTGTACAAAAGAGTTAACAGGATTGGCTCTGTTCTACAGATGTGGGTTGTCACGAGTCCAGCAAACGAAAAGTGACTTCCTCAAAGCACACAGCTGTCAGTGGCAGAGCAAGATTCTAGTCCACCATTATTATTAGGTAGATTTTACAAGGAACAATGTTTTCTTCGATTCACCACCCTGAAGTTTAAAATGATTTCTCAATAACAAGCAAATTAACGCATATACCAGGATATGTTTCTTAATGTTCAAAGCAGATCTATTTGATGCAATTTTTAGTTGATTGCCTCTTTTATGTCGTATATTGAGTCATATGTAAATTATAAGTAATTGATAATTTTAAAACCAACTGCACAGGGCTGAAGATTAAGCAGTTTATTAGCATAAAAGCTTGTCCTGTGTTCTTTTCTTTGGTCTCTTTTTTAACACCTTATCTTTAGAATTACTTGGTTGTACTTAAGACATATAAGCAATAGGAGGGGAAAAAATCATATAATTCTATTATTATCTCATATAAGACATATGTAGAAGGCAGAAGTTCTTTCCAACCTCTGTTTATTGTAATCAATTTGTTGTTAAATTTCCCCTTGTTGTAGAATACTATAGGTATGTAACTAAGGGCAGAATTTATTCTCTCATATTAATATTTTTTAAAACTTCATTTACATTCAGAAATACAAATGTTGAAAATTTTAATTGAATGCAAACTTTTCTTTCTTTCTTTCTTTTTTTGCTGAGGAAGATTCACCCTGAGCTAACATCTGTTGCCAATCTTCCTCTTTTTGCTTGAGGAAGATTTGCCCTGAACTGACATCTGTACCAGTCTTCCTCTATTTTTTATGTGGGTTGCTGTCACAGTATGGCTGCTGACAAGTGGTATAGGTCTGCGCTCGGGGTTCCAAAGTCAGGCCACCAAAGTGGAGCACGCCAAACTTAATCACTAGGCCACGGGGCTGGTCCCCAATTTTTTTTTTTTAACAAATGCTAGAGTGATTCCCTGTTAGAAATATTGATAGCTGACTTTTGTTTTTCTAAATCATGACCGTATCATCAGTTAATATAAAATATAAGTTATTTGTGTGGGAAAATGTGATTTCTATAAAAGAGTACAAGTTGTTTACTGTTAAACCTGAGGAAGATATTTTTGACTAGAGGGATGTAAATGTTTTAAGAGGTTCATTGAAAGGGCATTTTAATGATTAACACTAACTGTGCTGCACCAGTAACATTTAATACCTTATTTAAATCAAGATTTCTTCTGTTTTAGTTTTCCATTAATTTTGATATTTTAAAACTCTGTACAAATCAGGCTATACCCCAAACGGCAACACCAAACTAAAGTGAATTATTGTTTGTGTGTTTCAATCATTTCTTTTATTTATGTGTTTAGTGAGTCAGAAGAATTTGATGTATTTCAGAATTAGCATAGAATTATTGACTTTTCCCTGGAAGGCTGGTTGCCTTTTGCAAGCCTAAGAGACGAGTGGGACCTGGAGTCCAGCTCATGTTTTCCTTGCCGAGTCTTGGGATGAGGCTGTGTCTGTCCAGAGTTTGGACAAAGTTTTACCAATCTGGCTAAGTCACAAAAAGTTGTTTGTTTTTTTCCAGTTTATGCAAAGGTGCATGTAGGTTAATAGCAACTTTGAGTCTAAGGAAAATAAAAATGGTAAGGTCCTAGGCCTCAATTTCTTGAGGATTTGTGGTGTGTGCACATGTGTGTGTGTGTACAGGCACACATATGTGTTTAGGGAGACACTGCAGGAGGAGATGAGCAACTTTATACAAAGGGAAATTTGGAAAGTCTTAATGAATAAAGGCATATTATTACATTAGAGATACTGTTCATATCTGATTGTATTTTTCAGGAAAGGACTGTCAGAAGGATCTGGAAAGCACAGTTTTGCTGTGAAAAGCAAAGATTCTCTGCCTACACGTTTTACAAGAAATGTGCAGAAAGCCATTGATAAATATACCTGGTGAGAATTAACCTGTGAAATGCTTCTGCTTTAAAATCAGAGGATGCCTGTAAGGGAGATGGGAAGCAAAGTCAGTGATTGGCTGTGAGTTTCTAGCAGGGAAAAAGCAGTTTTATATTTAGCTTAGTGAAATGTTACACTGCATAAATATTTTAAAATCTGTGTACTGTGAAACTGACAAATCTATTTAAAGAAAGAAAGAGGAAGTCAGCTCAGAGAAGTAAAGCTGCTTGCCAGTATAGCCCCTTCCCTGGGAATGTTATTTATCTTACTCACGTTTGTTCCTGCAGTGACTCCCTGCCATTGTTTTCATCCAGTGGAAGTACCTCTCGCCCAGAAGCCCACAGCTCTTGGTCTGAGTCTGAGACACAGAGTTCTACCACTGGCCTATCTACCGAGCGGAGTTCCATTTACTCTTGGAGAGATGATGTATGTCTCAGAATATTTTGGATAATCCTATGATTCCAATTTATAATGAAGGATTGCTTTCTTACTTTTAAAAAAAAAATCTTTTTTCCTAATTTTAAAGTCATTACCTAATACACACATGTATATACATACATATCAAAGTATTTACATGGCACATGTAAAGACTTAAAAATACAGAAAATATGAGGAAAAAAAAAATCACTCATGGGGCCAGCCCAGTGGTGCAGTGGTTAAGTGCGCACGTTCCACTTCAGCCACCCAGGGTTCCCCAGTTCGGATCCCAGGTGTGGACATGGCACCGCTTGGCAAAAGCCATGCTGTGGTAGGCGTCCCACATATAAAGTAGAGGAAGATGGGCATGGGTGTTAGCTCAGGGCCAGTCTTCCTCAGCGAAAGAGGAGGATTGGCAGCAGTTAGCTCAGGGCTAATCTTCCTAAAAAGAAAAAAAAAAAATCACTCATAATCTCATAACGTAGAGTCTTAAATATTGATAGTTTTGTTTTTTCCAATCCTCCCCCTCTGTATGTTATATATCATATCCGTGGCTAGAAATTCAGGATGGACTCTGACAATTAGGAACTTGAATAAGAGAAAAACTGGGAACGTAAAAATTGTAAAAAATCACCATGATTAGGGCCAGCCCCAGTGGCCTGGTGGTTAAGTTCTTCTCACTTCACTTCAGCAATCTGGGCCAGGTTTCCTGGCACTGACCTACACCACTTGTCTGTCAGTGGCCATGCTGTGGTGGCAGCCCACATACAAAAAGAGGAGGATTGGCAGCAGATGTTAGCTCAGGGTAAATCTTTCTCAGCAAAACAAAACAAAACAAAACAAAACCAAAATCATCATGATTAAGGAATTTTTCCCCAATATTCTAAGTCAGATATTTTACTTTCGCCTTCTAACTTTGGTGGACGCTATTAACTTTAACCCTATTTTTCTCCTTTTTGGAGGTGGGATTTCAGCAGGGTGAGCTTTTTGTCTACAGTTCAGGCTTTTCTTTGGCACTCTGCCCATCAGAGGGTGGCCTTTTGTGAAGCCTCGGTGGCTGGGGAGAACCCTCCACTCCAGTGCCTTCGGGGTCCTGACCCCGCTTTTTTCTTGTTTGAGTTCTGGTTTTCTTTAGCAGCAGCTCCCCACTTCTGACACTCGCGTGGATCCACTTCCCTGTTGGTTTCCGGGCAGTGACTCTCAAAGCTGTGGGAGGGAGAAGGGCGTGGGAGGCGAGGCTGGGAGGGAGTCATCTCTGAAGCGCTCAAGACTTTTGCAAACAAAGTGTGACTCTCTCACTTCTGATGACCAGTCCCCACCCTCACGCCCACTCCCTGTCCCCCCCACTCACACACCCTCCTCATTAGTCTGCAGATGGCGAGTCATCGGCCAGCCAGGACTGTCCGAGCTCTGGGATTCCTTCAGTACACTCCTCATGTCACTATCCAGAGAGGCTCTTACGACTTCCATTTGGACAATTTAAATTACTCCAGACCCTACAACTGATTTTCACTGGAAAACTTTTATTTACTGTTTGAGAGGTAATATTTGCAAAAGCAACAGAATGCAAAAGAGAGGAAATTGAAAGTAAGCCCCCTTTTACGCCCCAGCCCCCAAATCCCTTACTAGGACAAATATTATTCTTGGTTTGCTGCTGATTTGCATTTTAAAAGAGAGAATTCAACGCCTCTGCACTCCACAAATGCAGTTTATTATCAGTTTGAAGGAAGAAGTAACGTGGAGAATATTGTAGAAGTCTATGAAAATCCATCTGAATTGACCCTTTGGATCAGCTGTGTCAGACTGAACATGCACTTTGTTGGTCTGAGTTGTGAGTTAGATTTCAAGTTCACACACCCAAGAAAGGAAATATAACCAGTGCCCTTGCCTTGGAGGCTGCCTGTGCGGTGTTGGTCCTCCCAGAGTAATGTTTGCGTGCTCCTCATTGGCTCTGAGGGCCGTAGGGCGGTTCTTCCAACCGTGGAGAACATACGTGCTGAAAGGTTTTCTCACCCACAACTCACCGCGGTGCCAGTCCAAGAACTCCTAAGACCAGACAGGAAAAATTAATACTCTGGTTTCACCCTAATAACCGTGCCTCTTAGGATAACAAGATTTTTTTTTTTGCTTCATTGATTAAAAGAAGGTGAATGACCTTTTCTATAAGAGTAGTTTTCTTTTTCAGTGGTATCATCATCATCCAAAAAAAATAGCTTGTATTTTGCAGATGTGCTTAGATGTGTCACACCAAATTATATGAGGAACTTATGTTGGTGTACATTTATGTGTATGTGTGTGTGTGCATAGATTTATAGGTGTGTGTGTTCTAGTTTCTATATGAAGGTTTGTGTCAATATGTATACTCATATCTGCGTCTATATCTATGCAAAATCTCAAGTCTCATAACTCATGTAGTAGAAATTATCTCTATTTAACAGTTAAAGAAACTGAGGCTCAGCATGGGATGTAACTTATTAGAAGACTAAAAATCAGAGCACCAATATGTCTGACTGCAAAGTCTTCATTCTTGTTATTGTCATACTCCCTCCTATGTATTCGGTACTTTAAGTTTGTAAGTATCATTGATTATGAAGCCCATATTCCTACAGCTTTTTGTCTTGTAACTAAACGTGCATTTCTTTTTTAGGAGTTTGACAAAGCCAACGCACAGAAAGTACAGCAGTTATTCTGGGAGGTCGAGGAAATGTTATTTGAAGGGAAAGTGAGCCCTCAGACTCAGAATCTCCTGGCTGAATGCAGCGAGTGGGCACGAAGGTCCCTCCATCTCAGGTAGGGAAGTTGTTCATAGGAATTCTCTGGAGTGGCTTGCGGCGTTGCCCCCTCCTGACTTAATACAACGAGTC
Source organism: Equus przewalskii (assembly GCF_037783145.1). Classification (NCBI taxonomy): domain Eukaryota; kingdom Metazoa; phylum Chordata; class Mammalia; order Perissodactyla; family Equidae; genus Equus; species Equus przewalskii. The sequence goes on along the minus strand of NC_091858.1, from coordinate 23,009,337 downwards.
CATTTTGACTGAGAGCATTGCCCAGTCCAAATATGGATCCAGAACACGTGTCCTTTTTGAGAAATCGTATCCTTTGACATGGTATCTGAGAAAATATCGAGACATTCCAATACTAGAGTGCATTTTAATTTGTGAGAAGCAAATCTCACTCATTCTCGCAAAGGCATTACATATGTCACAAATGCAAGAAGGGTGGAAATAATCCATGAGCTTCCCATTCGCTAGTATGTGAGCACATGTATCTGTCGTCAGTGCTGAGAACCGTGCGGGGTGGGGGGGGAGGGGAGGGGAACAGGGTAACTATTTGCCGAATGATCAGATAGAGGAATCTTACCATTTCACCCAGACTCCTTATGTAGGAAGGACCATTGGTTTTTTTTATGTCAAAGATGAAGAATATAGATTGGTTATAAAGGCAAGCTTTTCTTCCTTCAATCACTCAGCCAGACCTACTTAGGGGAAAAAATCCATCTCAGTTATCTGAAGTCCCTCTATATTATATCTGGGGAGAATAAACTAGAAAACTCATACAAATGTCAATGCATCTTCTGGTTACCTCATCTAGGTAACTTTTTAAGAAAAATCTTAACTAAGTAGGGTTTGAATTTTTATTTTCAGTCCTTCACAAGCCCCTTGCTTTAAAGAGTATAATATGGGGGCCAGCCCCAAGGCTGAGTGGTTAGGTTCTCACGCTCCGCTTTGGCAGCCTGGGGTTGGCCAGTTCGGATCCTGGGTGAGGACCCAAACAAGCCATGCTGTGGCGGCATACCACATAGAAGAACTAGAATGACTTACAACTAGGATATATAACTTTGTACTGGGGCTTTGGGGATAAAAAGAAAAAAAGAGGAAGATTGGCAACAGATGTTAGCTCAGGGACAATCTTCCTCAACAACAACAACAAAGAAACAAAAAGAAAAAAGAAACCCATCAACATCACCTTAAAAAAATAAATAAACAAAGAGCATAATATGTCCACTAGATATTAATCGTGGATGCTTACTTTTCTAGGCATGCTGCGCTTACTGAAAACAGGAGCCCAGACTGCTCCTGCCACTGTTGTCTTACATAGGGAAGACAAAAATGAAGGAGGGGAGGGTAGAAAAAAAAAGACTGCAAGGAACAGAAGCCAAATATATATTTATGTAGTTTTATTTATTATATATATGTATCAGTTGACATTTGTAGAGAACTTCTGTGTGCCTGGCGTTACTATAGATGTTCGAATCAACATGTTATCTCTAAGCCATTCGTCAGTACACCAAGGTAACTATGATTATTCTATCTTGCGTACAAAATCAAACAAATGGAATCAGTGGCTTTGAGAGCCAGAGAACTTTGCCTCAAGCCTCTGCATCAGTGGCAAGAACAGTCTGTCCTCTGCCTCAAGGCCTCTGTTTTTTCTGTGACACCATTATGCTTCTCATGTACAATATGTACCTTATTCCTTCATAGGTGCTCCTTCAAAATATTATTTTATCCGATTTTTAAGATTGCAAAACATTTTTCCCTTTTCCAATAAGAATATTAGGAGTTTCCTAATTTTTTTTTTTTTTTTTTTTTTTTACCTTGCAGAGTATTAGGAAGACAGCTCATCCTGCCAACTGATGAAGGCTTCCAACATTTCCAGGGCAGCGAGCCTGGTTCTGTAGTCCACAAACCCTTCTTTGATGCCTGTGAACGCAACAGCAACATCAGAGAGTATGTTTCTACAAGATACTTTTGAAAAGTATTTTTAATTGCATTTTAGTTATTCTTTTTCCTGTCTATCTCAGCCATGAGCCTTGGCTCCATCACTTTGGGAGTTTAGAGCTCAATGAAGGGCAGGTACACAGCATTTTTTTCCCAGGATGCTTCTGATTCTAAATTGATGATGATGACTGTTTGTGTGTGTGTGTGTGTGTGTGTAACACAGATATCAAGGGAGTTAACTTTTGAACTCTGTTTCAAAGACTCTGAAAGGTGGGTGAGAAGCAAAATCAAAAACTGCCTTATTGTGATGGATCCTAAGCCCCAAGGCAGTAGCAGAAGAAATAAAGCTCTCTCCTGTTTTCTTTTGCTCACGAACAGATTTTGGTAAAATCTCTATGCCATTCACACATTTTTGGGACTGTGCCGTGCCATGCCTTCATTTCAACCAAGAGGATGCAAACTCCTAGAATAACTTAGGCTTTTAAGAAGTCCTTGAAACTTTTAATGATGCCTGTGTAAAAATGTTGCTTTTAGGGATATGACTTTTGTCCAATGTAATGTTTAGTGATTTTTAAAATTTGGGGCTCTGTGCTTTATGGCTATTGGAAAGATCCTCCATGATCACACAAACATCGTATTTTTGACGTTCTACCAGCTCTCAGAGACAGTCTGCTTCTCTCCATAGGTTGTGCATCTCTGGCTCTCAGATACTCCCAGTAGCACCCTCGGCCCCTCCCCTGCCGGGCCCTGGTTGCACAGGGGTTGCTCACCTTCCAGCGTGTTCATCCCTCGAAGAAGAGGTTTATGATGTGGATGGAAAGATTGAAGAGTATTTCGCTTTTGACAGAAGAGAAGAGTAAATAGAATTTTCTTTGACATTGATGTAATAGTATAATAATATTAACTTGGTTGGCATGTATTTTGATTATATGCTCACTTAATGTTTGGTGTATTTTTCACTTATCCAAAGATTTTCCATGCTTTTGAGAGCAATGTGCTTCCAAAAGTTTTTAGATTCCTAGCAGGAAGTGTATGTGCTAGAGCCACGCTTCCCTTTCTTTTTGACAACATGGTGCACACCGAAAACAATAATTGTGTACAGCATGCTGGTGAAAGTGGACAAGGCTGCTGGTGGCCTTCATGCCCATGGGGGCTTCTGGTATCCTGTACCTGACTGACCAGAAGGGCAAAGGGGAAGGTTCAGTCTCTGCACTAAACGCATATTTGGTTCTTAAACAAAAGCTACAAATATAATAAAAATTTGCCTCCTGATTGAAAGTTGGTACGTTAAAAAGTGTGCTGTTTAAACAAGAGAATGCTGTGTTTATTTACATATGTATAATGTACATAGATGCATGCATGTTAGATAGATAGCATTATTTTAACTGTGACCGTTGACACTTGTAGTAATTAGAGTGGGTTTTATCCTTAGTGACGACGAATGCCTTGAACCAAAATCAGCTCGGCATCGTAGGACGTGGCGTAAACATGGACTTCCTCCCGTTTCCCCTCATGACTGCATCAAAGATGCGGTGGCTGCAGAAGTGTTTGATGACGTCTGGACAAATGTGGTAGAAATATTGGAAGAGCTGATTAGAAAAAACTGGGAAATTACACTCACAGGTACTTATTTCTAGAATTTGGCCTAATGAAAAAGGAAAAAAAGACCCCTGTTCCTTAGCTGTGTGTCCCGCTCCCCAGCTTGGCCACACCTAGGACATGATTGGGGTGAGAAGGGAAGTGGGTTTTCTGCCTTTGTTCACAAGTGATCTTTAGTCACTTCAAAAAGGGCATTATTGAGGCAGCCCTGATGGCCTAGTGGTTAAAGTTTGGTGTGCTCCACTTTGGTGGCCCAGGTGCAGTTCCCGGGTGTGGAACCACACCACCTGTCTGTCAGTAGCCATGCTGTGGGAGTGACTTACATAGGACAACTAGAAATACTTTCAACTAAGATATACAACTTTGTACTGGGACTCTGGGGAGGGGAAAAAAAAAGGAGAGGAAGACTGGCAAGAGATATTAGCTCAGGGTGGATCTTTCCCAGCAAAAAAACAAAAAAGAAAATGGACATTATTGCTGTTTGAATGATAAAAATAATATATATGCACTCAGGGAAAAAAACACAGAAATAGACAAGAAAGAGGCTAGAGGTCATTCTTGTGTGTGTGGTAAAAAAACTCACCTAACTATTCTCTAATAATGGGATACTGGTTTTTAATTGTTTATGACATTACTTGTAAAGTAAAATTTAAACAGTTAATTTAACAGTCCCTACATTTAACCATATAAAATATTTTCTAAACCACTTGAAATTGAGCAGAAACAAATCATAGAAATGTCAGTGGTGGACGTTAATGACTAGCATTATGTAATCAATTTGTACAATAGGGTAATGATCATGTTAATGTCAATATTTTCCTTTTTCCAACCAAAGGGATTAGTTGGGATATTATAAACTACTGAGAATCTTTCTTGCTCCAGTTTATAATCCCTATATTTCCACCTACCACTGAAATGATAGGCATTTCATAATGTGTGTGTGGAGAAGTGTGACATGGCTCTGTGTCATCCCTGCCCTCTACAGCAAGGTTCAGTGGTCATAACAGACTCGTGGTAACTCAAGAACAAGTATTCTGTTTGTCTTTTTTTTTTGTGAGGAAGATTGGCCCTGAGCTAACATCTGTTGCCAAGCTTCCTCGTTTTGCCTGAGGAAGATTGTCCCTGAGCTAACATCTGTGCCAATCTTCCTCTATTTTGTATGTGGGACACTGCCACATCATGGCTTGATGAGTGATGTATAGGTCTGTGCTCAGGATCGGAACCTGCGACCTCCAGGTCACCGAAGCAGAGTGCACAAACTTGACCACTACACCACTGAACTGGCCCTTCTTTTTTTTTTTTTTTTCCTTTTTTACATGAGCCACCGCCACAGCATGGCTGCTAACAGACGAGTGGTGTAGGTCCATGCCCGGGAACGAAACCTGGGCTGCTGATGTGGAGCATGCCAAAGTTAACCACTAGGCAACTGGGACTGGCCCCAAATAATTCTCTTTGAATAATGAATTTTAAGTACATGTATTAGATAATATGTTTCTTAATAATATTGATTTTTCTGTTGCCACAGAAGGAAAAAAACAGAAAGAAAACTTGAAAGTAGCTGAGAATAAATCTCCACACCTACTCATATCCCGTATTAACACTGATGTATCCAGTGTCCCCCCATCCAGAAGTTCTGAAACTCGAAGTGTGTCCCTGGCTTCTCATCTTAATCCAGCTCAGGTAGATACTTTCCCACAAGTCTTTCTCTTTCCTTCAATGTTCATATCTCTGGCCTCAGTTTGTCAAGAGTGCCAGTCTATTAAAGTCTGTTAGCAAGTTATTTGGGTCTGTTTGTCAATAAGACTAAGACTTAACAATAATTATTTCATGGAGTTTAATAGAATCATCATCTTCTTTAATAGAGCAGGGACACTCAGATTTGAGATTTTTGCACCTGCTTTGAGCTGTAGAGCTGTTTCCATGTTTTTGAAGAGAGAAAAAGCTTCCTCCCAATATTTCTAGCCAATTTGAAGGTTACAGATCTTGTCCTCTCCTCCCGACAGAGTGATGAAAGAATCGACCAATGAGTATGCCTTGGGTTCATTCAACATTTATTGAGTCTGTATTAAGTGGACTGTATTAGGTGTTCTGAGGAGATACATAGTTGAACAAAGTGTAGTTCCTGACCTAGTAAAACAAGAAGTATAATACAAGTCAGATGCGATGCATTCTGTAAGCGATGTGCAAAGACAGTAATGTGGGAGAATAAAGGAGAGAATCATTCATTCTGGCTGGAGCTTGAGGCTTGAGCTCTTAGATTGGAGGTGGAATTTGAGCAGAAACGTGAACAAATGAGCAGGGCTTCCATGGGTAGGAAGTCTGCGTGGGTCATTTCGGGCCAAGAAAATGCATGGAGGCGTGAAGGCCGGGGCGTGTCTGGGGAACAGTGATTGGACTGAGGGTTAGAGGTTAGGATACTGGGACCAGCAGCGGCGTTGTGGCAAGACCAGGGCATTTAGAATCAGGAGACCTATAATGAGAATTATTTTGTCTATATCGTTTAACTTTTCTAAACTTTAGTTTCCTTATCTATAGAATGAGGAGAATAATACATTGTCCAAGGGGTTGTTGTGGAGATAACATCATCTAAGTCTGTGAGAGCTCATAACATGGAACTGGATATATACTAGGCACTCAATAAATTTTTCTCAAAATGTGTCCTTATTCAAAGATCTAGTGGAAAATGAGGCTGGAAAGGATGAGGTGTTCATGGGAGACCTTCAGTGGTGCTAAGGAGTTTGGACATGTTCTGCACAGCCTACCTTGTGTGGGGGAGCAGAGAAAAAGGATAAGACAGGATTCCTGGTCTTGAGGTCCATACACTTTCCTTGGAGGGAGTCAAGCCATGCCAAGCAATACTACACACACGAACACACACACACACGATAAGGCAATCTAGTAGATAGTAGAGTGGATGAGAGTTTGATCTCTGGGTATAGACTACAAGTTTGGAACCCGACGTCACAATTTATTAGCTCTGTCATCCTTTTTTTTTTTTTAAAGATTGGTGCCTGAGCTTACATCTGTTGCCACTCTTTTTTTTCTTTCTCCCCAAAGCCCACCAGTACATAGTTGTATATTCTAGTTGTAGGTTCCTCTGGTTGTGCTATGTGGGATGCCGCCTCAGCATGGCTTGATGAGTGGTGCGAGTTCTGCGCCCAGGAGATAAACCGGCGAAACCCTGGGCCACCAAAGCAGAGTGTGGGAACACAACCACTTGGCCATGGGGCTGGCCCAGCTCTGTGATCTTGAATCAGTTCTTTTCTCTCAAAATCTCCGTATCATTATCTATGGGATCTATGAGGTAGGAAGCTGTGAGAATTAAAAGATATAAGACATTTACTACAGTGTGTGGCATAGAGTAGGCACTCAATAAGTGTTAGCTTTTATTATCAAATACTAATTATGTATTATATTGTATTATAATTATAATTAGATGTCCTATAGCTCATAAATGCTGTGGAGTTCGAAGGAAGAATAGCACACCCTTCACAAAGTAGAGTAAGACATGAACTAAGATAATAGGCAAGACTTGTTAAGCTGAAGAAGAAAAGGGAGGATGTTCGAGGCAGCTGAGATATGCACCTGGCATATATACAATATGCAAATAAACAGCATACTGTTGCGAGATTAAAGGACACAGGCCTGAATAGGCCATGCGGTTCAGCGGGCAAGGGTTTAAAACAAAAATATCTAATAGGATTGTTCTCTTCGCTAGTGTATGGGCTTTACAGTAGGTCTTCTTTGCTTTTGCTGTTCAGAGTAGCTTTTAGAATTGCGACCAGCTTATTGTATTTTTTGGTCTCTTTAAATTGCTCTGACAGGCTCAACAGTATTTCCCCCTTTGCATATTAGAATAGGCACTATAAATCACATAAAAATGAACAGATGATGACAACATAGAAAAGAACCTTTAAGTATCAGCCAATACAAATAAACAAGAAATATGGAAATTTCAAAATCTAGTTTTTTCAGATATTTTGTTGTTTTCAAAGCTTTTTATGGTTTTAAAAAAATTTTTTACAGCTGTTTTGTTGTTTTCATTTGGATAAATGTTAAAAGAAAATGAATGGACAGCAAAGTTAAAAGTAAAAATAAAATTCTAATAGAGCCCACTTTGAAACAGTCAAAGCGTTCTAGTGGTAATTGTAATATGTCTTAATTTATTCCTCTAACACTTCTTTTTATGTATATTCAATATGGGGAAGATGTGATTGGGGTTGCTACATCTGTTCTTGAACTAGAATAGAATTCTAGTGTTAACATCCTGCTTGCCTGAATCTAAATATTATTTTATTTATTTATTAATTTATATTGAAAGATAACATTTATTTTAGTTAATTAATTAATTAATTAGTTTTGCTTAAGGAAGATGATCCCTGTGCTAACATCTGTGCCAATCTTCCTCTATTTTGTGTGTTGTTTTATTTTTATTTATTTATTGTTATTGAGGTCACATTGGTTTATAACATATAAATTTCAGGAGTACATCATTGTATTTCTACTCTCTATAGACTACATCGTGTTCACCACCAAAAGTCTAGTTGCCTAAATATTATTTTAAATCCTAGTTGGTCATATTGTGGGACTGAAGAGGGAATTAATAATTGCTTAGCCCTTACTTCATGCTTTTGCAAATGTTATCTGATTTAATTCTCACTATAACTCTATGAAGTAGGTATCATTATCCCCAGCTTAAAGATTAGGAAATTAAAACTCTAAGAACAATGTAGTCTTTCCAAGGTCACCAACCAGGAAGCAGTTAGAACTGGGAGGCAAAGGTAAGCCTTTGAGATCTGTGCTTGGGTATGTTCCCAGGCTGTCCTGCTCTCCTGGGCAGCTCCCTGGGGCAAGCTGAGGAGGATGAGGGTAGGAGAAGAGGTCCAAGGCAAGCAGACCAGTTAGGAGCTGCGACACCTTTTCTTTCCTTCTCCAAGATCTGCTGTCTTCCTCCCCTTGGTGTGCCCTGGACGCTGATACGCACTGACTGCAGCTGAGGGCTCCCTCGCCTGCAGCTTCCGGGAGCTCAGAGCGCGGGAGGAGAGTGGGGTTTTGCTTTGTTTTCTCCTGGCCTCTCTACCAGGTCACAGTGCATTGGTGACATTTCTCCATGCAGCCACCCTTTCCAGATTCCAGGAAACTCTCCCTCACTTCTTGTTCTTCTGGGCCTTGGTGTGGCTGTGTGTCCCACTGTTATAAGCCTTGGGGGAATCAAGCTATTCCTTGTTAAACTCTCTTTCCACATCGTGTAAAATATGGCCCCTTTATTAAATTTTCCTCAGATTAGTCAGTTTGGGGGCAAGATTTGTTTCCTGCTGATTCCTCACAGGCATCAGTAATTACAATGACACTGGATGCTTTTCCATTTTTATTGTTTTTGCTTTTCTCAGATTCATCGCTTCTCCAGCAACTTTTATAGTGATTTGAATGGTGTGATGACAATTCAAGCAAAACCGCTTCAGCAGAGACCTACCTATTTTGCAGATAAAACACAGTACGTATGATGCGGGCTCGGCAAGCCAAGGAGTCGAAAGAAAGATTTCTTAGACTCTCAAGGTCCGGCAGTAGTGCTCTTTTATTCAGAGAATAGCATGGAGTAGCATGGGGACAGGACCCATGGGCAGTAAAGTGCTGCTGCATGGAGACAGGACTCATGGGCAGTGAAGAGCTGCAGCATGGGGACAGGACCCATGGGGAGTAAGAGCTGCAGCATGGGGACAGGACCCATGGGGAGTGAAGAGCTGCAGCACCGGGACGGGACCCATGGACAGGGAAGAGCTACACTGGGTTGAGGGCAGGGCTAAATTTATAAGGCATAGGTATGTGAGTTATTTCTTTACAAGACAAAGGAAAGATCATGTAAAAAAAGTTGTTAAAATGGTATCAGTGCAGGTTGGGGTCTGGTTATCGGGTGGTCTTATAACTTTGGACACGAATCAGTTCGGATCAGGTCAGGACATCTTATATTTCCCAGAGGATGATATAGATCGGTATGTAGGGCAGGACACTTTCGGCTTCTCTCCCTGGGGCAGCCTTGATCATCATCACGTATAAGAAATAACTCCCCAGCCTCTTTCCTATGCTGGACACACTGGAGCACTGAAGACCACAGAGGACATGAGATAATGAGAATCCCATTTAATCCCACGATCCAGGTGTGCCTGGATCCAGCCACCGTGTAAGAATAAAAACACACTGTTCTGATATCAACCACACAACAGTTACTATTAGGTTGGAGCAGATAAGAAAGGGGGAATGTAGCTGGGAATTCTTAATCTTGTGTGCTATGCTATTTGATTACAAATAGTGAGAAACTTAGATCATTTTTCCAGTGGATGATTCTTCATTGACATTGAAATTGGATTGGAAATGAGAATCTGTCCATTCATTCAACAAATACTTAGGACTGTTTTCTATGGTACCAGGCACTGTCCGAGACTAGGCCTAGTAATGGGCAAATATATATGTGTGCTGTTCTCGCAGTGCTTACATCTGAGTAATTAATTTGATTTGCCTCCCCCAGGAATGAGCAAGAGGACAAATCATTGGGTGTAGGAGCCAGCGCTCTTTCCTCCGCACGGTATCGTCTGGGACGAATCTCAGATAGTCGTGGGCTACAGAGTTCTGCAAAGAAAACGCCGACACATAGGAGGCTGCCTTCTCTTACTTCCGACTCGCAGAGAATGAAAACCCCCAATGTGTGCAGTGAGGAAGTTCTTAGGGGAACAAAACTGTAAGTCTTGTTTCCTTCACGGTAAACCAAAGGCCACGGAGGATAGAGACACTTGTCAAATAGGGCTTATGGTTTATTCCAGACAAAGCATCCTCTGTCACATTTTATGTGGACACTTTTCTAAATAGTTCATCAACTTGAGTATTTACCAGGAGTTCGTTCCAGGAGTATACTTAGCTGCATACCAGAATGTAAAGTCAGGCAGTGCGTCCCATGGCACAGGCAGTGAGGCAAAATGAAACTAATAGTGACATGATCTTGGATGGCCTTCAGTGGCCTTGTCTGTAAAACTAATAATTCACTAATGCTTTTAAATTGCATGATTAATACTTTTATTGTGAGGTTTAATTAATTAATGTATGTAAAATGCTTTAAAATAAAAGGAGCGTATGCTGACTAGTTTTTATCTCTAAGGATGTGTTTCCCTCTATATAGGGAGTTTCAGAAAAGCTTTTGACCTTAGGGACCAACATCAAATCATCGCCTTATTAGAAAGGAATCTGTGTCTTCCTTTATCATGGAATTACAAGGGAGCTTTCCAGCTTTCTCACCTACTCAAGTGTCAGCCCATACTTAGGTTAATAGCAGCTAGTGTTTTTTGATTGCTTTCTGTGTTACCAGCAACAGGTAAATGAATCACATTTATTATTTATTCCCTACCACAAACTTTTTGAGTGGGTACTCATATTATCCCAAATCGAAAATGAGGAAACAGAGGCTGTTTCTTTAGTTGAATAACTTGCCAAAGATCATCCCACCAGGGGTGGCCGAGCTGGGACACCCCCACAGCACTGTCTAGTTTTGGAGGTCATCCCCTGGACCACTGAGCCACGGGTTCTCTGCAGCAAGGGAGGGAGTTACAGAGTGGTCCCCCGGAAGGGGTGGCAGGTGAAAGCAGGTGCCAGTACTTAACCAACAACTGGCTGCGTTACATGGCACCACTTCCAGCTTTTTGATAGTAATGTTTCCTTCACAATTTGGAACTGATATTTCCAGCTTTGTTTGGATCTGCTCTGCTAATTCTTTCAAGGTCTCCCTCCTTCCTCTCGCTGTGGCCACCTGGGACCCCTTCCTCACCCCATGCCCATGTCAACAGCACATCACTGGCTCCCTCTTCCTCCCGGTCCACCTGGGCTCCGCTCTCAGGCTTTTGTCGAAAACCTTTTCTCTTTCCTATTGAAATAAATTCAGACGCCTCCACTGTACATTCCCTTCTTGTGCTGGCCCCTCCCTATCTGTAGACCTGTGTTTTCCAACATTTTTGGTTTGATTTCCATGCTAAGGAGCCCATTTAGAGTATCTTTTCTAATTCCTCCTCCACCTGTGGAATTTTTTTTGTTTTTTTTGAGGAAGATTAGCCCTGAGCTAACATCTGCTGCCACTGTCCTCTTTTTGCTGAGGAAGACTGGCCCTGAGCTAACATCTGTGCCCATCTTCCTCTACTTTATATATGGGATGCCTACCACAGCATGGCATGCCAAGCGGTGCCATGTCCGCACCTGGGATCCAAACCAGCAAACCCTGGGCCGCTGAAGAGGAACTTTCGAACTTAATCGTTGCACCGCTGGCCGGCCCCCCACCCGGGAATTTAATACTACAAATACACTATATATGGTTCATGTACTGTTTTTTATATCTGTGTTTTACACATACAAAGAGTAAGATATTTTTGTCCCATCGAGAACCAATATTTACCCTTTGGGGACAACATCACCCTCTTTGATGTACAAACCTCTTTCCCAGTACTTCTCATCAGTTTTTTCTTTGACCCACAAACATACCAGCCATGCGTATTCTAACTTCCATGATTTTGTTCATGATCTTTCACTTTTATTGAAATAACATATTTTTTCTAATTATCGAAATACTGCAGGTTCATTGTGGAACATTAGGACAATACCAAAAATCTGAGTAGAAATCAAAGATCGCCTGTATGCCCAACACAGAAATATAAAAATGACAACTGTTAGTAAACTTACTACCAATTTTGTCTGTAACTATATTTATTCCTTTCTTTCCGTTATCTTTTTTCTAATACTGTTATCTCGCTATTGTATAATGTGGCACTTTTTCACCTACTTTTTTCACTTAACATTATTCACATTTCCCATATTTTTAAATATTTTTGAAAGCATGATTTTAATGAGTGAAAAATAATCATGTGGTTATGTATGTGATAATTTATCAAGTATTTCCCTATTACTGAAACTTTTCATTTCGTCTGTATTTTCACTGTTGTAATCTGCAGCGAACATCTTTTTATATAAATCTTAATAAGGATGTCTTTAAATTGTTTCTTGATGGTGCAGGCCTAGAAGTAAAGCTACCAGGTCAAAAGTTATGGTTGTTTTTAAGGCTCTTGAAATTTTTTTTTTTAAAGATTTTATTTTTTTCCTTTTTCTCCCCAAAGCCCCCGATACATAGTTGTATATTCTTCGTTGTGGGTCCTTCTACTTGCGGCATGTGGGATGCTGCCTCAGCGTGGTTTGATGAGCAGTGCCGTGTCCGCGCCCAGGATTCGAACCAATGAAACACTGGGCCGCCTGCAGCGGAGCGCGCGAACTTAACCACTCGGCCATGGGGCTAGCCCCTCTTGAAATATTTTTCCAAAGTTTTTCCTGGAATAGTTCTACCAGTTTATAGTCCCACTATAGTACAATACACAAGACGCTCTCTTTCCTGGCAGCCTCTAAACTTTGGGTTGTATGTGTATTTTAAAACTTGATAGGTGCAAAATTGTCATATTTTAACTTTCATAACTTTATTATTAGTGAATAAGTGAATTAGAATCTGTTTCTAGCATATCTATCCGTATTCTTGCGCACAAACCAGACAATTTAATTTTTCAGTGTTAATGTGTGGTAGGGAAGCTCTCCTATCATCCTTACCCTTATTTTATTAAAATTTACTCACCCATCCTGACAAATAAGTTTTACCATCTGGTCATCAAATTCCACAAGAAGAAAAAGTATCCCATTGGACTTCATAGCATTAAATCTATTAAAAATGTAAGAATAACTAACATTTTCACAATTTTTAGTTGTCCCATCAGAGAACATATTTTGCCCCCCCTTTTTGTGACATATCTCTTTTTTGTGACCTTACATAAAGTTTTGTAGTTTTTCTCATAGAAGCCCTGCACTTGTATAATTAATATTATCCTTCATGATTGTTCCACTCCCTAAATTTCTACAGTCCTTATATTCAGAATCATAGACCATAGCACTTCATTATACAAACTGCATTGCGTTGTACTCTACTGCATGTGTTTTCAATTACTTATAAGCTCCTTAAGGGAAGGAAATAGCTCTTCGATTGTTTCTGTGTTCTGCACAGTGGCTGGCATAGTGCAGCACTCAGGAAATACAGGCTGACAGTCAGTGCTAAACAAGAAGGCGACTGGAGCTAGTGGTCCACTCTGGCTCACATTTGTCTTCCTGAAGCTCAGGTCATTCTACTTGGCGTTTCTTTGGGAAGGGAGAATGTGCTTAATGGCTCAGATCAGGAACTTCATCTAGGGTCTATCCCTCACTCTCTTTGCACCCGGATGCTAAGTGACGTGTTGTTGTGTTTACAGGCAAGCCGGCATAGACCGCCTGTCCTCCCCACCAGTTCAAACCTCGCGGAGCAGGTTACCCCCAATAGGCTCGGAGGCTGGTGAGCAGAGCGCGGCAGTTCCCGGATCTCGCCCAGTTTCTGTAAGACAGATTTCATTATATTTAAGAGCGCCATTTAGATAGTCTGTTGGGAAACAAACAAACAAACAAAATATAATTTTGATGCTTCCAAATGAACTCAGTACCATAAATTATCTCCATAATCTGCTTCCTGAAAGTAAATGGCTTGTGAGAATTTACACGTGGTAGGGGGGTTTATTCACTATTTTGTGAAATAAACACGTGCCTTGAAATAAATCAGAAAGTCTGGGTATCAAGGAAATATCTGATGGTCAGAAGGTATAGAGAAGAAAATAGCATGAAGGCTAGGTGGGGAGACAGGCAGATCTGTGTTTGAATCCTGCCACACAAGCTCTCTGTACAATTTGGAGCAAATTAATCTCCCTGATCCATACTTTTCTCATCTACAGAAGAGCAATAATGATTCCTACCTCAAAGAAATGTTGTAAGGACTCAATGAATTTATAGATGTTGAATAATGCCTGGCATAAATTAAGAACTCTCCCATTCCCAGAAGGCAAGAGTTGTAAAACTTTAATATTTATCCTAAGAATGTTGTGGCTTAGAGTGAAATCATAAAAGAAGGCAAATATCACATTAAAAAAGTCTGAAGCTTCTCAAATACAGAATTACATTTCTCTTATGATTTAAATTAAGAATTTTGTGTGGTTAAGTCTTTTAATTCATATTTACCTGTTAGGACATGACCATTTTATCTGGTTAAATAATACAATTACATCATTAAAATATATTTTGATATTTATGCTTAGTAGACTTTATTCTTAGCAATATCTAAATAAAAGTTTTCAAATAAGCAAGTGAATGGATAAGTGAGTGAATGGTTAAAGCGTATATAGATTTCCCTTTGTCTTTTTAAGGATTGCATTTATTTTAAACAAGAACCTCTTATCCCTCCTTTAGTACAGAGGAAGGCATCCACAAAGCCGTGTGTTAAGTGCGATACCGGACAGTATAGAACGGTCGCCTCTTCGAGAAAGATCTCTGACTGTGGAACAGTTTTCAAGGCCCAGCACAACCCATACATTTCGGGTAAGTTGTCCGTTACCAATAACTTTAATTTTTAAAAATATTTGAAACCATAAAAGTGATCCCTCATTTTATTTTTCTTCTAACAGTCAGAGATGCCTCGAAAAAGTTCACTGACCGTGATGGAATTTGCTAGTCACACATGGACAGGTCAAGGTTTGACAGGTCAGTGTTCTCCATATATAAATAAAATGATGTAATATGTGACCTTTGAAGTTTCAGAAGGAGAAATTGAAGATGATCTCTATTCATAGGACTATTTTGACCATGTAAGAGGAAATACCAACTTTTTGTGGTCTATGGCCAGACCTCAAAAATCTCTATAAAGAGCAAAATTGCAAAGACAAGCATTTGCCAGCTGTTGGTTGTAAAGGGGAAAATGCCCAAACGCTCTTTATTAACTTGGCGGCTCGTTCTCATAAAAAAGGAAAATGCTGTCTTATGTCCCTTAGGAGAAATCAGTGTTGCTGTCTGCTTTGGAATTTTCATGCTTTTCTCCTAAATGAAACCCTGATCTTACTTCTCTTTGAAGACCTAATTATAAAAATGTTTGATAAAATTAATACAGATATCCTAATTATTTTATAATTTAGAGTTTTACAGATAAATACCCATTCTCAGCCTCAGAGGCTGTTTGAAGCATAAAGTTTTTAGTCTGAATGCAGGCCAATGATGTGGTAATTTTCAAAACTGCTACCAACTCTTTTGTTCAAGGAGGCAACATAGCATTGTCATGAGTCATGTGGTGTTCCACTCTGCAATCAATTGCCTGGTTTCCTCCTGGCTCTACTATCTACTAGCTGTGCAACCTTGGGAATGCCTCAACCTCTCTGGGCCTCAGTTTCTTCTTTTATAACAAGCTGAGTGGATAAAATAACTATTGGGAGAATGTATACAGAGGACCTAGCTAGATGCCAGGCATATACTGTTGCTCAAAAATCATAAACCATTTGTATTATAGATAATCTGAAATGTAAAGGATAATTTGCTGTTTTAAGGGAAATATTTAATATATTATAATTTTAAAATAAATGTAAAATTTAAGCATTGGGACAACATAGGTTTATCACTGTTTGCATGAGCTCTTCTATAGTTCAATATCATAGTGATGTCAAAGATTCTTCAGCCTTTCGAGATTTTTCTCCAATGCTAATAGCTCTAGGCTACTGTGCCTTTTTGTTGCTTTTTTTCTTGTACGTTCCCTATCAGTGTTAGTGGTCATTGTCAATGACAACAGCTACTTCTCTAAAAGGCAGCCATGCTACATTGTCAGGTAATGCTCTTAACAGAATTGTGGCTGAGCAGGGGGAAAGTAAGCATCCAAGTTTGTTTATTAATCAATAACAAGGTAACAAGTGCTCACTCTGTACCCAGTCCCGTGCTCAAGGCTGAGATTCAAACACCAAGGATGTTTTGGTCTGTGCCTCAAGGAACATTCAGTCTAGTGGGGGAGATGGAGAGGGCTATGAGAGTGATGAGCAGGGCCACCTAGCTGGAGATGCAGGAGGGTAAAGGGGCCTCTGGAGGAGGTGGGAGCCGCAGGCATCAGGATGAACGTCACGTGGTGTGAGACAGAAGGAGTGAAGGTTGACAAATATGATTCTGCGGACGGCCAGCAGACAGTGGTCCTGAGGAGGGAATCCAAGGACTCTTGATGAATTCAGTTTTGGAGACGTTGCCTGCAGCATGCTGAGGGGAGATGGCTAATAGTTTGTTGGGCACACACAGCAGTAGAGATTAGGAGAGGGAACTGGGCTCTGAATTTGTTTTGAAATCTGCACTCTTAATTTTTTCACCAAATACTAAGTCAGTGTATTCTCTTGTCAATAACTTTGTGACAAATATTATTATTGATAGTTGGGAGCCTTTTTAATTTCTATAAAAGCCATCAAGGGTACATAAGAGAGATGTTTCTGTATTTCTAAGGATTTATTTCTTTTTCTCTGACATGCAGACATATCTCTTTCTTATTTTTGCCTTTAGGTCAAAAAGCACCAGGAACTATTAACTTAGGAACATTTGTTCTGTGGCAGAAAAAAAGGAGAAATTGAGGGGATATCACCAACAGTGGGAAGGATCTTAAGGCAGCTGACATTGCTTCTGTCCCTGTGAAGTAGCAGGTCTGGCAGAGCTCCCTGCTCAACTTCCGGGGCCTTAGGGATCCACCTTGGGATAGAAGGTTCTTGCAAACCCACCAGCTCTGGGAGAACAGGTGGCCAGCACCCAGGCTTGGTGAAGGGGGAGCATACTTCCTTCTTCTCAGGACCCAAAATGGTGGTTTTTGCATATGACTATTTCCTGGTTTGTGTAAAAGGGAAATTAAAATAATTTTTTTCTTTTTAAAAAATATCATCTGCATGGAATGTACAAAACCATTCCTTTGAGAGCTGGAATTTTTAACATTTTAAGGAGAATTACTTTACTTTTGGTTGGTGTTTCAGGTTCACAGTATCAGTCTAAATCTTTTCAGAGGACGACCTTGACTTCCAGAAAGAGATTCCAAGTGGTGTCTTGATGTTCCTTCGGCAGACCTACAACGCGGTTGGAGCACGCAAAGCCTCAGCACACCATTTATCACTTGAAAAACGGAAGAACAAGTATTATATTATGTATGTTTGTCTGACAGTCTGAGATGTTAGACGATCTGAGAGAAATGCAAACAAATGGACAACTTAATTTTGAACACTTTGCACTGTAGAGAGAATACAAGTTAAACTGACCAAGCTTCCTCTTTATGGGGACCTTTATTCCAAGAAAAGTTCTTTAGGCTTTCCTGAGAAGAATCTGATATGTGTTTATAATCCGTCATTTTATCAATTATACATAGACACACACAGAATTTGTGTATGTATTCACATACTACTTAATATATAAGAGTATATTAATCTGGGAATATGCCATTCTGTAACTTTGTGTCTTGACATATTTTTTGTGTCTCATCCTGTTATTAATTCCGTCGAAATGCTAGTCACTAATAGATATTACTCCCTTTAGAAAATAGGAAAAATCCTAGTCACTAATAGATATTACTCCCTTCTTTAAAAAATAGCGAAGTCATCTTTGGTACAATATGCCAGTTTGACTCAGATTCAGTTTGTTCTAGTCATGGTGCTGACTTTCTTAGGCCTTTTTTAAAAAGTACTTTCGTCACGAACTTCTTTGGGGAATGGCAGTGGCTAAGTTTCCCAAACCAATGTTGTTTTACTAGTTTTCATGTCAAATTCAGGCAGTCTATTTAAAAGGATCCCCAATTTATTGATTTTTCAAGCTGAATATAAACATATCTAAAATCTGTTGCATATGGTTTCATCTTGATAGTTTACAGTTGAAGTGCCCGTCCAGCGGAGGGGAAGCTTTGCAGCAGCATCTGCCTTGTTTGATCACAATCTGATCTTTGCGCAGGTGTCACCTCTGCACAAAGCCTCCCCTGATCCCTCGGTCTAGAGCAGCAGCCCTCTCCACTCTTGGTCGTCTTGCCCTGCTTTATTTTTCTTCCGAGCATGTGTCCCTATCTGACATTAATATAGGGAATGGAAGAGACAATGCAAAGAAGAAATGATCAAGCAGATGCAAGTCTCTAGGGTCATTTTTCTTTTGCTCCCTCCGCCCCATTTGTTTTCCTTTATGGTGATTTAAATCTTTAGACTCATTTTGATAATTCTCAGATCTCAAATCACCATAATTTCTTCTTTTCTCTCAGATAATTATATACATATATATATATATTTTTTTTTTTTTTCTGCTGGGAAAGATTTGCTCTGAGCTAGCATCTGTTGCCAATCTTCCTCTTTCTTTTTTCCTCCCCAAAGCCCCAGTGCATGGTTGTATATTCTAGTTGTAAGTCCTTCTAGTTCTTCTATGAGAGCCATCACCACAGCATAACAACTGACAGATGAGTGGTGTGGTTCCACGACCACCAAACTGGGGCCATTGAAGCAGAAAGAGGGCTGAACTTCAACCACTAGGCCATCAGGCTGGCTCTCAGATAATTATATTTTATCAATCTAATTTTCATTAACCCAAAATAAACTTTGTATATATATATATATATATATATATATGCATATATATATATATATATGACAAATCATACACATATATAGTAAGTTATTTTCAGACATATTTCTGGTTGTAAGAAGAGAGGATTGTTGCCTACGTATAGATGTCTGGAAATTAAAAACTATGTGGGGACTGAAATTAGTGTTGAGCTTTATCACAGAGTGACAAAACAAAAAAGACCCTAGAGGCTTGCCTCTGATTGATCATTTCTCCTTGACATTCTCTATTCCACTTTCTACAGTAATGGAATATGTTAGGGAGTAGACACAAGAATGATCACTGAATCTACACGTCTTTTGAGTGGTCACAGCTTTGTAACTCTAGCAAATATTCCTATGGCTTCATTACCCACACAAAGGAGACCAAAGCAGTTTGAGAATTTTCTAAACTATCCATAAACATTAGCTAGAGAAACTTTTGAAGAGAAACTATCAGTGTCAATCTTGCAGTTGTTAAACATGAGGAATTCCTAGACATGTGAGCAGTCTGGAGCGCCTGTTCCTGAGGGTCTCCAGTTAAGTGCTCCCTGGTCTGTAATTACTGCTAACTGTGCCCTTGCTGTCCACCCTGCTCCTGCAGAACCGTTCAGGCTATTTCACGTCAATTTCCAGGAGCCATCTAACTCCTTCCCTTATCAGCCCAGACTTCTTAGAAAGGAAAATGACTGATATACATACTAAACTAACATTAAGGTAGAGTGTCCAAGACAAATTATTTTTTTCTTAGAGAACCACTGAATGGCTTTTGTGGTAGCGTTACTTTATTTAGTTTTGGAGTTTTGCAAATAAGAATGTATTTTTTATACATATTGATAAAAATACTTTAAAACATAGAATGAAATGCGGTGATCTTGATCCATATCTTCTAAACATTTTTGATTAGAAGATAAAGTACCATTTTAGAGATAACATAAAGGTGTGGCTGTGCCACTGACTTTAAAAAGACCTGCTCAGAGCATATATTTTTATGCCTATGTTAAAGATAATATTTTATTTATAGGTAAAATGAGATGTAGAGTTAGCAAATAACGCTTTTATCAAGGACTGTGCTTTTAAAATGATTAGGTAAAAATTAAGTCAGTGTTTTCATAATGATCTACTTTGATAAATGAGACTTATCTTAGAATTTCTGTGTTAAAAATTAAAAAGGGCAAATTGAATTACTCCAGAGATCAATTTTAAAATTAAGGTTAGTGGTTACATGAATTAAAATATCTGTTAATTTATCCAAAACCAAAGAAGGAATGAAGAAATTTAAAAATAATATAAAAATATGTAAAATACCAGAGAAAACTGTTAGATTTTATAAATTTAATATAAAGGGAATTATGCATATTGATATTATTCTGAACTAGAATGGAATTTCTATACCAATTAGGTGCATTTTTATAATATCATCAATCATTTGGGTATTATGTTTTTATTGTCATTGTTTTCTTATGACTACAGATCATTGTTCAGGATTTTTAATTTTTAATAAAATATAAAAGTGTTGAAAGAGTTTTCAGAACTTCATTACATTCATAAAGTTTTAAATTCCCAATTTTTATATAATTTCTGTATCTCTCTACTCTGCAGTTTCTAATACAAAGGTTATTCATTCATTTATTTCCTACCAGACTTTTCCCAGTGAATTCAAAATATATATCCATATACATATGTTTGTGAGGATTTTACCTAATTTATGAATACTTTAATCTTTGTTTTAGAAGATGACATTCTTGTGTAGGAATCATCATGGATTTCTTATTTCATCAAATGTTTATCAAGCACCTTCTTTGTGTGAGATTCTGTTCCAAGCATTGGGCTGAACAAGACAAAGTCTTTGCCCTAATAGAACTTAGATTCTAGTGGAGAAGACAGACTATAGACAGATCAATAGAAACATAATATAAAGTCAGATAGCAATAAGTGCTATGAAGACACATAAACCAGGGCCAGCCCTGATGGCCTAGTGGATAAAGTTCAGCCCTCTCACTGCTTTGGTGGGCTAGGCTTGTTTCCCAGTCATGGAACCACACCACTTGTCTGTCAGTTGCCAAGCTGTGGCAGTGGCTCACATAGAAGAACTAGAAGGACTTACATCTAGGATATACAACCATGCACTGGGGCTTCAGGGACAAAAAAAAAAAAAAAGAGGAAGTTTGGCAACAGATGTTAGCTCAGGGCCAATTCTTCCCTGCAAACAAACAAAAAAAGAAACCAGAAACATAAACAACCAAGGTGACAGAGAGTGGAAGAGCTGTAACTTTAGCCAGAATAGTCAGGAAGCCTTCCTTGCAAAGGCAATATTTGAGCAAACACTCTCAGAAGATGAGAAAAGAAGCCATGGAGATATGAAAAGAAGCATTCTAGACAGAGAAAAAACCACACAGGCCTAAAACAGGAGCATACCTGGAGGTTTGAAGGACAGCAAAGAGGCCAGTGGGACATGGGATGGAATGAGCAAGGAGTTGAGTAAGAGGAGATGAGATCAGCAAAGTGATAGGAGCTGAGGGATTAAGATCTTTTTTGCCTTGAAAATTGTAAGTTATCGGAAATAGGAAGCCACTGGAGAGTTCTGAGGACAGACTGATGTAACCTGACATGAGATGATGATTAAGATCAAATAATTGTGGTGCAGCTGGTAAGAAGTCAAGGGACTTTGGATATGTTTTGAAATTTGAGTCAACAGGATTCGCTTTTGGACTGAATGTGGAATATGACTAAAAAAGAATCAAGATAGGCTCCAAGGTTTTGGCTTAACACTTAGAGAGATGGTGTCATTTACTGAAATTGGGAAAATTGAAAGCATGTTGGGACATGCTACATTTGAGATGCCTATTAGATGCCCAAGTAGACATGTTTGAATATTTGCACCTGGGGTTTAGAGAAGAGGTATAGACTTTAGGTACAAATTTGGCAATTGTCAACATATAGATGGTATTTAAGGACTGAAATAGATGAGATAACCAAGAGAGTGAAGGAAAAAAGAATTCTGAGTCTTGGGCATTTTAGCATCTAGAGGCATGAGATGTGAAGAGAAGCTAGCAAAGCAGACTGAGAAAGAATGACTGGTGAGGGAGCATAAAAATCAGAATAAACATCAAGAGATATGGGGGCCGGCCCCGTGGCCAAGGGGTTAAGTTCACGCTCTCCACTGCGAGGGCCCAGGGTTTTGCCTGTTCGGATCCTGGGCATGGACATGGCACCGCTCATCAAGCCATGCTGAGGCGGCATCCCACATGCCACAACTAGAAGGACCCACAACTAAGAATGTACAACTATGTACCGGGGGGGCTTTGGGGAGAAAAAGGAAAAAATTAAAATCTTAAAAAAAAATCAAGAGGTATGGAATCCTCAAAGTCAAATAGAGAAAAAAGTTTTTCAAAGAAGTGATAAGGATTCAAATATGTTGAAAACTGTTGACAAGTCAATTTAGGTAAGGTCAGAGAAATGACTAAGATTTAGCCACTTGGAAGATATTGGCGCCTTTGACAAGATCTGTGTTAGTGGAATGGAGAAGGCAAAAGCCTGAGGGCAGAGAGCTCAGGAGAGAATCAGGAGAGGAACTGAAGACCATAGGTGTGGACAGTCTTTTAAAGATTCTTCTGGAAAGGGAGCAGAGGACTAGAGATGTGGATTCAAGAGTGATTTCAGATGGGAGAAACTGCATCTTATACACTGCTAAGAATGATCCAGTAGAGATAGAAAACTGATGATTTAGGAGAGAGAGGAGAGCTGCCAGAGCAGTGTTCTTTGGAGGGGCCCAAGTAGATGGGATAATTTGAGATAGGAGCATGTTCAGTTCAAACTTCACCAATCGTGGATGATTTACCAGTCCTTGTACCTAAAAATGTGTTAATTCCTTCCTCTAACAGAATTGAAAAGAAAAGCTTTTTACCCCTACTTCATATATCTTTCTAACAGACTCTCCTCTGAAGCTTCCTAGGTAGAAGCTTCAAGTTTATGGAAAGGCTATAGTGGGAGGAATGTGGTCAAGCGACCACAGGCACAGGGGCTTCTGTGCACACAAATACACTGGATCCATGAGAGCACATGCTGGTAAAGAGGAGGAGTGAAAATAGAAGAAGATGAATAGGACTAGGAATGGTTGCCTGGTAAGATACTGTATTCTACTTATGACAACCTGTAAGTAGGTTTTGGTCACTGTAAACAAAGTAATATGAGATCTGAAAACAAATTTTCCCCTGATACTTGTCTTTTTATTAGTTTCATTGTGTATGTGGGGGGGGGGGGAGGTGTGTAGGGGTGTGTGTATGTTTCCTAGTAACGTTCATCTTGATGAATGTCTTCATTGTTTGGTTTAAGAATGTTGAACCAAAAAAGAAAATTAGCTACAGTGCCCTCTGAAGGACATGGGAGTGTGTCCCCACTGGAAATTTAAGGAAGAGTGGGAGAGCTGAGGGAATAGCAAATTATAATTCAGAAGTAACATTCAGAGGAGGCTAAACTTTCTCAAGAAAGTCTCTAGAGTTCACAAAAAGAGCATTTTGGGGAAGTGGTGGAGTGTTTAGGGATGGAAGTTTTAGTTTCAAAGACAAAATATTTAAAAAATGTACACAACCTAAATGACTCGAAAAATAATCTTGGAGGCATTCTGCTACTGAGTCTGAATGAACAGTTTGTATCAAACTGACCCTTCCAATGAAAACAGCTAAAAAAGCTGTAAATGGACAAGAAATAGCTAACTGGAGGAAAAGAAAATAAAAAGCAGCCACAAACTTGAGAAAGCAAATTCAGAGAGGGGAAGAGTACATTGAGGTGAACCCCGTATTTGCCACTGTTTGCCACTATTTTCCCCCCGTCAGAATATTTCAGATTGATAGCATGGGACATAGAGGCCAAGAAAAAAGTGGCATCCTACAGTTTGTGGCAAGTTTGACACTAGGCTGCCAAAAGGAAAGACCTTGGGCAATGCCCAGTCTTTGAATTGACAGCCTTGAAGGACTACACTCTAGGAGTAAGAGCAAACTCGAAAGAGGACCTCAAGATACTTGAAGCAGAACCTAGAATTAGTGCAACCCCTTCTTAGATCGAGGTGATCAGCCCATATTTTATGTGACTGCTAGAAAAAATTAATCCTTTCAGAAGAAATCACCCCCAGTTTCTACTATTTTTCATATACAATGTCCAACATTCAACCTCAAATCAATAGTCCAGAAAATATGGCCAAATGACAGAGAACCAACAGAAAAGGAAAACAGACTCATAGGTGATTAAAATATTAGCATTATCAGATACAAACTATGAAAAATTTGACAAGTGTGTTCAAGAAAATTGATTAAATGACAGATCACTTCAACAGAGAACTAGAATCAGTGAAAAAAATAATCAAATTGAAATTCTAGGACTGAGTAACTCACTGACTGAATTGAAGAAATCAGTAGCTAAATTTGACAATAGATTACACATAGCTGGCAGGAGTTGATTAATAAACTGGAAGGCAGGTCAGTAGACAATATTCAGTTGGAAGCATAGAGAAAAAAATGGATATTGTGAGAAAGATTGTGAGACCGTGTGGAAAAAATACACCATATGTTGAGACATCAAGGAAAGTCTCAACAAATTTCAAAGGATTGAAATAATTCAGTATGTTCTCTGATTAGGTGGAATTAAACTGGAAGAAGTAATAGAAAGATAAACAGAAAATTCACAAATGTTTGAAAACTAAGCAATACAATTCTAAATGACCTATGAGCTAAAGAAATCACAAAAGAAATTATAAAATATTTAAGCATAATGATAATGAAAATAAATTCATAGTAGCATTATTGACAATAGCCGAAAGGTGGAAACAACCCCAGTGTCCATCAACAAATGAATAAATAGAGAAAATGTGGTATACACATACAAAGGAATATTATTCAGCCTTAAAAAGAAATTCTGATACATGCTACAACATGGGTGAACTTTGAACACATTATGCTAAGTCAAATAAACCACACACAAAAGGACAAATATTCTATGATTCCAATTATATGAAGTACATAGAATAGGCAAATTTCAGAGACGAAGTAGAATAGAGGATATAAGGGGGAGAGGAGAGTGGAGACAAATAATTTCAAGGCAGATTCCAAGAAAGCAGAAGAGCTGCAATTATAAAGAACAAAAATCAATAAAATTGAGAATAAATGCACAGCAGAGGGAAAAAAAAATCAAGAAAGCCAAAAGCTGGTTTTTTGAAAAGATTTATAAAACTAATAGCAAGACCGGTGAAGAAAAAAGGAGAGAAAGCACTGTGGGGGACTGGTCTTGGCCATGCCAAGATATGTCTCTTTGGCATGAGGATTATTTGAGGCTGATTGCTTTTGATAAACTGGGACAGGGAAGGAGGATCTGAGGAATGGAACTTGCTTGCCCCTTGTTAGGACACGTTTACATTTGTAAGGGAAATCTCTATCTGTAAAAGGTGCCTCCCTCTCTGTACCAGGAAGAAGAAAGGAGGTGACCTTCTCTCTAGAAACTCTTAATCAATACCAAAGGCAAGGACTTAAATCTGCATTTGTTTATTGTGCTTGTCTGGTAACCTCCTGTCACTGACTTCCCTCCCCCTCCCAACGTTGGCATTTCTTTAAGGATTAAGCATCTTTCCTTAGGCTAGGAACTGATTGCTGCACTCACCTGTAGCCACCCAGCTCTAGACAATAGACTTGCCTCCAGCTACACCCTCCAAGATAGCAGACCTACTACCTGCTGTGTCCATCAAGTGCTGTGCCCAACAGGGCAATCTTGTGACTATTGTGGGAGGGACATTTCAATCATATGTGAAACACCCTGTTTGGGGGTATATAACCACTCTGTGCACCCCATTTCTTCGATGCCCATTCTTCCTTCGGGGAAAAAAGGCCCCGGGCCATGATTCCTCATAAAGCTTTGTTTAATTTTCTCTTGCTATTCTGTCTCATGTGAATGTAATTCGTTCTCTGGCCAGACGAACCCAGAGATGGTAGAGGAAATAAATGTCTTCCTCCCCTACAACACAAAATAACATCAGGAATGAAAATGGGCATATCACAACCAATCCTACAGATGTTAAAATGCAATTGGTATACTATGAGTAATTTGATTTGATAATTTAGATGAAATATTTAAACTCTTTGAATAATATCACTTATCACCAAAGAAGAAACAGAAAATCTGGAAAGATTTGTATCTGTTACAAGACTTAAGTCTATTATTAAAATCTTTTCCACAAAGAGAACTCCAAGTGCTGATGACTTCAGTACTTAATCCTCCCAAATACTCAAGGAAGAAAATTGCATCTGTAGGGGAGGAAGACATTTCCTCTTCCCAAATGGGGGTTCGTCTGGCCGGAGAACGAATTAAATTCACATGAGACAGAATAGCCAGAGAAAATTAAACAAAGCTTTATGAGGAACCATGGCCCGGGGCCTTTCTTCCCGGAAGGAAGAAAGGGCACCGAAGAAGTGGGGTGCACATAGTGGTTATATACCCCCAAACAGCGTGTTTCACATATGATTGAAATGTCCCTCCCACAATAGTCACAAGATTGCCCTGTTAGACACAGTGCTTGATGGACATGGCAGGTAGTGGTCTGCTATCTCGGTGGGCGTAGCAGGAGGCAAGTCTATTGTCTGGAGCTGGGCGGTCACAGGTGAGCGCAGCAATCAGTTCCTAGCCTAAGGAAAGATGCTTAATCCTTAAGAAATGCCAACGTTGGGAGGGGGAGGGAAGTCAGTTACAGGAGGGTACCAGACTAGCACAATACAATGCAGATTTAAATCCTTGCCTTTGGTATTGATTAAGAGTTTCTAGAGAGAAGGTCATCTCCTTTCTTCTTCCTGGTACAGAGAGGGAGGCACCTTTACAGATAGAGATTTATTACCTTACAGATGTAAACGTGTCCTAACAAAGGGCAAGTTCCACTCCTCAGAGCCTTCTTCCCTGTCCCAGTTTATCAAAAGCAATCAGCCTCAAATAATCCTGATGCCCAAGAGACATGTCTTGGGGTGGCCAATTTCAGGTCCCCACAGTCCTGCCTTTGAAACTTTAAGAAGTTTCACAGTCCAGAAGCTGAGTGGTAGACTGTTTCATCTCACTGAACACATTTCTTAGTCCTGGTAATAGATCAGTCCAGTTAAAGTCATTTTAGAAGGCGGCGATGCAGGTGGGCTCCCAAAGTTAGGCCTATATTTTGGAAACAAGCAATCAGGTATTTAATAAGTATTTCTATGGAAATAAAAGAAAAACAAGGTTAATGGCTGGAGCCAATTATAAGCTAGTTTCTGAGTCCAAGAAGCAGCCAGTCAAGAAGACTTCTAGATGTTAGAGTGAAGCATCTTTAGCAGCTTGAAACATCTCTGATGATGTCATTGGGCATTCAGGTATCTTTCTGAGTGGCTTACAGCTTACACAGCAACAGACAGGAATCTCTCAAGTTTCTATCAAGTCATTCAGCTTTAGTTTGCAAGGCTTCAGGAAAAAGAGCATGTTCAATTCTCAATGATTCCAAATGAAAATGTGGTAAAAATTGAAAACATTAGTTTGGAGGTTTATAACCAGATATTTCAGCAGAAGAATTCAGGATCAGGTAGAAAAAGCCTCAAAGACAATTAACAGAACTAGGATCTAATATCCGCAAATGCGTATTTTAGTTTTTCACTGAAACGTAGTTCTTCTCTCTAAAATCACCCTCATTTTCACCAAAGATAGCCAAATTAAGACTAATTGGTTTGTAAAATAAGTTTAGTTTCAAGAAACTTGGCCCAATTATTTACATAAGTGCAGCAAGAATAGCAATTGATCATATAGGCTCTTAAATCTGCTTTGCTGGAATTTTTTTTATGAGGAATCTCAGATTGAACTGTAAAGGCCTCTCGAGGCCAGAAAAGCCAAGCCAAGGACTTGCCATCAGATTTTGCCTGCAGTACCTACAGATTTGGGTGGACTCCTCTCTTCTTGAAGTCCCCCAGAATATTTCGAGGTTCATGGCACCTGCCAGATAAGCAAGCTTCCTTACTTACCAGGTAAGATTGCCAGAATCTCTGTAAACAAGGTACCAGGCCCATATTTCCAAGTGGCTTATTTCAGAAAGTCAACCTTATTCCTCAAAGGCAGTATTGTCATATCCGAGTCTGTATGTTCCTCTCAAATATGACATTCCAGTCAAAGCTTTGGCAAGATAACAAATGTTTCCAAATGTGTCCTGTTATAAGGAGAACAGATTCTTATTGAACTGATGCAAATAACTATATTGCCACGAAATAACCATACTCACTCACAAAGAGTTTCCAAATTCTGGAGGGATCAGGTAGGGAGAAAAAGATAAATGTTTCAGTTTGCTCACAAAGGTATAATTTCACCAAATTGCTATAAGTCATAGCACAAGAGAAAAGAAAAAGATTTTCTTGAATCTGAAAAAACAAAGCAAAACATCAAAAAAATCAACAATATTTCAAATAAAAGTCATAAAAATTATCATCCTCAGTTCATTCAGTCCTATATAATCAGTTCTTGATCTTAATCTTCTGTTAGCACTGTCGACGAAAATAATCCATAACCAATCTATAAATGAAAATTTGGGTGAGTTTATTCTGAGCTTAAATCTTAGTATTATAACCCAGGAGAGTCTTTCCACAAAGGAACAGAGCACTCCAAAGAGTGGGGTACACAGGGTGGTTATGTACCCTCAAAGAGGGTGTTTCACATATGATTGAAATGTCCCTCCCACAATAGTCACAAGATTGCCCTGTTGGGCACAGCACTTGATGGACACAGCAGGTAGTGGGTCTGCTATCTCGGTGGGTTTAGCAGGAGGCAAGTCTATTGTCTCAAGCTGGGCGGTCACAGGTGAGCACAGCAATCAGCTTCTATCCTAAGGAAAGATAATTAATCCTTAAGGAGAGGCCAACGTTGGGAGGGGGAGAGAAGTTGCACCTTTATCTCAAGGGCCTTTGCTCTTGCCATAGGGAATCTCTAAAGCAGATATACAATGCATGCTCAATGGCCTCGGTCAGGCCCTTTTGGAAAGACAAGGTCAGGCCGAATTAGGTTTACACCAAATGGCTTCCTCATATACTCCAATATATCCTATTGCTTGTGTAGGGGAGGAAGACATTTCCTCTTCCCAAATGGGGGTTCATCTGGCCAGAGAATGAATTAAATTCACATGAGACAGAATAGCAAAAGAAAATTAAACAAAGCTTTATGAGGAACCATGGCCCAGGGCCTTTCTTCTCAAAGGAAGAAAGGGCACCGAAGAAGTGGGGTGCACACAGTGGTTATATACCCCCAAACAGGATGTTTCACATGTGATTGAAATGTCCCTCCCACAATAGTCACAAGATTGCCCTGTCAGCACAGGGCTTGATGGATACAGCAGGTAATGGTCTGCTGTCTCGATGGGCATAGCAGGAGGAAAGTCGATTGTCTGGAGCTGGGCGTCACAGGTGAGCGCAGCAATCAGTTCCTAGCCTAAGAACAGATGCTTAATCCTTAAAGAAATGCCAACGTTGGGAGGGGGAGGGAAGTCAGTTATAGGAGGTTACCAGACAAGCACAATAAAATGCAGATTTAAATCCTTGCCTTTGATATTGATTAAGAGTTTCTAGAGAGAAGGTCACCTCCTTTCTTCTTCCTGGTACAGAGAGGGAGGCACCTTTTACAGATAGAGATTTCCCTTACAAATGTAAACGTGTCCTAACAAAGGGCAAGTTCCACTCCTCAGAGCCTCCTTCCCTGTCCCAGTTTATCAAAAGCAATCAGCCTCAAATAATCCTGACGTCAAAGAGACATATCTTGGGGTGGCCAATTCCAGGTCCCCACACTTGCCATTTTTATTTGTCAGCAGTTTTATGGGGTCATCAGTTTCTCCATTAGATTTCTGTAATTTCTTACCCAGAGCTCAGTTCTATGATCTGAAAGTTTATCAGAAAACTGTTCCAGAGTAAGTGTCAGAGTCCTTTCCATGAATCCCTCTGAAGATTGAGACATATTTGCAAAAGCAAAAGGCAGAGTAAAACAACTGACTGTAAACAACAAAAGACTTAAAAATGACAATTGACAGAGAAACTTGGTTATTTCTGTGATATACAACACCTCAAAATAATAATTAGAATTATGGCTGATAGCCAGGACAGATCAGAATTTTAGCAATGTTATATAATTTCAGAAAATTTATATCAGTAACATTTACCCACATAATACCAACTAAGATTATCATCACTTATCTGACAATGCTTCCAATGTAATTTAACAGACCAAATAAAACTAATTAGTTTAGAATTTTCCACCTTACAGGAAGAGAGCAAATTTCTCTGTGAAGTCCCAGTGGCCCTCTGAAAATCCCCAGAGAAATCCTCTTCCTTCATCCAGGTCAAAAGAAAGCCTTTATTCAGGACTTGAATATTTTTGAGGGAGAAGCTTGTCAAAAATATCAAAAGATTTTAAAATACTTGTTCAAATAGGAAACAACGTTCACTGTGAAACAATGCTCAGGTATCCATCCAACAGAAACAGTCAAAAATCTTAAGAGTGACCTAAGTCATTATTTTAACAAAACAGATTTGTCTTTTAGGCAGACTTAGAGCAGGCCGAAAAGTTCAAGATAATCATCCTTTTGAGAGAGAAAACCAAATTCTAATTTTTGTACCAGTTTACTTTTTCATAATAAAACCCATTTACTTAATTAGATTCATTTCAATCTTAACCAGGTTGACCAGGTACAAAACTCTTTTCAGAATCTCTATAACTTTCTTTTGCATTCAGAATTTGTTCCATGCCTTCATACTTACTTTCTAGTACTTTAGGACAAATTTATCTTTCTTAACCAATCAAACAAAATATTTCCATTCTTTATACTGTCTTTACTGAAAACATACATTTTAACTTTCCTTGAATGCAGACCATTTTCCTTATTAATTTCCAGTAGCTTTAATTACATGTTAATTAGAACTTTTAACCCTTAACAGACCCTAGTAAAAAGCTAAAAACTAAGCTATTACAAATTGCCTTTTATATGAACATTCTAAACACTTTTCATAATTTCTAGAAACATGCCACTTTACAATAAAACACAAGGCATACTTTCCAATAGACCCAAACGCCTTTAGCCTCTTTACAATAAGAAGCCAAAAGTAGATAAACTTACATTTAATAATTAATGTCTAATATCTTATTTGGAAATTATCTAGGTACTCAACGAATTTTATCATTCACTTAAATTAACCTAGCAAAACTTCAAAGTTTCAAGTTACCAAAAAGATTTTGGAAGTTATTTTAAATACACATGCCACAAACGATAATTATGTAAAAGTTTATCTATAAACTCTTATTTCATTTATATCTAAACCATTTGTTCCCAATAATGATGTTTAGATTACCCACAAAAACTTTGAGACATTAGACAAACTTTAGCTATCATTTAAAGCTATTATGCTGACAAATTTCTAACAGACAACATGAACTTATTTGACTGGTAAACCCAGGCTGCATATTTGCATATGCAGTGCTAACTCTGGAGGACATGTCCAAACATTTTAATCAAACCAACAAACTTAAACTTTCATTAACCAAAGATTAATTCATATCACGTTAACTTGAAAGACATTGGATTAATTTCTACTACATTTAGAATTTATGTAAGCGCTCACTTTAAGCCAATTAAACAGAGCTCTTAGTTTTGGCCATACCATCCGGAAGTAAAGTCACACATATACAGACACACACAGACACAGAGCCTTCACACCTATTGTTTTAAAAATCACTGCCATGAATCAGGTACAATAGAAAGCTCCCTAGGTATGAATCCAAATTGTTTTGAGCTGTTTTACTAATATTTGTGGAGAAGACACTCAAGATGCTAGATTTTTTTCTCGGCAAGGGCACGCTTATGACCTTTCCCCTCTTTTTTTTTTTTTCAGTCTTAGGAATTAGTGATGGGCTAGATAGTAGTTCCTAGAGAGGGAAGATGATAATCCTTTTTGAGATAAAGGAACTGGGTGGAATCTGAACTGCCTCTAGATCTGTATTTCCAGTCTTGTAAGGATTTTCCAAGGACAGTTGGAAGTTACTGGGTTTAACTTAATGATATTCTAGATTGACCTACCTGTCCGACTACATCACAAAGGCACAGAGAAACTCCTCAAGTTTTCTCCGAGCTGGAGTTTCTGGGGCATAACCCATCCAACTGAAAGCGTTTCCGACTAGTTAAAATGTGCCCAGGGGGTGAGTCTCTGGGTTGAGGCATTCCTCATGGTGATAAAGCTGGTGTCTGACTGACAAGGCCAGAGAAAGGGTGCAAAGGCGCCTGAGTGCAGGCATCAACACAGTTATAAGATCTAGTCAAATCCCACTTAGCCCAGGGCACTTAGTCCCTGAGCCAGCACAGGTGAGCCAGGCAGGGAAGCAGGAGGCAAAGGCCTGGAGCTGGCTGGGGGCTGGGGCTCCCTGTGTCTGGGGCTGAGAGTTAAGTACAGAAGGTCCAGGTTCTGGTTAGGTCCACCCTGAACTTAACCTCGACTTGGTGACAAGAGAGGAGGTGACAAACAGAAAGGAAAAGAGATCAGGCCTCATCCTCATGGCCTTTTCCCCAAGGGGTATCAAGATAGAGGTCACACAGCAGTTCCTGTGCCAGGGCACACAACACCATCAGGACAGTTCACAGAATAAATCACAGGTCTCCTATTGTCATAATCAACTCAGTAGGCACCTAAAATGCTTAACAAGTCAATCGCCAAGAGAGGGCACCCCACTTGGTCGCCAGGGTGATCAGGCCCGGAAACAAGAGTGGGGGCTCCCAGAGGTGGAGCCTTTGACACTTTAAAGATTTCTTTGTTTCTCAATTGCAAAGCTCAAAAGGAGCCCAAAATTGTCACTGTCACTTTAAGAGAGAGGAAAGAAAAGGGTCCATTACCTTGAAAATCTCCCTAACCTCGGCAGCGTCCTACTTGTTCTGCCTGTGGGGTTCCTATAGCAGGGGGCGATGGGGGCGTCCCTCTGCATTGCATCCCTTGTACACCTTCCCCATTATGCTGGCAGTCATAAGTGCCAGGTGAATTGTCCCAAAGATAAAAGAACAGAGAAAAACAGTGAAGAATTTTTCCGCCGGTCTGGGGCACATTCTACCCAATTGTGTCCTGGAGCCATTCTCCCAAGAAGGGGTTCCCATACTCAACCAAAGGTTAGAGTTTGGTACTTGCCTTGAACTGGAGTCCCGATTGGGACTTTCCCACAGTTCGAGTGGTCAGGAGCCATGGGAGGGATCCCCATCCAGCCTTAGGAAAAGAAACCTTTAGCGGGAGTCTTGGAGATTGGCGGCCGTCCTAATGACTTAAGTGGCCAACCCGCGCCCATGTAAAATTTGTCTATTAGAGATAGAGTCAGGAAGGAATGGATTAATTCATTCTCCATCACCCTCAGACTTAAGGTACTAATTCTCTTCAGGCTGAATGCCACAATTTGCCCCATAGAGTAGCCATGGGCAGCAAACGTGGATTCATACAGCTGTCCGAGAAGGTTCCCAATGGAGCAGTGAATTTAGATCCATCCTTGAAAAAGAGAAAGGCACAAGGAAAACTAGAACTTTAGCTCACAAGCTGGTGAAGCAAGCGGGCTCAGCAAGCCAAGGAGTCAAAAGAAAGACTTCCTGGGCTCAAGGCCTGGAAGTAGCGCTCCTCTATTCAAATAGCATGGGGACAGGGCCTATGGGCAGTGAAGAGCTGCAGCATGGGGACAGGACCCATGGCCAGGACTCAACAGGTCTTAGTCTTATAATATTGCATAAGGAAGCATTTCCAGTCAGACAATTTTAAAACATACTCAAGCAAAGTTGATATAACCTCTTTATAAAAAGAAAATCAGCTCAAGCATTCCAACCTTTATAATCTTATTGTCGACAAAAATAATCCATCACTAATCTATAAATGAAAATTTGGGTGAGTTTATTCTGAGCTTAAATCTGAAGATTATAACCCGGGCCCCTCTTCCCCAAGGAAGAAAGGGCACCAAAGAAGTGGGGTGCACAGAGTGGTTATATACCCCCAGAGAGGATGTTTCACATAGGATTGAAATGTCCCTTTTACAATAGTTGCGAGACTGCTCTGTGGGCACAGCAATTGATGGAAACAGCAGGTAGGTCTGCTGTCTCAGTGAACACAGCAGGGTGGCAGTCTGTTGTCTCCAGCTGAGTGGTCACAGGTGAGCTGGGTGGTCAAAGGTGAGTGCAGCAATCAGTTCCTAGCCTAAGGAAAAATGCTTATCCCTAAGGGAATGCTAATGTGGGGGGAAGTTGCACCTTTATCTCAAGGGCCTTTGTTCTGGCCATAGGAAATGTCTAAGCAGATATACAACGTGTGCTCAATAGCCACAGTCAGGCCCTTTTGGAAAAAACAGTCAGGCCGAATTAGGTTTATACCAAATGGCTTCCTCATATACTCCAATATATCCTATTGCTTGCCATTTTTATTTGTCATTATGAACACTTAGACCTTTATATTTCACCAATTCAATTATAACCTGAGTCAGGGTTTAAACCTAGTCATCATTTTCTTGTGTTTCCTTTTTAATTTGGCTTTTTTCGTAGATACCAATAAAAATTATGATGAGAGCTCTCACAATTTGTTTCCCCTATTTAGAAGTTTTCCGAATTTAAATGATCCATCGTCTGGCCGGAATTGACGAGTAGGATCTTAACAGCAACTCAACCAAAGCTTGACCAAGGACAAAGAGGCGTCCCCAAAAGAGATCCAGAAAATTCACTCCCAAAAATAGCCTAAGAAAGTAAAGGCAAGCAACAAAGGTTGAGACGACAAAGGCCCCTTATGAAAGCAATTGGGACCTCTTACGACAAACTCCCCGGAGAGCTGAAATAGCCGGCCAAAGAGTCTGTCCCGGAACCCCAGTCTACTCGACTGGCCGTCAAGATGCGTGCTGGTACATGCATCCTCCGATGGCGGAGACCAGAAAGGTCACAAAGCCAAGCTCTCAAGACACAGAACAAGACAAAAAGCCCAGACAACAGGCTTATAGAGATGCCTGTGTCTTATGACAAACAAAAAGACAGAGACAAGGAAAAGTCTATGTCTGAGAGGAAAAGAATCTACAGCCAGTGAGTGCTCAAATCCTAGAGTCGCTGAATACAAGAAGCTAGCCACACCAGCATTTTCTCCTCCTTATCTAAATTTAGAAGAGCAAAAAACTCACCACTCTTGCTTCCATTGGAGCCTGCAGGCAGAGATCCGGGAGACTGACGTGGTAAGAACTCTTAACCTCTTGCCGGCTCTTGTCAGGGGTCTGGGATCTCTCGGCCGCAGCAGTCCAGGAGCAAGCAGTGTCCAGCCAGTGAAATTTCATCCTGCCGACTGAGCCAAAACTGTAGGGGAGGAAGACATTTCCTCTCCCCAAATGGGGGTTCGTCTGGCCGGAGAACGAATTAAATTCACATGAGACAGAATAGCAAGAGAAAATTAAACAAAGCTTTATGAGGAACCATGGCCTGGGGCATTTCTTCCCGAAGGAAGGGCACCGAAGAAGTGGGGTGCACAGAGTGGTTATATACCCCCAAACAGCGTGTTTCACATGTGATTGAAATGTCCCTCTCACAGTAGTCACAAGATTGCCCTGTCAGCACAGAGCTTGATGGACACAGCAGGTAGTGGTCTGCTATCTCGGTGGGTGTAGCAGGAGGCAAGTCTATTGTCTGGAGCTGGGCATCACAGGTGAGCACAGCAATCAGTTCCTAGCCTAAGGAAAGATGCTTAATCCTTAAAGAAATGCCAACATTGGGAGGGGGAGGGAAGTCAGTTACAGGAGGTTACCAGACTAGCACAATACAATGCAGATTTAAATCCTTGCCTTTGGTATTGATTAAGAGTTTCTAGAGAGAAGGTCATCTCCTTTCTTCTTCCTGGTACAGAGAGGGAGGCACCTTTACAGATAGAGATTTATTACCTTACAGATGTAAACGTGTCCTAACAAAGGGCAAGTTCCATTCCTCAGAGCCTTCTTCCCTGTCCCAGTTTATCAAAAGCAATGAGCCTCAAATAATCCTGATGCCCAAGAGACATGTCTTGGGGTGGCCAATTTCAGGTCCCTACACATCAATATAAAAATTGTTTTAAACAATAATAGAGAGTCATTTTGTGAGGCTAGCATAACCTTGATACAAAACCCGATAAGGGTATTTTCAAAAGGAAAATTATAGGCCAACCTATATGATGATGAAACACTCTTAAGCAAAACATTAGCAAATCAAATCAGTTACACACGAAATGGATAATACACACTGTCCAAATCAGATTTATTTCAGAAATGCAAGTTTGGTTTACTATGTGAAAAGTAATCAATGCAACAAGTGACGTCAAGGAAAACAACCGTACTATTTTCCCAACAGACAGCGGAAAAATTCTTTGAAAAAAATCCGTGCGTAACAAATTTTATTAGTAAACAAGGAAGAGAAGAAAACAACGATTATCTGATAATAGGCATTTAGGGGAAAAAAACCCACAGCAAACTTCATACTTAATGGTAAAATATGGAACTTTACCCCCTGAGATCAGACAACAGTACAAGAAATTTCTGCTACCACCAAGGTTATTCATCATCCTACAGGATGCCCTAGCCAGTCTTATAGGGCAAGATTAGAATATTAAAAGATCTTAAGAATTGGGAAGAAAGAAAAAAATTTCATTCTTCACAAAAAACATGATTACGTAGGTAGAAAATCCAATATAGTCTACGGACATGCTTAATTAATATACGATTCCAGCAAGTTCATTGAATACAGGGTCAACAGGAGTGACATCAGCATCACAGTGGAGTGAGTTCTCTTTGTGTCTCCCCTGTAAATTACAACGGGTCGAACATCCATTGACCAGCAGAGAACTCCCGACACAGCGCAACAGGACGCTTAAGAGATCTAGGCATCTATACAGCTGGAGGTGGGTAGACTGGACACCTGGGAGGTAGTGGAACTGGGGGTGCAGGCCCCTAGGCAGCAGCGATGCAGCGTGCGGATGCCCACGCTGGCCTGCACACCTGCGAGAAGACAGGGCGGCTTGCTCCAGCGGCCTCACAGGGGTGGAGAGGGCGGATGTGACAGCTCTCCGGCCCTCTCCCAGAAGACTTAGCCTGTGTGCCTGCAAGCAGTCCCCATGGGAACGGAATAGTGCGAATAAGATTGCTCCCTCCCCCTGTACAGTAGATCCAGCGTGCGCGCCTCCTCTACCTGCCTCTTCAGTAGCCAGGTCCTTCCCTCCATGAGGATAGTATACAAAACTCCGATTTTCCCGGCTGAGGTGGGGCGCTCTGACCTGAGTTTTAAAAACACACGCTGGCTAGCACTAGAGACCAGAGGCTGCAGAGCAAGCAAGAAGAAAAACCTCGACCTGCTTAGCCCCTGCTCCCCGCTAGCATGGCAGGTGAAACCTGAGACCCGAGGCTTCAGGAACCACAGCAGAACTGGTGACCCAGCCCCCAGTGGTGGCCTCCCCAGTACCAGCTCCACCAGCAGCGGGGGCTGCACACTTCCTTGAGTCTGCGGGTTCCCAGGTCCCCTAGAAAGGAGTCAGTTGGAGGAGGAGAGGAAACTAAGATTTGAATACAGGGTCAACGTAAAACGCATTTGCCTTTCTATTACTAACAACAATTAGATAATAAAATATAAAAATGCGACAAAAAACATCAAATGCATAGGAATCAATTTAATTAAATGGGTATATTAGTCAGAGTTCTCCATAGAGGCAGAATGGACATATATATATATTCATAAAAATATATAAATTGTGGTAAACAATGGAATAACATATAGCTGTGAAAAATGCACAGAAATATAGATTCATCTCACAGATAAATGTTGAGTTTAAGAAGACAGATGCAAAAGAGAACACAAACTATGATTCCATGTTCTTTTGTATGATCTGGATGGTGGTTACATAGAAGCGATGATATTTACTCATAAAACTACATTTCACTAATGTGCACTTGATCTGATCTTGGTGTCTGTGATTCAAAACTCATGACAAAGTTTCCTGTTACCCTGATGATTTGATGTGTGTAAATATGTAGATGATATAGTTCTATATCCAGCCAGCATTTATTTATTTATTTATTTGTTTGTTTATTTATTTAGGTGAGGAAGATTGGCCCTGAGGTAATATCTGTGCCAATCTTCCTCCATTTTGTATGTGGGACTCTGCCACAGCATGGCTAATGAGTGGTGTAGGTCTGAGCCCAAGATCTGAACCCACGAACCCTGGGCTGCCAAAGCTGAGAGCACAGAATCAACCACTATGCCACCAACCCAGCCCCCATAATTTATTTTTATAATCTAAGTTAAATACCTTTTTCTTATTGGGAATCATTCCAAGTGACAGGAAATTTAAGGAAATCAAAGTGTTAACACTGACAAAGCCATTCTGTAGTTTACAACATATTCTGTCCCATGACTTTAATTTTCAAAAGCACTTATTTCAAGGAGGGGAGAGGAGCAAGCAAAGATCTTCCATGTGGGAAGAGACTCATCCTTTCATGTAGAATGACTCTTCAGGAGAGAGAGTATGGAGACACCTGCCTACCGAGTTGGATTAGTTCCATGAAGCTGACAATCAACGTGGTTTCAAATGTAAATAGACTATCCTCACATGGGCAATGCAATGTTTCCCACACAGAGCATCATTACACCTCACAGTGGACATTCTAGGGTGAAACACTGTGTGCTCTGCTGTCAGGAGAGAAAGATGTTGCCATGTATGGCTTGGATGCCTGGCCATCTGACTGGTTTAGACTGCAATTTCAGGCTTCCAAGGCATATGAGAAAGGGTCCCATCTGCCAACAGGAAAACATGGGAGAGACGACGAAGCAAAGAGACAGGGCTTTTATTTTGTTGTCCCTTTTCAAAAAGTCTTCAGTGCCCTCTTCCGCATCCACAAATTGCCTTTGAAATGAAGATAAAATTTCTAAGCCTGGCAGTCAAGGTCTATTTAAGCTTGCTCCAAGCTACCTATCAACATTATCTTGCTCTGGTCACCAGGAGCCACCTGTGTTCCAGGCACGGCCCCCTACACTGCGTCTTGAACTCATCATATCCTTCTCTGCTTTGGAGTATGTCTATGCTCGAGTTTACTGCCTGGAGCACCTCCCCCCCACCCCTCTTTCCCTACCCGACCCCCGCTCCCCCCTCCGCGCCCTCTCGGCTTCTTGAGGGCAGCAGTTGTCTGTTATATTCCTTGTTTTGTCCACAGAGATTAGCAGAGTCAGATACTATAGACAAGTCCTGTGCTTTTACAGCAGCAATTGACCTCATGGTTCACCCTCTAGCCTTTAGAGAGAAGCAAATTAAAGCCCATGAGACATATGTAAAGATAGGAAATAAATACATTTTTTGAAAGTCTTAAATTGATGAAACACTGTAGCATGACAAGAGATTTTCACAGTTTGGAATATATCGGGTAACTATTCTGATTCAAAACTGACTCGGCTTGAACTAAAAAAAGCCTGACTTTGGCCTATCAAACAGACAGTGTACATCTGCTTTAATTAACCATTAAAGTAAAGAATGCACTCTCTTAAACTAAGAATGCACCCTTCCTCTCCTATGCCCTACTGGTAAAGCCTGGATTAATCCCTTTCCCGATATCAAGATCATGTTGACCTGCTAATTTGCAACTGAATGCCTATTTGAAACCTTGATGAGTATGTATCCTGGGTGTGTTTAATGTATGTTCTTTGTTCTAAAAAGATCCAAGACTGTACCGAAAACCACGCACTTCTCCGGAGCACTTTCTTCCTTTCTGGAAAAGACCTTCCCAGGTTATAATCCTCACTCTGACTCAAGTAAAACCCACCTTATTTCTGTTCTCTGTGGAATGGTTATTAGTTATTTTGCATCAACAAGAAGTAAATAAAATAAAAAGTGTAAGTTCTTCCTCTCCATTCACACTCCATAGAGTTGATCACTATTTTTTTCCCAGACACTAGCCTAGCTGGAGAGAAACTTTTTCTTTCAAAAATGGCATTGCATGTCCCAAAGAGGTCCAGCAAGTGGCTGTGGGAAACCTCTACGATGCTTGCAAGTAAAACTAATCTCATTAAGCAAAGTAGGAATCAAGGGCATTTCTCAATGTCATCTTCCTGGGCACTTTTCCTATAGCTTAGAAAACTGTTGCTAGAAGGACACTCCTAGCCAAGACCCTTTGTAAGAAGGATCAAGTGTAGACAGGGGAACCTGAGTCAGGATTGGGGTACCGGCTGCCTGGAGAAAAGAGAGAAACTGGTAGTCCGGGAACACAGCCCTTGCTGAGAACTGTCCTTCCGTTGTCCTTCCGCGGGCTCAGTGGTTTGTCTTCCTTCCCTTCTGAGAGTGCTCCATAACCACTGTCTCCTTAACAAACCCGTCTCCCAGCATCCCTCACCTCCTCCGCTTGCAGAGACCTTGGCCTTCATCCTCTCCTACGCGCCCCTATCTTTTTCTCTTAGGTGCTGGCTTTTCCAGGTCCTGAGGACATTTTGGAAAACATTTGGATCACCACCACCTAACTCAGCTCTCCCGTGTCTCAGTCACCCGATGCAAACTGTTAAGTGGTGCCCCCAAGTCTATCCTAGATCAAAGCAGGCAGCTGCTCAGAAGGATCCTGATGCAGAAGCCGGGATGCAATCTACCTCCCGGGAGGCAGCCGGTCCTAGCAGCTTGGAACACTGCCGGTTGCGCAAGGAAACGAGGTTAGATGCCCAGCTGAGAAAATGTAAGCTCCAAAGGTTGAATTTCAAACCAGATGCCTCTTTATTTCAATTTAAAACATACCTCTGACTCTAGCCGGAAGTCTCCCATGCCCAGCAGTGGGGTCCCATAACCCCAAGCTCAGCCCACCCTGGCCCCAGGGAGCCTCTCCAGCGCGAAACTTAAATTTCACCTCCTTTTTCCTGCCCACTCAAGTGCCTTCATTTACATTCCGCACACTCTGTGGAGCCCTGAAGCTGTTTTCTGGTCTTTCGTTTTCTACTTGAACCAAACAAAGAGGCCCGTGTGCATGACGTAGGCTTTTGCTCTGCACAGTGACAACCCCTCCTTGGTGTTTTCCTCCCA
This sequence comes from Equus przewalskii, assembly GCF_037783145.1. Classification (NCBI taxonomy): domain Eukaryota; kingdom Metazoa; phylum Chordata; class Mammalia; order Perissodactyla; family Equidae; genus Equus; species Equus przewalskii. The sequence continues at coordinate 22,968,488 of NC_091858.1, read as the reverse complement.
GCCTGGGAGGCTCCAACCTAGTCCCGAGGGCTCGGGCGGCCCCTGCAGCCGGAAGTCCCCATCTTGGGGTCCCCGCTTCACCCCGGCCAGGCCTGTGCCTACCCCTGGCCGGAGGAGGAAGAAGTGAGCGGGCCCGGCGCCACCTTTCCCACCCGCGGACGCGCCCGCATCCCTGCGGGCCGGAACTCCTCCCGGGCGCAGCGCACTTGACCTCCAGGAGCTGCAGCAGGCCGGCGGTCCCAAGCACCCCGCCCCAGTCCTGGCAGCCTCAGTCCCTGTGCGGAGCGGACCGCTGGCGCGATGATGGCGCTGTGGCCGGTGCACATCGGGCAGGAGCTGCTACTCTGGGGCGCGTTGAGCGCCGTCTCCCTGGCCGGCGCCACCCTAATCCTGAAAGTCCTGCGGATGGTGGCGAGCTACGCGTGGACATGGCAGCAGATGAGGGCCGTCCCGACGTTACCCGGCGCCTACCCTTTCGTGGGCCACGCGCTGAAGCTGAAGCCGGACGCGAGAGGTAAGGGACCGCACCTGGGCCGGCCGCCTCCCCACCAAGGGCTGGTGGCCCGCGCGGCCCGCCTGGCAGGAGGCGCGAGCGCCCAGGAGCTGCCCCGGAGCCTGAGCCCGGGGTCCGGCCCGCACAGCCCGCCTTCTTATCGGCAGGGAACACAGTCACTTAGGCGCTGGCTGTTAGGAGAGAGAAGCCTCTATCACCTCTGGAGAATGGATTCCCAAGTCTATCCAGTTTTCCCTAGGACCCCTGACAAAATTGCTAGTGCCCTCCGTTCCATAGGAGCTTTTTCCTTATGTAGAGCATGGCATGCAGTATTTCTAAACTCCTGTCTTTTTGCTTTTTCTCCTTTTCCCACCTTGTAGCTGCTCCATCTCAAAACACTGCCCGTCTTTTCTTGGGTCTTGGCTGTGAAAGCTTTACGGGCAGAAACTTCCCTGGAACAGGGTAAATATGTTAAAACTTAGAATCACCCTCCTCTGTTCTCTCTCTCTCTCTGGAAAATAAGGGACCAGAGGTTCATTTGAAGTCCCTCCCCGCCCCAGACATCAGGAGACTTGTCCACAACTTCGCTCCTTGACCTTCATATTTTAGCCCTTTTAAGGAGGTTACATAAATACAGTAAACTATGATGGCAGAGCCTTCAGCAAATTCATACTGCAAGTTTCAAAAGTCATTAGAGTGAATGCTTTTTATTGAAATGAGCTTTTTGAAGAGATAGATTTGTATTGTGTTTCGTTGATGGGAAAAATACCCCAAACATCTCTTTAGGTTAGAAAGCTCTCAAAAGTACCTGATATTTACAGTCCGGGACAAGGGAGGTTGAATTAGATTTTAGCATTTCATTTTCATGGCTGTATAAGTTGTGATACCCAAAGCTGAAAAGATTCGACCAAAATGACATATTTTAAGATGAGCCCAGGACGAGAACCCAATACCCCTGAGATTAATTGTTAATAGTAGTCTTATAGGCTGAACACTAACTACAAAACTCGAAGGGTTGTTTCTTTCCCACTTCTGTTTCCCCAAATAAAAATAATATCGTTTCAACTTCACAGGAATACAGTGAGGTCTCTTGGGAGAGCATTTACCACAATATTGAAAATGTTTTCTGGCAGAAGAAATTCAAGTAAACTTTTCACCAACTAAACATTAATGTGGCTGTTACAAGTGATCCAACAACACATTTAGATATACAAAAACCACATTTGTAAAAATCATCTTGGTTAATATTAAAAGCAGAGCTAACCTCCCCCTTCTACCTTAAGCTTTATAAATATTAAAGAAAATGATTGTGGAGAAATATAGACCCCCTCACTCCCCAACAAGAAACAGTATACTTAAGAAATCTCATATTCTCTTGGGGAGTTTTTCTAAGAATTAAAATCTTAGAGTAAGACCTGTTTTAAAACAAACTGTGAGTTGATTGAAGTATTTAAAGTAATTCCCCTTTGAGTTACTTTTTTGAAGAAGAAGAAAATTAGCCCTGAGCTAACTACTGCCAATCCTCCTCTTTTTGCTGAGGAAGACTGGCCCTGAGCTAACATCTGTGCCCATCTTCCTCTACTTTATACATGGGACGCCTACCACAGCATGGCTTGCCAAGTAGTGCCATGTCCACACCCAGGATCTGAACCAGCGAACCCCGGGCCGCCGAAGCACTTAACTCCTGTGCCACCTGGCCAGCCCCTGAGTTATTTTTTGAGTGAAGAGAATGACTATACTGTCTTTTACAAGGGGACTTTTTTTTTTTGAGGAAGATTAGCCCTGAGCTAACTACTGCCAAACCTCCTCCTTTTACTGAGGAAGACTGGCCCTGAGCTAACATCCATGCCCATCTTCCTTAACTTTATACATGGGATGCCTGCAACAGCATGGCTTTTGCCAAGCGGAACCGCGGGCCACTGAGAAGTGGAACATGTGAATTTAACCGCTGGGCCACCTGGCTGGCCCTACAAGGGGACTTTTTAATGCATCAACAAGTACTGGATTTTGGCATCGGGCAAACCCTTGCTCAATTTCCAGCTTTGCTTCCAAGTTGTTTCACTTTGAGAAGGTGTTTAAAACTCTCTAAGTTAGAGGTTTTTACCCTTTACTTGTAAAAGTAACTATATCATAGAGTAGATTAAATTTAACGCATGCTGTTTGTAGATCATTGTCTTGAATTTGGTTAGAATAAATTCTTTGTCAGTGAAGCATTTAGTGGAGGCCTGCTTTGTGCCCAGCATTGAGCTTAGCAAAACTGGGGATATTCTAAGATACATTCCCTGTTCTCAGTGACCTTATCTGTTACATAAGAGACTGTACCTTTCATTTTGCAGCTACTGTCCAAATTCTGGCCTCAGTAATCTCACTGGAGTATTGCAGTTGACTTCCGACTAGCCTCTGGAACTCTAATCTCTTGCTTTTCCAGTCCATTATGTCAACACCCGCTGTCCCCAGCTGCTCCCTGATATTGGACCTGGTACCTTCAAACCACAGATTTAGACTTCCCTGTCTCCTCTGCCAGACCAGACCAAGGCCAGCAATATATTAGCAGTAAGAACAATAGTTTGACACTGTTGATTTGACTTAGCTCTTTTCCCAGCAATTTTGACAACGGTTTTGACTGGGAGACCTTGTGAAGCAGGATGGTGTAATGGTTAAGATGGCACATTCCGGGGTCTTACTGCCTTGGGTACAAAGCCGGTTTCCACCATTTACTAGCTCTGTGATATTGGGCAAGTTACTTAATTGTGCACAATTTCCTAAACTGTTTAATGGCAGTAATAAGAATGCTTCTGATCTAACCAATGATAGAAGATATGACGCATTTAAAACCCTGAGCACTAGATCTGACACATAATAACCTGCCACAGCAAACACATATGACATAATGAACGTTAGCTCTTTACGGATAATTATTATTAGGTTGTGATGGGTCCACATGTGCAAACACTTTTTAAAAAATCATTGCTGTTTATTTAGTATTATATGCAATGAACATCCCTGAGCTTTGGCCCCTTTCCCACTGCCCTTTGAGCAGCTTGCCCTGAAGCCCAGGGGTGGGTGAAGGTTAGGGATGGATAAGGAGCAGGGATGAGCTGAGCATGTGCACATTTATTGGCATTGAGAAAGAGCTGAAAGATTTAAGTTTTTTGTGTGTGTGTGCCATGTCAATTTGTCCCTGGTGCCCAAATTCCCCTGTCAAAACAGCCCTGTCAAAATCTCAAATACCATATTAGTCGCCTCGCAGTGGGGTTGGAATTGTCAAGTCAGGTCTCATGAGTATCAGGGCAGAAAGTGTTGACTCCCAAGTTTTCCTCAGTACTTTGCTGCTATAGTTGGGATTGATGGTCACCATTTTCCTGCGCCCAACAAAAGGGCCAGCCAGAAGGCAAGGTTGTTGCCCCTAACTCTGGCTGCATCAAATCCCAGCCTTTTGTCCCACCCCCAAAGCTTCTTGTGGTCCCAGCGTACTCAAGTTATTCGCAAATCTCGCACACATTAGTGTCATTGTCCCAAAATACAACTCCAGTCATGCTAGTCCTCTTTAGAAGCTTTCAGTTACTCCCTAGAGCCTATAAAAGAAAGTCAAACTTCCATGGCTCTCCAATGGTCCAGTCTCATCTCCCAATGTTATCACCCCCCATCCTTGGCTTTGGATGAACCTGCAGGGAACTTTCAGACCTCCCTGCTTCTGCTCTGCTGTTTCTATGCTTGCTTTACATACTCTTCTCCCAACCCACTTCCCTTTTCCCGCCATTAAAAATCCAACTCATTCTTTGATGCTCAAATGCCATCTCTTTCATGAAATTTCTCCAGTCCTCTCAATGAGAATCAATAACTCCTCAGATTTTAATTTTGATTTTAGTGCCCATTTCATTCTCTCTGGTATTGTGATTACTATAGAAGTGACTATCTCCCAGGATTAGAAGTTCCTTGAGCGTAGGGGTGGGTCCTTTGGAGGCGCACACTCCTTGCATGCGGAATGCATGTGTGAGCGTGTTGTATTTCCAGGGAGAATTAAGGTACTTCTATCATATTCATTCTCATTACTAGACATATAGTAGGAAACTGATTTGATTGACTACAAAATTCCCAATGTAGGGATTGTCTATTCCTTACATTGTTTTCAATGCTGCTCAGTAATTCTTTTTAGCTCAATGATGCTTTCTTAAATTTGTTATGACAGCTCTTCCACATTTTTGTCGCATTTCCAAGCCCAGGTCTCCCACCTGGACTCTTAATGTATAAACTTCTTCCAGATATTAAAGAAAATAGAGACACAAGCCAATTATTTGTATATTTGTGTGTATATGTTCCTCTCCCACTAAGAAAACTTTTTTTCAATCTTCCTCCAGCTTACTTCTTATTCTCCACTTCAGAAAAATAAAACTCCCCTTTTCTTTTTTTTTGAAGATTTTATTTTTTTCCTTTTTCTCCCCAAAGCTCCCCAGTACATAGTTGTATATTTTTCGTTGTGGGTCCTTCTAGTTGTGGCATGTGGGACGCTGCCTCAGCGTGGTTTGATGAGCAGTGCCATGTCCGCGCCCAGGATTCAAACCAACGAAACAGTGGGCCACCTGCAGCGGAGCGCGTGAACTTAACCACTCGGCCACGGGGCCAGCCCCTCCCCTTTTCGTTTTAAAATTTTGTTTATTTTGAAATAATTTGAGACCTTCAGGAAAGTTGTGAAGATAGTACAGAGAGCTCACATATGCTCTCTACCCAGCTTCCTCTAATGGTGACATCTTAGACAATTAGTAGAATTATCAAAACTAGAAAATTAGCATTTGTACAACATTATTAACGAAACTGCAGCCTTTATTTGAATTTCATGACTCTTCCCAGTAATGTCCTTTTTCTGTTCCGGGACTCAGCCCAAGATCTCACAGGGCATTTAGTTGCTAGGTTTCCTGTGTTGTGTTCTCTGACATTAGACTTTCCTAATCCGTGACCTTGACACTTTTGCTGCGTCCTGGTCAGGTATTTTGTAGAATGTCTCTCAGTTTGGATTTGCCTATTGTTTTCTCATAATTAGGTTGACGTTATGAATTTTGGGAAGAGTACCATAGAAGTGATGTTGAAAGCTTTTCCACTAAGATCAGGAACAAGACAAGGGTGCCTACTCTGACTACTTTTAGTCAACATAATATTGGAAATCTTAGCCAGAGCATTTAGGCAAGAAAAAGAAATAAAAGGCATCCATTATCAGAAAGGAAGAAGTAAAGGTTGACCCCATGGCTTACTTGTTAAGTTCAGCACACTCCACTTTGGGAACCTGGGTTCAGTTCCTGGGCGTGGACCTATACCACTTGTTGGCAGCTGTGCTATGGCGGTGACCCCTATACAAAGTAGAGGAAGATTGGTACAGTTTTCAGCTCAGGGCAAATCTTCCTCAAGCAAAAAGAGGAAGTTTGGCAACAGATGTTAGCTCAGGGTGAATCTTCCTCAGAAAAAAGAAAGAAGCAAAACTGTCAGCATTTGCAGATGCCAGGATATTACATATAGAAAACCTTTTAGACTCAACCCAAAAACTGTTAGAACCAAAAAACATTCAGTAAAGTTGCAAGATACAAAATCAATATACAAAAATCAGTTGCATTTCTATACATTAATAATGAACTATCATAAAGAGAAATTAAGAAAATAATCCCATTTACAATTGCATCAAAAAGAATGAAATACCTAGGAATAAATTTAACCAAGGTGGTTAAAGACTTGTACACTGAAAACTATAAGACATTGATGAAATAAACTGAAGAAGACACAAATAAATGGAAAGATACTCCATGCTCATGGATTGGGGGAATTGATATTGTTAAAATGTCCAAACTACCTGAAGAAGTCTACAGATTTAATGCAATCTCTACCAAAATTCCAATGGCATTTTCACAAAAATAGAACAAACAATCCTAAAATTTGTATAGAACCACAAAAGACCCCAAATAGCTAAAGCAATCTTGAGAAAGAAGAACAAAGCTGGAGGCATCACAATTCCTGATTTCGAACTCTCTTACAGAGTTATAATAATGAAAACAATATGGTATTAGCATTAAAAAAGACACATAGATCAATGGAACAGAATAGAGAGCCCAGAAATAAACCCATGCAAATATGGTCAATTAATTTACCACTAAAGAGTCAAGAATATATAATGGGGAAAGGATAGAGTGTTCAATAAATGGTGTTGGGAAAACTGGACCACTATCTCACACTGTACACAAAAATTAACTCAAAATGGACTAAAAACTTGAATATAACACTTGAAACCATAAAACTCCAAGAAGAAAACATATAGCTGGTAAGCTCCTTGACATTGGTCTACATGATAATTTTTTGGATTTGACACCATAAGCAAAGACAACAAAAGCAAAAATAAACAAATGGGACTACGTCAAACTAAAAAGCTTCTGCACAGCAAAGGAAAACATCAACAAAATGAAAAGGCAACCTACTGAATGGGAGAAAATATTTGCAAATCATATATCTGATAAGGGATTAATATCCAAAATGTGTAAAGAACTCATACAACTCAATAACAGAAAGCAAATAATCTGATTGAAAAATGGGCAGAGAATCTGAATAGACATTTCTCCAAACAAGCCATACAGATGGCTAACAGACAGATCAAAAGGTGCTCCACATTACTAATCATCAGGGAAATGCAAATCAAGCCCACGGTGAGATATCACCTCACATCTGTTAGAATGGGTATTATGAAAGAGACAAGAGATAACAAATGTTGGTGAGGATGTGGAGAAAACAGAACCCTTGTATACTGTTGGTGGTAATGAAAATTGGTGCAGCCACTATGGCAAACAGTTTGGAAGTTCCTAAAAAAAAGTTAAAAATAGAGCTACCATATGACCCAGCTATCCCACTACTGGGTATTTATCCAAAGAACTTGAAATCAATAATTCAGAGACTTACACATCCCTTTGTTCATTGCGGCATTATTCATGATAGCCAAGACATGGAAGCAACCCAAGTGCTCATCAACTGATGATTGGATAAAGAAGATGTGGTATATATATATACAATGGAATACTACTCAGCTATAAAAAAGACAAAATCATCCCATTTGCAACAACATGGATGGACCTTGAGGGTATTATGTTAAACTAAATAAGCCGGACAGAGAAAGACAAACATGGTATGATTTCAGTCATATATGGAAGATAAACAAACATGTAGACAAAGAGAACAGTTTAGTGGTTACCAGAGGGGAAGGGGGTTGGGGGTGGGCATAAGGGGTAAAGGGGCACATTTATATGGTGACTGACAAATAATAATGTACAACTGAAATTTCACAATGTTGTAAACTACTATGACCTCAATAAAAAAAAAATCCAACAATTCCCCTTCTGGTTATCTATTGTAAGGAAATGAAAACACTAACTCAAAAAGATATATATATATATATGTACTCCCATGTTCATTGTAGCATTATTTATAATAGACCAGACATGGAAGCAACCTAAGTGTCCACTGATGGGTGAATGGGTAAAGACGTTGTGGTGTGTATATACATAATGGAATCTTATTTGGCCGTAAAAAAGAAGGAAATCCTGCCATTTGCTGCAACGTGGATTAACCTTGAGGGCACCATGCTAAGTGAAATAAGTCAGAGATAGACCAATACTGGATAGCTCCCTTATATGTGTAATCTAAAACAACAGCAAAAACAAAAACCCAAACTCATAGATAGAGAGAACAGATCGGTGGTTGCCAGAGGCAGGGGGTGGAAGGTGGACAAAATGGGCGAAGAAGATCAAAAGATACAAACTTCCAGTTATAAAATAAATAAGTCCTGGGGATGTAATGTACAGCATGGTGACCGTGGTTAATAATGTTGAACTTTATACTTGACAGTCACTTAGAGAGTAGATCTTAAAAGTTCTTATCCCAAGGAAAAAAATTGTAACTTTGTGTGGTGATGGATATTAAATAGACTTAAACTGTGGCGATCATTTCACAGTATATACAAATGTCGAATCATTGTGCTGTACGCCTGAAGCTAATAGAATATTATACGACAATTATTTCTCAATTAAAAAAAAGAATATCAAAGAAGTGATGTCGCGTCCTTCAGAGTTCATCATATCACGGTGTACATGATGACAATATGTTGTTATTGGTGTTGTTAACCTTGATTGCTTGGTTAAAGTGGTGTATGCCAGGTTATTTCACTCTAAAGTTACTATTTTTCCCTTTGTAATTTATAAATATTATAGATAAATATCATAAATGTAAATAATTAGTGATACTTTGTGACTATGCAAATACCCTGTTTCTCCTCAAACTTTCAGCACCCACTGATTTTTACATCCATTGGTGGATCTTGCCTGCAACAATTGTTACTATGTTTACCTAATGGGAATTTTGTATTTCCTTCATTTCTTCCACATACGTTACTTAGAATTCTTCTATGAAAAAGAATTGTCCCGGGGCCCGCCTGGTGGTGCAGCGGTTAAGTTCACACGTTCAGCTTATGTGACCAGGGGTTCGCCAGTTCAGATCCTGGTGTAGACCCATGCACCACTTGGCAAGCCATGCTGTGGCAGGCATCTCACATATGAAATAGAGGAAGATGGGCACGAATGTTAGCTCAGGGCCAGTCTTCCTCTGCAAAAAGAGGAGGATTGGCGGCAGATGTTAGCTCAGGGCTAATCTTCCTCAAAAAAAAAAAAAAAAAGAAGAGTGGTCCCTTAGCATTTATGTATGTATATTAGCACAAACTCATGTGCATTTAATTTTATTCCATGTGTCACAATCCAATACTATCATTATTTATTCTGTTGCTCAAATTGTTCCAGTTTGGGCTATTAGGAGCTCTTTCAAGTTACCTTTTGACTTTTCAACATGACCCCATCGTTTTTTGAGCACTTCCTTATTTTCTGGCACCTCCATATATTCCACTCATCTTGTATTTTTCCTGCCTCAGCTCTGATATCAGTCCCTTCTCCGAGGGTCATTGGTTCATTTTATTGGAGAACAGCATTTAGAAAGTGGGATTTGGGTGCCAAGGACAGCCAAGGACAGGGGGCTGACCTGAGAGGTCATATTAGCAGAAATCTGGTTCGGAGTATCAGAGAAGACTTCTCAGGGAAATCCCATTTAAGATGACAGTTGAAGAACAAGTAAGTGTTAGTAGACAAAAAGCAGTAGGAAGAGAGTTTCCTGGAAAGAGAAGAGGTTCTGGAAAGGCTCTGCGAGCTTTCACAAGGTGAAGGACAGGAGAGTTTATAGAGAGAGGAAGGGAAGCGTTTCCCAGGGCTGGAGAGGCAGCCTGAGGCAAGGCCTGGAGAAGCCTAGCAGCCTCAGGGTTCTTGGAAAATGCACATGATAAGGCTGGCCGCATGCATCCCCTCTCACAAGCATCCTGGAAGTTTGGCATTTCACACTTAACCAGGTTGTTTTCGTATATGTTCTCTCACTCACAATGATTTTAAATTATCCTTGTAATTCAGTCATTAAATCATTTCATAGTGACCATGTGGTTTACCTTCAAGATATGGGAGACCCAGGAGGTATTAAGTGACTTGCCCAAAAAGTTAAGAAACAAATAAATAAAACCCCCAAGACACAGCAAGAAACTTACTATGAAATGTTTGTCTTGATTGAATTTAAAATTAAATATTCTCTCTCAGATTTTTTTCAGCAGCTAATTTATTACACTGAGGAAAACCGACACCTGCCTCTGCTGAAACTCTGGCTTGGCCCTGTGCCGGTCGTGATCTTTTATAATGCAGAAAATGTGGAGGTGAGTGTGTGGCAAGCACGATCAATATTGCACTGTATGTTTGGTGGGGTGAGAATCACATCAGAGTAAATATCGTAAATGCGTCCTTGTGTTTAATTGAATTCAGTATGTTGAGCGTTCCATTAAATATTTTAGGCTGTGTAGGTGCCCTTTAGTGCTTTCCAGGTGTTGTTCAAATCCTGGGAGAGGAGCAGTCTCCGGATGTCTGTACCCATTTGTTATCAGGTCCCAATATATTTATTCCATTATTTGGAAAGTCTGTAAAAGGATATTGTTTTCTACAACCATCAATAGATTATTCCACAAGGTGAGCACATGCTGTCTACCAGGCACTAAGATTCCAAAAATATAAGACCAATAAAATATGAGTGTTTCCCTCAAGGTGCTTTATCCATTATATACTTATTATTCCAAGTTAGTTTTCCTGAAAGAGAATACTCATCTGATATTGATAGGGCAGCTAATGTTAATCCATGCTATTGAAATTACTCCTCAGAAGGATTGCATACTTTTTACTTATTATTGTGACACTGGCGAAATTATCTTGTGGTTTGGTGAGAAAAGGATTTGCATCAGGGCGTGAAAATGGGATAAACATAGTTTCACTTCATGGAACAAAATTAAAACAGTTCCCAGGGCATAGCGCTGGGATATGTCTTTTAGTTACTATGGTGAAAATGTTGGAGTTTCTCATGTAACACACTCTAGAAACCTGGTTCAGGGTAGTAGTGAGGGGACTAGGCGTAGGATTTCAGCCACGGCTGTCTTCGGATAAGTGGGTTTGGTCTATGTGGGTAGAGATCCATCCAGAGTAGGGTACTCAAGCAAGACTCCTGGGGAGCATTTTGTGCTCAGTCCTAAGTGCTCATCCTTTCTCCTTCATTTTGACTCCAGGTGACCGGATCCCACCCATGGCTTCCAATGTTGCTTATATGCTGGAGCCACTCAAATGTGTACCTCTAGCTTAAGCCTTTATCCTGAGCTTTCCACCTGCTTTCAGACCATAGCAACTTGAATCCGTCCAAGAAAACATAATAAACTTGTGATTTTCATCTCCCTAGACGTGGTCATCCTTGGATTCACCTTCCTCCTCTCTCCCCTCCCCCTGCCCTCAATAAATGCCTCCACTTTGTTTCTAGTTCATGGCAGGAACCACAGAATCGTCTTAGACATCTTCCTTTCTCTCAACTCCATTTAGTTCCCAAGATTGAATGACAGTTATATATTCTAAAGTCTAATGGAATTTCTTTGAGGCACAGGAATGAATCGCAGAGAAGTAATGGTTATGAAATGTTACTTTAGAAGGTAGTTGTGTTCTAGCCAGGTAGTCTCATAATTGAGATTATTTTGATGTCTATCTCTCAAATATTTTTTTCTCTTTCTAAGGTAATTTTAACTAGTTCAAGGCAAATTGACAAATCCTATATGTACAAGTTCCTAAAACCCTGGCTTGGCCTAGGACTTCTTACAAGGTATGTTGGTATAAATTGGTAAAGCTGTCTCATAGAAACACTTGCTTCTGTAGTTAACTTGGTACGTCAGGAATTGACACCAGGTAGTCTTCCTGTAGCAAGAGTGAGCCATCAAGATGCAGGAGAGAAGCTGGATGGAAAGGTTGGGTGAACAGTGGGCCTCAGACAGACGGGAGTGCAGAGTTTAATCTCCAGCCACCGTACTCAATAACAAGGGTCACCAGTGTTCCAAGAAGAATTAGGAGATCCTGAGGGTTGAATGAAATAAAGCAGCAGAGAGTTTGGAGCAGGGAAATTGAAAATCCAGTGAAAAAGGCAGTCAGCTCCAGAGAAGTATGTGGAGCGCAGTAACCTCAACCCCTGAGCTGGCATCCAGAACTATGACTCCATCCTCTAAGAGAGGGCCTAGCAAGAGAATGGGAGGACCCTTGTGGGGACTTCGGAGAATTCAAAGAGAGCAGAGATCAAAGTAGGATCACAGAGCATGTGGATCATTTGAGGACTAAGACATTGATAGAGGGGAGAGAAAAAAATTCTTGTTCCTAGAAACTCAGAAATTCAGAAAAATTTTTAATTTTTTCAATTTTTATGAATATTCTTTTAAGCATCAGTAACATAAAGCAATATCTGAAATATCCACATTCTGTAACTGTATTTGGACCTTTCTTTGTCATTCTGGTCTAAGCTTTGAGAATCTATAGATTAAGCTATTTCAGGAGAGTTTTGTTGACTTGACTATATTTATACCTTATTTGTTTTGGATGCTGCTTGTTTTTCATTTGTAACCATGTATTGTATTTCTAGTACTGGAAACAAATGGCGCTCTAGGAGAAAAATGTTAACACCCACTTTCCATTTTACAAATCTGGAAGATTTCTTAGATGTCATGAATGAACAAGCAAATATATTGGTTAATAAGCTTGAAAAACATGTTAACCAAGAAGCATTTAACTGCTTTTTGTACATCACTCTTTGTGCCTTAGATATAATCTGTGGTAAGTCTCCTTGATTTGTTTCTAAAGTTGTGGTGTAAAGATTCAATGGCCCGAGTAGAAAATAGCATTCCCCTGAGAAGGCAAATGAGGGAATGGAAAAGATATTGGATTCTTCAGGGTGATCCTAGTGCTAAATTAGCCACCTGAGAAGTAGCAGCCACTCTTAGGGCTTTGAATAGAGCAGTCACAGAGTCAACAATGCAAGGAAGGTCAGAAGGAAGAAAGAGCAGGAATAGGGAGTAGGAAGCGGAAGGTACTAGAGAAGAAGGAAAAGGGGGAAAGAACAATTCTAAAATATATAGAAACTTATGTCTTTTTTCAATTGTCTGCCACTGGAAAATAAAGACAAGATACATGCATGAATTGAATGGCCGCTTCTCACCCATATTTTACAGAAACAGCTATGGGGAAGAATATTGGTGCTCAGAGAAATAATGATTCTGAGTATGTCCGTGCAGTCTACAGGTAAACAGAGTCCTTTCAATTATTTTTAAATTGTTATTGATTAGGACTTTAAAAAATTATTGCTAATAATTTCTGTCTGTGTTGTATCTTTTCATTGTTTCAAAATGAAACATTATACTAAAAATTAACCCAATCATTTAGCATATTTTAACAGTAGAGGAATGGTTGTGTAAATAATGGCACACCCAGATTATGCAGAATTTATAATGATTATTTTATAATATATCGAGAGATTATGTTGTGATAAGTGATAAAAGAAAATTAAAAACAATTTTTTTAGTATAACCACCAGATATAAAAAATTATTCATAGAAAGAAAAAACTAGAAGATAGTATACCAAAATATTAGCTGTGGTTATTATTGTTTTGTGTCTGTGCTTCTCTTTGTTACCGTGTTTTGTTTTGGTTGTTAGTCATTCTCCTTTCCCATTTTCTGCACTGAGTATGTATTGTTTTTTAATTGAAATAATCAATTTTACTTTAAAAATTGCTTGTGGTTGTTCAGGGGCCAGCAAACCTACCCACTACTTATCAAGCTATGCTGTGGCAGGCCTCCCACATGTAAAATAGAGGAAGATGAGCACAGATGTTAGTTCAGGGCCAATCTTCCTCAGCAAAGAGAGGGAGACTGGTGGTGGATGTTAGCTCATGGTTAGTCTTCCTCAAAAAAATAAAAAATTGCTTGTGATTGTTCAGCTATTAAGAAGCAGAGCCAGGATTTGATTTGATATAGCTATCTTTAAGTCCACGGCTCATTTCACTTCATTTTAGTAAGTATTTATTGAACATCTATAATCTGCCATAGTTGTACAAGATTCTGATTTATTATGTAGTAGGACACAAAACAGACAGGATAGCCAGAATAGCATGGGAAATAGGCATTGAAACAAATCAATATCAACTTATAAATTATAATAATTGCTTAGAAAGAGAAGACCAAGTTGATATGAGAGAGGAAAACAGGAATATGCCCTACAGATTGAGCGGCCAGGTAAGGCCTCTGAAGAACTGGCATCTAAGCATCATGAAGGGGAAGATTATCTGAATGTCTTTCTGCTCCATCACCGGAAATGATGAGAGAGGTGCTCAGCACAGCTGTGTGACAGATGGGCTTTTAATGAGCGCTTTTCTTTAGAAGACGGCAGCCCTTGTTCTCTGTCCCTCCAGAGGAGTGATCGAGCAAATGAGTGGACACTGACAAGAGGTAGATTTCGGCCCTCCTTGGAGAAACAGAAGCAGACAGCAGATGGCCATCTAGTAAGGATGATTTATAACAGATCCTTCCTTCTTCTAAAGAGCCCATGACGTTGTTAAGCTTCGTTGGAGGTGTAATAGCCCACACATTCCTTGTTAGCATAAAGCATGGAACTCTTTGTAGCCTGTAGGATGAATCATCGACCTTCCCACAAATTACCCTCACTGAGACCAGGCACCAAACAGGTGCTCGAGAAACACACATTTCCAAGAAATCAGCGGATGCGTTTTTATCCTATTTATAGGATGAGTGATATGATACATCGAAGAATGAAGATGCCCTGGCTCTGGCTTGACATTTTCTTCCTTATGTTTAAAGAAGGACGGGAACACAGAAGGCTCCTGAAGATCCTACATAATTTTACCAACAATGTGAGTCCTTGATTTTTTTTTTTCTATTGTGGTGAAATATATATAACATGAAATTTGCCACTATAGCCATTTTAAGTGTACAATTTGGTGACATTAAGTGCATTCAGAATGTTGTGCAACCATCACCACTCTCCATTTCCAGAACTTTTATAAGTCCATGGTTTTCATATTTTCTTAACATACCCAGTGTAGGACCATAGAGTTTATGTCTCATAAAATAAAAGTTGAATTGAATAATGGGAAAAAGTAGATAGCATGATTACATTTAAATTATGTATTCACCAAATATTTATTAAACACTTGTTAGAGGTATACTGTACCAAGTGTTAGAAATATAGAAATGAGTAAGACATGCATGTTCCTTAACCTAAAAGAAGTAAGGCTACTAGGGGAAGTTGTCTATAAAAAAATTACAAAATGTAATATGAATTATGAACGTTTATTAACAAGCAGAGTGCTATGTTAAAAGAATAAATGGGCAAGGATCTGTGTTGTAAGAATCTTCTGGAAAATGTATGGATTAGGTAGTAGTTTTCAAAAGCAAAGGGCATTTATAGCAATATCTCAACTCGGAAAAGATTAAAATAACTAGATATTACCATTTTATTTCCAATTCAAAAAGAGCAAAGAGATAATGATGTTGTTTTGGATATAGGATGTCAATGTGTGTTAAAGATGTGTTTATGAAAAAGCAGGATTTAATTGAAATATACATTTAAATGTACTGATAAACGTGCCTATTTAAATATATTCTCTCTTTGCTGTAAATTTTGGTTTAAAATATGTGGGAATTAGCTCCTTACCCTGAGGTCCATCCTACCACCAGCAGATGAAGCGTTTGACACGTCAGTGAAGTTAGATGACTGAGATGTTGGACAGAGTTGGCCGCTGTGGAGTGGTTAACCAGCTGTCAGTAGGAGAATGGCCAATAGTTTGTATTTTATGGATATAATTACATTTTTCCTCAAATTTCATGTGTTAATGTCAATATCAATAATTAATGAATTCCAAACTGGATAGAGAATATTATTCATTTAATAAATATTGCAAATTGTATACTCAGTGTTAGGCACCAGGGGTTCCACCAAGAATAACAGAAGACATGGTATTTGGCCCCAAATAACTTGGGATCTGTTCATTCAAACCATGTAGTAGCAGCTTTGGCCAACTGCCTGATAGGGGAAGAAAGTTGAAATGTGTAACCAAATCAGGTTTATAGGCTTTAATTCTTTTGCTCATTCAACACATACCTAATGAGCATTCTCAAAATGCCAGGCATTGTCCTAGAGGTTGGAAATATATCAATGAATGAAGACAAATTTGCTGCACATGGATGGTACCTTCGAGTTGGAGGAGAAAGACACTAAATAGCAAGTATACTATAGTATCAGGTAGTAAGTGAAATGGAAGAAAATAAAGTGGGGTTAGGAATGTAGTGAGGGCTAGGGACTAGGGTGGCAGTGATCCGGGAAGGTCTTTGTGATAGTGTGACAATTAGCAGAGATCCGAAAGAATGGAGGGAGGCAGCTTTGCTGGCACCTGAAGAAAGAACATTCTAGGTAGAAGGAACATACAGGGTAAACTGACTAATCAGCTTGCTATTTCTTTTCTCCAACACAGCATGTATTAGAGCCATGTATAATTAGTCTATTATATAATGATTGTGCTTGCTTCACCATCTAAACTTTCTCATTAGCCCATTCAGTCTCTGGAGTACTAGCTAGTAGATTACTCTATTCCCATGTTGGAGAGACTGCAAAAATAGTACTTGAAAATTCTAAATTTGTCCGACATTAAATTTGTTTTTCCAAGTCTTAGCAAAAAATTGCCATAAAATGTTCACAGAAAGCTTTACTGTATTTTCACAAGAGCCCAAGTTATTGTTGAGACAGTAAGAACAGGAAAGGTTTAGAAAAAATAAGTTAAAGAAGCCAGTATATTGTCCTAGGAAAATGTATTATTAGGCTATATCAAATTCTAAACAAAAGCACGTGATTGTTTAAATCATACAGGTCATTGTTGAGCGGGCCAGTGAAATGAAGAAAGATGAAGAACGTAGTAGAAGTGATGATGGGTGTTCTGCCCCCTCCAAAAATAAACGCAGGGCTTTTCTTGACTTGCTGTTAAATGTGACTGATGATGAAGGGAACAAGCTAAGTCATGAAGATATTCGACAAGAAGTTGACACCTTCATGTTTGAGGTATTTTATATTGTCATGTTAGTTTCAGGTATTGTCCAACAAAATCTAGTCAGTTTTTATCTAATTTTTCTTTTTCTTTTTTTTGCTGAGGAAGATTGGCCCAGAGCTAACATCTGTTGCCAGTCTTCCTCTTTTTGCTTGAGGTCCCTGAGTTAATGTCTGTGCCAGTCTTCCTCTCTTTTGTTTGTGGGCTGCGGACAAGTGATGTAGGTCCCCTCCACCCCCAGGAACCAAACCCAGCCCACTGAAGCAGAGTGAGCTGAACTTAACAACTAAGTCATGGGGCTGGCTGCTAGTTTTTAGAATCTTTAGCATTTTAAAGATTTTTAAAAGTTTAACCAAATTTTAAAGTCGCTTAGTATAACTGAGGAAGAGTCGTTATATTGTCATTGGAAATTACAAAATTTAAGAACCTGATAAAGTACCAGATCAACTTCCTTCTTCTGAAAAAGCTTTTGGTGGGTAGAGCAGTAGACACATTTTGTTCTCTAGAAAGCCTAAAGCCCGTCAGACTTTTCCAAACAGAAAAGCAGCCAGAAATAGCTCTCAGTTCTCGTATTGCTTCACACTTCCTTTTAATCTCCGAAACCCACAAGTCTGTTGCTTTACCGCCTCCTCCTGCATTCGCTCTTAGCAAATGAGCGCTCAGCTACTGCTGTGGGCTGCTTTAAGCTAAAGAAGTTAATAAGAGCCTTTTGGTAGAGAGCTTAACCAGTTTGTGATGCTAAGGAGATTTCTGGTCTTCAAACAATAATAAAAAAGATGCAGTTTTTACAAAGATG
Organism: Equus przewalskii; assembly: GCF_037783145.1. Lineage (NCBI taxonomy): Eukaryota > Metazoa > Chordata > Mammalia > Perissodactyla > Equidae > Equus > Equus przewalskii. The sequence continues at coordinate 22,950,691 of NC_091858.1, read as the reverse complement.
ATTCTAACTATATTAAATATTACAAAGAGGAAATATCTCAATATGCAGATTGCCAAGTAAAGATAAAGAAGTGGTTTTAAAAAGCATCATATGGCCATATTTTGGAAGTGGAGGAAGGGGCAAGGCATCAGTTGTTTTCGATGGCTCCCTGCAGGCTCGACCTTGGTTTTGCTGCCCTGCCCACAGCCCTGTGGATACAGCGCCAGTGCCCGTGCGTCCGCCCGGGCAGGAGGCCTCTGCACCCCAGCAGACAGCAAGGTGTGTTCAGGGGCTGTAGACCTGAGTTCCCGTTTTCCTCTGTGCTGACTAGCCACGTGAGATGCTTCCAGTCACCCCAGATCCCGATCACAATTTCCGTACATGTCAAATAGAGAGGTGGACGAGATCAGTGGCTTTAAAGTTCTTTTATAAGCAGAGTACCATATTGAAAAGAAATTTTATGCAGAAAATGGACACCTAATTAGCTAAAAAGTGGAGAGGTGTTAAGTGTGTGGGCTCTGAGGCCCAATCCCGGCTCTAACCTATGCCAGAAGTGTGACCTCGGGGACCTCACTAGCCTTTCTGAGCTTCAGTGTCCTCACGGCATAGCAAGAATAGTGATGAGGATTAGATTAAGGATTTTTTAAAGTGCACGGTGAATTGTACCTGGCATATAAGAAGCATGCAGCAGATATTGGCTATTTTTATTTGATATTGAAGTGGAGAGACCGTCTCACAGCTCCACTTTGCATGCACCCCTGCACACACCCCTGCACACACACACAAACACGCATATACATATATGCACTCTCATACATACAGCTACACACATATGTACATGCATCCATGCACACCCCTGCACACACACACAAACACGCAGATACATATATGCACTCTCATACATACAGCTACACACATACGTACATGCATCCATGCACACACATGCACACACACAAACACGCATATACATATATGCACTCTCATACATACAGCTACACACATACGTACATGCATCCATGCACACACACACAAACACGCATATACATATATGCACTCTCATACATACAGCTACACACATACGTACATGCATCCATGCACACCCCTGCACACACACACAAACACACATATACATATATGCACTCTCATACATGCAGCTACACACATACGTACATGCATCCATGCACACCCCTGCACACACACACAAACACACATATACATATATGCACTCTCATACATGCAGCTACACACATACGTACATGCATCCATGCACACACATGCACACACACTTGCATGCACCCTCCTACATACACCCACACATACATGTGGGCATACACACAGACACACATGCACCCATACATGCATGCACCCATACGCACACACACATGTATGCACTCTCCTGCATACACATACATGTGGACACGCACACACACATCCATCTCCCACCAGTAACCTCTCACTTTCAGGAAAACGATCAGACTAGTGATCTCTTTCTTCCAGCTCCAACATTCTTTGAAATTCTAATTTTTTTCTGCTTCGCATCAAATAGGAGGTGTGCCACATATAATTACAGTATCGTGACCTCCTCCCTAAGGTGGATGCAGGCTATTACCTCCATGCCTTTCATGTCCCCCATGGCAGCCGTTAGATATTAACGTTTTTGCTTGTGCCCTATTCCACTAGTGAACTTCTGTCAACTCTGCTTCACGTTTTGCTTCATCCTGCTTTCTTCGGGTAGCAGACAAAATGAAACAGGAAGTTCAGCAGACTTTTTTTACACATTTGAATCGGGTTTCCACCCATAAATTCAAGAAAAGCTATTAACAATTATTGACCAAGAGCACTTCCTTCTGTGACTTTAGTAAACAGCTGAGTGAAATGGAGCAGACCTTGTCCGGAGTTCAGAGGAGTCTCTGTAAAGGAATTGCAAGTGCGAGAAAGTGCAATGACACACCAATATCAGAGACTCGTAAAATCGATATTTTAAAAAATTGCAGAGTAAGCCTCAAACAGTTCAACTTAGGCACTGTTTTACAAAACAGCTGGGAGATTTCTGCTCCAAGAATGAAAAATGACAATAATCTTTTGTGTCACATAGGAAAAAGTAAGATCTTCCATAGAGGAGATAGATCATTGGTTGCTGCAAAGTACTTAGTATTTTGCTGAAAACTCAGCAAGTATTCAGTGAGGCTATTTGTCAACTTCTTGTTGTGGAGAATATTACTCAGAACCACACGTATACCCGTGGTGTCCAGTATTGACAGGCAAAGGCTGCCTTACAAGGTAGAGAAGTACAGATCTGGTCATTGGCTCTCAAAAGTCAGACTCTTTCCCTTAGAAGTGGTCCAGCACGCCTTGTTCCCTTGGCATGCCCTCTCATGAGCACAGCCCAGCCACTTCTCCCCAAGTGTGCAGCTCCATATGGCATTGAATCGTCTCTCTAAACATGAACCTCCACTTTGAAGGGTTGTTTTGCTTGTTTGTTTGTTTCTCACCAAGATGAGATGCTGTACGGAATTAATTTCTTATGTTCCTGAGTTACATTGCAGCTGTCAAATCCAGGAATAATTCATAATAGAGTTACCATTACTAATCTTTGTAAAGCCGTGCTTTCCAAGCTATTGTTGTTCTTACATTTGCAGGGCCATGACACCACAGCAGCTGCAATAAACTGGTCCTTATATCTATTGGGCTGCTATCCAGAAGTCCAGAAAAAAGTGGACAGTGAGCTGGAGGAAGTGTTTGGTATGTTTGGGCCCCTTGCTAGTTACACTGTGGGTCCCAAGTCCATAGAAGCAGATGTCATTCTTGCTCCTTAAGGATGTGTATAGGACTGTTCTAAAGATACTGTAATCTTGAGAGTATTATGCTAAGTGAAATAAGCCTGATGGAGAAAGTCAAATATGGTATGATCTCACTGATAAACAAAAGATAAAAACTACAACAAGAACAACGAACAAACACATAGAGACAGAGATTAGATTGGTGGTTCCCAGAGGGAAAGAGGGTGGGAGGAGGGCAAAAGAGGTGACAGGGCATATGTGTACGGTGTTGGATGGTAGTTGACTTGCACAGTCCTTCTGAGATTGTTAAACAGGTCACTTCCATCAGTACTGAGCCAGGAGTCAAGGTTGAAGTCACCATTGCAGAGGCTTAAATCAACAATTTTAATAAATTGATTACCACTTCTAAAAAAATATATATATATACTGTAATAAGCAGAAAGTCTCCCAAATTGGCTCCCTTCCAGTACTGGTCTCCTTTCCATTACACAAGACCTCATCTGTTCACTTACAAGTGTTTGCTAATCGCCTGGCATGGACCGCGCTGGGCTAGATGCCGGGGATGCACAGATGAATGTTACTGTCCTCAAGGATTTTCCCGGTTAATAGATGGAACAGACATTGTATGTAAAGCAGTGAGTCATTGGGGCTGTGTGCTTGAGTGCTATGGAGAAGATAGTTGGGAGCAGAGAGGAGCAGATGATGCTAGTTAGAGAGGTCAAAGAAAGCTTTTAATTTAGGATTGCATCTGGCCACAAATGAGAGAAAAGATGGGTTAAGCTGATAGGATGCAAATTTCTATCATACAACCAGCAATTGGCAGGTAAGGAGTCCTAGGCTGATGCCAGTAGGGATGCCATCAGAGTCCCAGGCTTGCTCTTTTTCCTCTCTGTCATCTTTACCAGCATGGCCTTTGTTTTCTTGATTGTTCTTCCAAGTCTCATGTTTATCTTTAAGGCAAGGAGAAATGGGGGGGGGGGGCGTGGTGCAATGAAAGATGCATTAGTTTTCTGTGGCTGCTGCAATAAATTCTACAAACTGGGTGGTCTAAACCAACATAAATTTATTCTCTTACAGCTCTGGAAACCAGAAGTCCAAAATCATATCACTGAGCTAAATCAATGTGTTGGCAGGGCTGTACTCCTTCTGGAAGCCCTAGGGGAGAATTTGTTTCTGGCCACTTATGGTGGCTACCAGCATTCCTTGGCTTATGGCCACATCACTCAAGTCTCTGCCTCTGTCTTCACACCACCTCCTGTGTGTGTGTCAGATCTCCCTCTGCCTCTCTCTTATGAAGACATTTGTGATGGCATTCAGAACCTTCCTGGATAATTCAGGATAATCTCCCCATTTTAAGACCACTAACTTAATCAAATCTGTAAAGATATCTTTTTTCCAAAAAAGGTAACATTCACAGTTTCCAGGAATTAGGACCCGATATATTTGGGGGCTATTATCAGCCTACCACAAAGGGGCTATGCATTGTGCCACCCTTTGTTTAATCACATGTCACATGGCTCCCTAAAGCTGGAAGGAGAAAAGGAGAAAGGTTGGGTCAGCCAACCAATGAAGTGGTATCTGATGCCATTTCAGAGAGTAAAGAAGTGGGGAAGGAAAAATAAAGGAAAAAAGGAGGAGAGGAAGAGCATTCTACAAGGATGGAAGCGGATGAACAATGGCACAGAAGTGGAAAAGTTTGGAGGGCAATAGTGAATAATGAGGGACAGCTAGAAATCAGAACATTTGGTAGAATGTATTAAGAGATGACATTGGAAAAGAAGTTTCGTGTCCATATTGTATGAGAACTTAAATTTCACATCAAGAGGGAAGACTATTTTGTAGAAGGAGACAATCTGAACTTCTTGGCTCCGTTTCTGTAGTCTTTTTATTTTTTCTGTATCAATTTTAATGTCATATTGCCTCTGGTGGGTAAATTCGGTCTTCTAAAAGCTCACAGGTTGCTCTGGAATGCATCCACCTTTTCGTATCCTCTACCATTTCTAGTTCGTTGCTGGTCTCACAAATGCTTTTTGATCTCGCATAATTAGTAATTATTACTGTAATTTTTATTTTATTGCTTCTCCTGTTTTCTGCTAATTGTGCCTCACTTTTTTTTTCTACCTCCCAATATTGAGTGGCTGGGCTCAAGTCATCATTAGGAGAGAATTTTATTTTAAGAGTGTTGCTTAAACTGCAAGGATGTCCATTAAACATGACAATTAAATATGCCGTAGGACAAGCCATTGTTGTCAAAATGCCCACTTAACCCACCCAAACATCTCAAACCCACCTTTCGCTGACCTTCTATAAAACTTTTTTTTAACTAAAAAAATTTTTAACAAAAGAAAGTGGACAAATGTATATTGGTGAATGCTAACTGTCCATATTCACATAGAGACACAGTATAATCTCTGAGCCCAGTATTGAGGGAAAGAAGAAAAAAACTAGAATTCTCAGTGCTACTACTCAGGGACCAAGCACCTCCCAGCCTCCAGCAGAGCTAAGGGATCAGAAGATTTTTCTTTCTTCCCGGGGAGCATGGTGGTGTTCATCCCATAAAGTTTTTGTTGAGACAGGAAGGGATAAAAATGAGTTTGGAACGGAAAGATGCAGAGATCTGTTTCCCACTGTATTTTGCTGAAGGTATTGCCCCCCCAAATAAGTTGAGAACTGTGGTGTAAAGGAGAGAAAAGAGACTTCAAGGACAGGGTAACTGAGCACAAGAGGGGGGAAAAAAAGACTACAACTTGCTCCCAAAGCCTGGAAGACATTAGTCATTTTCTCCTTCATGCTGCTCTCTTCCCTCCCCTCATTCTCTTCTTCCTCTTCATCCTCCTCCCCCTTGTCATCAACATCTTCCAATTTTTCTTCTTCAGCCTCAGCACCATTATCTTCGCCTTGCCTTTATTCCTTCTCTACATGTCAGGAACCAAGTAGTACCGTAGTGAATTTGGCCAAATACCATCTTTGATGACCTCTCCTAAAGCATCTGCACCTACATCAGAAGGGTCAGTAAACCGGGGAGAGAAGCTCTCTGGTGCCCCCTGCTGCTACTTCCTGTTGGCTTTCTTCTGCATTTGACTTGAATATTCCATCAGATCCTTTTCAGATTTCCTTTTGATTTCAGTGGGCTTTGAAGATGGACCGTCACTCTCATTCAGATAAAATTCTTGGGAGATAACTTTATTTTTTGAAGTGAACATTTTCATCAAGATGAAAATCTATTCTGTAACCCGATTTTACACCTTCAAATTCTGTCGCTTCAACTGTGGTCGAATAATGCACCACCTCTTCATCCTCCTCCCCAAGCAGTGCAGACTTGCGGGTGGCTGACAAAGGTTGTTACGCCATAATATGGGATTTTGGCAATTAATTCTGACCTCTTGTGAAAAAATGGTTGATGGAGTTTGTTATATTTCTGTTCTACTTTCAAAATCTCCTCACTGGCCTGTTCAGTAAGTCTGTCTGTTTCATTTTGTATTTCATCATTGTTTCCTGCTACTTCTTGCCGTTCTTTTTCTCCCTTTGGCAAGTCCAGAGAGGTGGATGTCCCCTCCGGCCTGCAGGCAAGAGGCGGCGTTGGTTTCTTTGCTTGAGGTGGGAGCGAAGGGCGTTGGGGGGCCATGCTGTGGGGAAAGCCCAAGAATCTGACCCAAGAGTATCTTGCACGTCTGGAAGAAGCTCTAGGAATTCAAAATTCACCACTTCAAATTATACAATTTAGTACATTCACAACATTGTGCCACTGTTACCTCTATCCAATTCCAAAATATTTTCACTCCAAAAAGAAACCTTGTACCATTAAGCAACCACTCCCCATTCCCTCTTTCCCCAGCCCCTGGCAACCCCTAATTTACTTTCTGTCTCTAGGGATTTATCTGTTCTGAGTACTTCCTATAAATGGAAGCATCCACTCTGTGACCTTTTGTAGCTGCTTTCTTTTCCTTAGCGTATGGTCTCATTTTATTTTGATGGTGTATATTATTAGAAATTCTACTTTAGCTTAGGTATTTAACATTCAGTGTTTTGATTAGTGTATTCCTCTTTGATGTCCCACTCCCCAAGCCCAAATGGTTCCTTCATTATCACCTCACACATTTACTTTAATCAGGGAAATCTGATCGTCCTGCCACCTTGGAAGACCTGAAGAAACTTAAATATCTGGAATGTGTTATGAAGGAGACCCTTCGCCTTTTTCCTTCTGTTCCCTTATTTGCCCGTAATCTTAATGAAGATTGTGAAGTCGGTAAGAATTCTATAAAATTCCATATTAAGAAGAATAGAGAGAATGGATTTTTGAGTGTCTGTCTTGCTCCGTTCACATGGCATCTTGACTCCTTCCTGACAGCGGGTTACAAAATTGTGAAAGGATCCCAAGCCATCATCGTTTCCTATGCTCTGCATAGAGATTCAAGATACTTCCCAAATCCTGAGGAATTCAAGCCAGAACGGTTCTTTCCCGAGAATTCGCAAGGACGCCATCCATACGCCTATGTGCCCTTCTCTGCTGGACCCAGAAACTGTATAGGTTTGTATCCATCAGAATTGGTTTGACCTTTCAGGGTCAAATGGGAGTGGGTTTCTCACAATAATTTCTTTAAGATGTAGTGTCCCATACGCAACCGTCATTTGAAAAACTGGTTTCCATTTTCCTCTACTCTCTATTATATAATTTCCTCCACTATACATTTTTGTTTCACATATGACCGTCACAAAGTGTGTTAACAAAGTACTACAGACGGGGTGGCTTAAACAGCAGAAATTTGTTTTCTCACAGTTCTGGAGGCTGGAAGTCCGCGATCAAGGTGTTGGCAGAGTTGGTTTCTCCTGGGGCCTCTCTCCTTGGCTTCTGGATGGTCATCTTCTCCCTGTATCTCACATGGTCTTTCCTCCGTGTGTCTCTGTGTCCTAATCTCTTCTTTTTATGAGGACACCAGTCAGATTAGATTAGGGCCCATCCGCATGAGCACATTTTAATTTAATCACCTCTTTAGAGGCTCTGTCTCCAAATACAGTCACGTTTTGAGGTACCGGAGTTTAGGATTTGACATACGAATTTTGGGACACACAGCTGAACCCATCGCATAAGGCATAATCAGTTTCTGGTAGAGTTTAAAAATGTTATAGATTTTGGATTAAAGTAGAATATATTTTATATAGTAGAAAACTTATTTATAATGATTAGTTATATTTAACCTAATTTCTGTGTTTGTTGCTTTTACATATTGCATTTTGCAAAACTAAAACAAAGCATGCTTACCATGTGGCCAGCTGAAGTATTCAAACAAAATGAATGCACACCACCATGCATTATAAACACTTTTGACTTTAGAATCTTTAGCATTTTATGATTTAGGTAAATGCAGGCATTAGTAAAATGACGTCACATTTAAATGAATGAATCTGAAGCATATTTAGTGACTCTATAGCACATTAAATTAAAGGCCCAATAAGAAAGCAATCCAGAGTAGTGATTCTCATGCTTCAAGGAGCCCAGGATTCATCTAGAGTACGGATAAAATACAGATTCTTGGCCCACCCCAGCCATTCAGATGCATTGTGTGGGAGTGGGGAAGTGCACTCTAGAATCTTCTTCTTCTTCTTTTTTTTGCTGAGGAAGATTCACCTTGAACTAACATCTTTGCCAATCTCCCTCTATTTTGTATGTTGCTGCCACAGCATGGCCACCAACAGGTGGTATAGGTCTGGTCCCAGGAACCAAACCCAGGCCACCGAAGTGGAGCATGCAGAACTTAACCACTAGGCCACAGGGCCTGGCTCCAAGAATCTTCATTTTTAACAAGCATCCCAAGTGATTCTGATTCTTCCAGGACCTACTGTAAAAATACAAAATTGCTTGCTTCCTCTAATAGAACCTGTTCTTTCTCACTTTTGAGATACGTCTATAATTAAATTGATGGTATTTGCATTAATTTGAAGGTCAGAAATTTGCTGTGATGGAAGAAAAGATCATTCTTTCCTGCATCCTGAGGCATTTTTGGGTAGAATCCAACCAGAAAAGAGAAGAACTTGGCCTGGCAGGAGAGCTGATTCTTCGTCCAAGTAATGGCATCTGGATCAAGTTGAAGAGGAGAAACACAGAGGAATCCTAGCTATATTATTGGACCGTGCCCTTATCATGAAGGAGGTCTTTCTTTAAGGGAAACTTCGAATTTGTAATTTAGAGATCATGAGTTCAACACTCTTAATCCTTAGACCTAATTTTCTCTTGTCACCACTTACCTTGGGATCAAGTCTACCAAGGAGAGAGTTTTTATATTTTCATCACCACCATAGATCTTACCCCTGGTCCCAAAAGTACAGTCAACTGATGACAGCACCCAAATAAACGTCTAACAAGTTCTCAAAAGTGGAATCCACAGGCCAATTCAATGTCAATCAACAAACCGGAAGGATATGATTTAATTGAGGTTCCAGAATTTTTGTAAGGTATTCTTGTTGACTCAAGAACATATATATGCATATATCCATATAGACCTAATTTGAAGAGTGTAATTAAGGACTTAGACTTAAGGAGGTTAAGTTTTTAAAATTACATCAGTTCCATCAGTTATGAGAGTAATTATTATGGTGCTTTTCAGATTTTATCCCCTAGAGTGGGTCGCTTATGAGTTGACTCAGGTTCTGTCTGTTTCCCTTTTGACTGTGTACTTGTGGTCTTCGTTTTATTCCTCACAGCATCACAGTTGCCTTTATATGTCATGAATTATGGGGCGAGACTCCTCTTGGTAATGTCCAGTCCCTCACGGTGCCTCATAGACTTTTGGAGCTGGAGCGACCCTGGAGCTTATCTAGTTATACTCCCTTTTGTTAGAAGTAAGGGAATGAGATCAATGAGAAGGCAAATTTCTGTCCAAAGTCGTGCCACTAGGGGGTGACAGGGCTGGAAATAATTAGCGGTCTATACTCTAATGTCTCCCCTCCCAATATGATAGACTTCTGTTATAGTATGCTATTGCTTTATGGAGCTCGGGTCTATCACTAGCTGTGTCATTAGAACACAGATGCTCTGCCTCTGACTTTGGTGTATTTCTTCTAGAATTATTCCATCATTAAAGGAAAAGAGAAGTCGTTCATTTATACTCAGTAACCCAGTAAATTTAATCCTCTAGAGCATACCTACCAAGCTGATAACTGACACACTGTCCTGAATTTTAATTCCATCCACAATTTCTCTACTCCCTCACTCAGTGACGTTAAAAAATTCTTTTGATAATTTTAATAAGATTGTTCCTTCAATTTTCCCAAGGCAATAACAGATAGAAGCAACAAATGAAGAGGATGGAATATATATTCTTCAGTGGCTATCAAAGGAAGAGGTTACAAAACCAAAGCCATTTGGAAAACACTACAGGCTGAGGCATTTAGGGCAGGGTCAGTAGGTAACCCACTTTACTGTCCCAAAGAGCCCCAGTGTAGACAACCCAGGCCCTAAGTTGAGAAGAAAAAGTCAAAGAAGCGTATGATACAACTGAAAAAATTCCTGTCACGTGGATAATCTTGTTATCTAGAAAGTGGAGATATGTAGAAAATCTTGTTCTCAGATGACTTTGGACAATTAACGTTTTATTCATGGAAATCAGTATTATTTCTCAATTTTATGCACTTACATTTAAACTGTGCCTGTTTTTTTTTAAGTGACCCTACACTAAATTTGAAATTAAATTTAAAACAAAACGTTGCTTAATGTTACCTTTTGGCCTAAGATTTTCACTTAGCACCAGAATCATTGGTTATTCATGGTTTAATTGGAAGTTCACTTCAACCATGTCAAGAGTTGGAATTGAGAAATTATATCATGATCTGTAGTAACAAAAGGCAAATGTTGATTTTTTTTTTTAAATAAGAGGATGATCAAGTACCTGTTTGTGTCTATTACCTGTCCTACACCTGCTTGAAAGAGGTATCTGAAGAAAAATAAATTATATTTTCAATATGGGTGCTACTTTTATTCTAAGAATGCATATCAGTTTGAAAAAATGTAGATAACCTAATTTTAGTGGGATTATAGATATAATTCTGTGATTCTCACTGAGGTGCATTGGGAAGAGCACAGCCTAAAGTGTTACCCTTCTTAGGGACATTTAATGATCTAGAGACACAAACAACAGAAATCATTCATGAGTCAAAAAGGCACCACCAAAGACCTTTCTCAGTGAACTGACATTCTTTTCTTTTTTTAAAATTAATTTTAATGAATTAATTTTTTTATTGCAGTAACATTGGTTTATAACATTATGTAACTTTCAGGTGTACATCATAGTATATTTCAATTTCTGTGTAGATTTCATCATGTTCACCACCCAAAAACTAATTACAATCCATCTCCACACACATCTGCCTTATCACCCCTTTTGCCCTCCTTCCCCCCCCCCTCCCCTATGGTAACCACCAATCCAATCTCTGTTGCCATGTGTTTGCTTGTCGTTGTTTTTATCTTCTACTTATGAGTGAGATCATATGGTATTTGACCTTCTCCCTCTGACTTATTTCACTTAGCATAATACCATCAAGGTCCATCCATGTTGTCACGAATGGCCGGATTTCATCATTTCTTATGGCTGGGTAGTATTCCATTGTGTATATATACCACATCTTCTTAGCCATTTGTCCCTTTGATATTGAACCTGAAGTGAGTTCACTCACCCGTTGCACAGCAAGCCAATCTCTGACACCAGGTGTAGTGGAAGAAAGTAGGAATTTTATTATTACACAGCACTGAGCAAGGAGAGAGGGCAGCTAACGCTGAAATCCCAAACTCCCCAAAAAGCTAAAAAGAAGGGTTTTTTACTTGGAGTTTTAGGTAGGGGAGGGGGAGCATATGGCCTTGCTGGTTGGAGCTTTCCCACCAGCCTGTCTTTGGCCTTGAGACACTTGCAGAGAGGAGGGAGCCCATGACCTTGCTGGTCAGCGGCTTTCCTACCAGCCTGTATCTCTTTGCAGGGAGGAGATAATAAATACAGGTGCTTGTCCTTGGCGGTGTCTGTCTCCATGGAGGATAGTGGATTCTGGAGCCAGGAAGCCAGAGAGCAAGCAGGGAATGAGTGTTTTCGTTTTAACCCCACATATACCAGGTTTAATGTAGGGAAACTGATATCAGGGTCGGTATCACCTTGATAGACACCTAGGTTGCTTCCAAGTCTTGACAATAGCCATGACATTCTTTTCTTCATGGGCGGCACAATAAAGCTTTTGCTCATCTGTTTCTTTCCTGTGGGCCCATGTCCTGGCCACACAGCAGCTTCACCAGAGAATCAGGGCCTTTTTCTTTTTTTGAAAACCACAGGTTCTCTTAAAGCTCCCAAGGCAGACCACCTCTCAGCCTCTGGCACCTCCTCCCATCCAAGCTCTCAAGCTCCATTAGGGAACTATTCTTCATTCCCTCACCTCAAAACAGTCCAGCACCAAACCCCCTCTCTCCAGGACACTGTCACTTCAGGTAAAGATAACCTTCCATATTAGCGTTTTTTTGCTGCCTAACAAATTACTACAATCTTAGCAGTTTAAAACAACACTAATTTATTATTTCACAGTTCTGTAGGTCAGTAGGTGGGCTGAGCTAGGTTCTCTGTCTAGTATCTCGCAAGCCCAAAATCAAGGTGTGGAGGTTCTGGGGAAGAATCCTCTTCTAAGTGCATTCAGTTGGTTGGAAGTTGTTGGTTCCTTGTGGCTGTAGGACTGAATTCTCCATTTTCTTTCTGGCTCCTGTCCAGAGACTTCTCTCTGCCCCAGAGACCACTGTCAGGTTCTTGTCCCAGGCCCCATCCATCTCAAAGCCAGCAGTGGAGAGCCTCCTGTGAAATCCCTCTCACACTTTGAATATCTCTGATTTCTTATGTAACAGCAGAAGAAAACTCTGTTTTTAAGGGGCCCGTGTGATGAAACCAGATCCACCGGGATAATCTCCATTTTGATTAGCTCAAAGTTGACTTAGTAACCTTAATTACACCTGCAAAACTGCTTTGTCAGGTAACATAACCTAGTCACAGAAAGACATGGTATCTCATTTTGTTCAGTCCCCTGGATTAGAGTGGGAAATCTTGGGGAACACTTTAGAAATCTGTCTATTACTGCCTCTTTTCAGTTTCATTCTGAGTTAGTTCTTCTGAATCCACAAGGAAATTTTTAGCTTTATTGTCTTACTGAAACGTAACTTATGGTTTCGCTGTAAGAAAAATCCAAACAAAACACAGAAGTATATTTAAATAGGTTAAAATCTGTAATCTCACCTTTTAGGGAAACAATCTCTGAGGGTTTCTGCCATGATTTGGAGGCAGAATCCTTTCATCCCAGCCATCTTTTCTCCTGTTGAGGCTGGTAGCAGATGAGATCCAAAATTTAATATTTCATGTACCTCACAGGGCACAGGACTGCCTTTTATTGATTGCTGGGGTGCCAGTTGATGCTCTGAATCTAAAAGGCAGTACAGCATGCGTATTTGAAATATGTTACTTCATTACAGCCAGAAAATATTTTATTGACGTTATCCTACATTTTTAATAAACACCGTTCTGCAGTGCAATAATATGCATTAAATCTTTATTTAAAAATCAACTCCCTAAAAATCTAATTCCCTAGCCAGAACAGTGTACCGCCATTTTGAAGAATAGTGAGAAAACAAAGGAGATTTAGTGGGCAAGTGATTATGGTCTCTAAATATTTGAAAGAGCTCAAACAAAAGAGAATAAATTATTTTGTGTGGATCTAGTAAATTAATCTAGGATTGAAGGATAGAAGTTGCAAGGAGGCATATTTCAACATATAGGAAGGCTTTTTCTTAAAAATAAAATGGAACACCCTCAACTGGAACACGCTCCCAGGAAAATCAGCATGTTTCTTTCCATTCGAACTATCTGTGCCAGGAGCGCTATATAGCAGATTTCAGCCTACTGTGTCTGAAAAGGGCCAGATGGTAAATCTTCTCAGCTTTGCAGGCCATAGTGTCTCTGTCACAACTACTTAATGTCTGTAGTTGTAGGTGAAAACAAGCATAGATAATACATGAATGAATGGGCATGGCTGTATTCTGGTAAAACTTTACAAAAACAGGCGCTGGGCCAGATTTTGTCTGTGAACTGTGCTTGTCAACCCCTGCTGTATCATATTTCCTGAATTGGGTGGGAGGAGGACCTAAACATCAATCAACTCCCTTCCATACTTAAAATTTCAATGTTACAAGATTCTTTGCCTATGGTATAGGAGGGCATAGATACCATTCACCAGAAGATGCTGCCAAGACAAGCTATCCACACCCACCCTTTATTCAGTTGTGCATCTAGGTGATTATAATGGAAAAAGTCCAGTGAGATGAGATTTAAGCTGCATGACCCTAAATAACCGGGAATATTATGAACCTTTAAAAAGAGGGAAACCTGTGCATGACTTGTGTGGCCCTAACATGAAATAGTTAATATATTAAATAGCTGAACACAGGGATGGGATGTTCATAGAATATGTTGACAGGACAAAAAGTTGAAACTGTTGGCAGAAAACCAAAGTCAATATCAGAGTCAAACAAACACTGCCTGCGGGGCTGCATTGGGAAAGCTTGAAGACCGTCCATTTTTAAGTGGCCAGAGACCCTCTTGTCCAGAACCACGGAAACAATTGTGCTCTCAGGTAGACAATTTCTATTATTCCGATTGATTCCAAATAACGTATTTTTTAAAAAATTATAGTTTTTACTTTACAAAGAAGCTATTAGTTTATGTTCTAATTGCTTGCATATTGAGAGAGTATAGAAAAAACTGATGTTCTTATATGTGGAAATATTTAAGTGTAAGATATTTTCAAAGCAAAGAGAATGTTGACTGATTTAAAAATGAAAAATAGGCTTGAATATTTTCAAAGCTTTTTTTTTACTTAGGGATTCTGGACCGATGTCACTGGCATTATTTACAATAATTTTCTTTTGCTCAAATCTAGAGGTTTCCCAACTGTTTAATTCCTCTCGACCAATTCTGTTTCCATAATTACCAACAGCACAGGTGGCAAATGAACAATAAACGTGATAGTACTTTAGAGATCTCAATTTACAGCTTGTGCCAAGTCCCTGGGCACAAAATGTACAGGAAACCCTTGTTCTTTGTATTGCTAATTGTGTGCTTAGATTTTTCAAGTCAGACTTTTATAAGAAAATCTCTATCACCTTAAATTAAAGTTCGTGCTAAATATGATCTATAACCGTCAGAGTTTTGCATGCATTGCTTTCTCTTTTAGGATGATTTCATTCAGGCAAGCAGCTTATTTCATTTGCTTATTTGCTACAGTTTCCTGCGGTGAGTGGCTTATCTACAAAACATAAAGTTAAGGGTGTGTGGGAGAGAATTAAGCAAGACATGCTACCCCTGGAGAAGGCTATCGAACACACAGCATTGGGAAGGAGGCAGGCCCTAATAAGTTACACATCCTTTTAATGTTGGGAGGCAACTACCACTTCTCGGATGTATCTCTCTAAGACAATCGTGGGGAGGGGAGAATGCCTTCCGGCATGTGTCAACAGAAACTTGTGTTTGGAAATGACTATCTACAAGGCAGATCCTGAAACAATCAGCACTCATTTTTTTCATAAACTTTTTTTTTTGGGGGGGAGGAAGATTAGCCCTGAGCTAACATCTGCTGTCAATCCTCCTCTTTTTGCTGAGGAACCCTGAGCTAACATCCGTCCGCATCTTCCTCTACTTTATATGTGGGAGGCCTGCCACAGCATGGCTTGCCAAGCAGTGCATAGGTCCACACCTGGGATCTGAACGGTGAACCCCGGGCAGCTGAAGTGGAATGTGCGAACTCAACCACTGCACCACTGGGCTGGCCCCCTATAAACATGTTTTAAAAATCAGCTTTATCTGAATATGTAAAAGAGTGCTAGGCATTTTATATTGTCTGGGTCTAACCCAAGTATTGTAAGAAGTACAGGGTACATATTTTTATTCTTTTAGGCCACAGGGAACCATTTCAGAAATGAAAGTACCAGATTTCAATTTAATTTAGTAAACCATCTCTTTGAACAGTTCTTGTTTCAACACCAAGTTTTGACCTTATTTCTCTCTCTATCTTTTCCATCAAATTTTCAGAGAATAAGGATGATCCTGGACACTTTTTTTCATTAATCTTTGTAGAGTGGAGTTTTCTCTGTGTCGTCATTATGAGTGGGTTCTGAGTCCATGTTGGCTTAATATTGCTTACCTACCTCTCAGATGCATGGCTAGGAGAAACACTTCTTGGGTAAGGGTTACATTTTAAACAGATATAATTTCTTCAGGAAGAAGCCTTTTTTTTCCCTAAACCACAACTCCCTTCCATGTGGCCCCTCATTCTTAATTGCTCTTCTGAGCCATAATCATTACCATTTACAAATCCACTGAATACTGAGGAGTACAAGCCAGAGATGCTGTGGACCATAGCCATTTCAATTTTATTTTTTGGCCAAAAAAAAAAAAAAAAATTCATGATCATGCTAGAAATATTAGAGGTACAAATAAGTGGAAAATGAGAAACTACATATTTTCTGTAGTCCTATAGTACAGAAATGGCCACTGTTAAAAATCTTTCATTTAGTAATTCAAATATTTTTCTACACACATTTACACATTTAACAAAGATGTTATTAATTACAGATACTTTTTTAACATGTTTTCTATTTAAAGCAATCTCTTCATGCAAATAAATATATATCATATTTTTTGGAGCTTAGTATTCTCCTCTGTTCATGGTATTTTTGCTTGCACATTCTTACACACATATTCAATTATTTCTGTGGAATAAATATTGGAAATAAAAATATTAGATACAAAGATGTGAATATTTTTTAAGGTTTTATGAAATGCATCATGACCATTATCTGCCAGAAAGGTTATTCTCAAGTTGACTTTTTCTACCAGTGGGTGAGAGTGATCATTTACCCGACTTAGGCCAACTCTAACCATCAGGTATTGTTTTGTGGCCTGGCATATATTGACCTTTCTGGAAACAATGTCTCAATTTATTTCTGGGAAACCACTGCCTCCCAGTTTTGGTCCATGCGGTTGTGACCCAGTCAGGCCTGAACCAGTAGGTGAGGCACACATCCTGCTGGCTCCATTGCCCTGATCAAAGCCAAAGCTTTGCAATAAGACTTTTGCTTACACTTCCAGAAATAAGACTCGTTTTTTTTTTCACTTGGATTTGAACTATGACAGAATGCTGAGACCTGAGTTTCTGGCACTATCTTCCCACTATGTGGAACTGAAGAGCAAAGGCAACACCATGGAACAGAGCAAATGTTTGAAGAAAACGTTTGTGTCTTGATGGGATCAGCTGAGTGCTGTGTCCAGTTATTCCTGAAGTTGGATCCAACAAGGGCTCTTTGGCTGTGAACCAATACATGTCATTTGTACTCAAGTCACTTTGAACTAGGTCTTTTTTTATCATTTTCAACCAAAATCAGTACATCAACACTGGTAACTTAAATAATTTTAAATTTTAACTCGCCTATATTTATGATTCTTATCATTTTTTGTATATTTATTAGTTGCTTATATTTCTTTTGGAAATTACCTTTTCATATCCTTTGCCAATTTAAAAAAATGAGAGTCATTTTCTTCTCCTTATTGATTATATGATTTTTTTAACAAGCCTGAATAACTTGCCCAAGGTCCATGGACGCAGGGGTCGGTGTGACATAATATAACATAATATTTCATGTTATGGAATAACTCATGTTACAGTGTTTTCCATGCACTCTAGAATACAATACAAACAAGCCTATCATCATCATCATCATCATCATCACCAACTTAAGAGAATAAGCAAGAACACCTGTTAGAACTTTCTTTCCAGTCTTCTCCAAAGTTGGTGTACTTTTAGTTGCTCCCTTTCATTGGCTGAGTCACACAGCAATTCACAAAGTTTCTCCTGCAGAATGGGAACTCCCAGACTAGCACCAGCCATTGTTTGTGCCCTAGTTTGTGTGTTGGGATGGGAAGGATAGTTGCTTGATAATTATGAATCAGCCATAAACACCAAATGTCTAAAACACAGGGCATTTTGCAGCTAGCCTCATCATGGGGTCAGTTACTCAGTGTTACATGTGTTTACGAAATGTAGACCTGTACACTTGGCAACTTGTATTCCCAGAAGCTTCCACATGAAGAGATCTCTGCTCTTTCCAAATATAAACCTTACCCAAGGGCTAGTCATCTTAGCCACACGTCTGAGTGGAGAAGAGCTGAACTTGCTGGACTGAGTCCTCATAATAGGGCTAAGAGCCAGAATCCCCAGGGGGTGGGATGGTGCAGAGGAAATTTTAATCTTCAGTGCTTAATGAAATACATGCGGCTACGCAGCCCATCTCCTTAAAGGCAATACAAAAATAGATGTTATTAAAATTGAAGGGTGGCTACTGCCCTAGGGGATGGGCAAGGTTGTCACTGGAATATCCTGTGGTTAATGGACAGATGACCGACTAAAGCGAATATGTTACCTGAGTTGGAAAAGCTTATTAAGCACACTTTGGAGTGGATCTTTCAAGGTAAACTCAAATTCAGTATAAGAGTAAAGGTAACATGTAATACTCTAATAATGTGTGGGATGCAGGGTACTTTAGAGCTGTGAACAATTCCAAACAGCAAATACATAATTGAAAATGTATCTTCAATATGGCACGTGCGTGCATTTGCTTAAGCTGTCTAAAAGATGAGCTTGTAGAAATTGAGCAAATACTTTCTTCTCTGCACTCATTCCTAAAGTAATACATGCCAATAACTGTTAGTTTGCTTGAATTAAACTGAGATGAGGAACAACATTTAACGTTGCACGCTAGAAAAGGGAACAAAAAGGGGAGTCAGAAGAGCTGGGTTTATGTTCCAGGACATTCATTAGCCATGTGGGTCTTGGGCAAGTCTGTATTGCCCTGGGACTCAGTTACTTAACTTGTTTCCTAAAATAAAAAAAAGTCAGATGCTTATGATAAAGACTGTCTCTAGCTTCCCTTACAGAGCTGTTGTGAGAATCCAGTGGGGGTGTTCATTATGAAAAAGAGATCATACATCATTATTATTATTTTTTTTTTGAGGAAGATCAGCCCTGAGCTAACATCTGCTGCCAATCCTCCTCTTTTTGCTGAGGAAGACTGGCCCTGAGCTAACATCCATGCCCATTTTCCTCTACTTTAAATGTGGGATGCCTACCACAGCATAGTGTGCCAAGTGGTGCCATGTCCATACCCAGGCTCTGAACCAGTGGACCCTGGGCCGCTGAAGAGGTATGTGTGAACTTAACCTCTGTGCCACCAGGCCAGTCCCCATACATCATTATTTTTAAGGCATGATATTTTCATTGCATGTTAGGTGACAAGGAGAAACCAAGCTAGGATTGCATTTGGGGGGGAATAATTTATGTACAAATTATTGTGTGATTTAATAAAAATCAACCAAGTGTTTCTTGTTTGTGTTTTGCTGAGGAAGATTTGCCCTGAGCCAACATCCACTGCCAATGTTCCTCTTTTTTCATATGTGAACCGCCACCACAGCAAGGCTGCAAGAGACGAGTGGTGTAGGTCCCAACCCAGGAAGAGAACCCAGGCTGCCCAAGTGGAAGGCACTGAACTTAACCACTAGGCCACTGGGGCTGGCCCAACCAAGGTTTTTTATATAGAAGTACCCATAAGATGACTTTAACATCATATATTCTTCAAATAGTCACCTTAATATGTGTCATTCTGCCTCTACAATTAAAGTCATGTGATAAAGATCTTTGGATATTCCTTGGAGGAAACAAAAAGGTTCAGAACACATATATTTCTATTACAATTATTATTTACATTCATTCCAAATTAATGTTATTTTTTTCAACGATGACATCACAGGATGCCTGACTCAACTGTATAAAAATATCTTCTTCAGAGGTGGGGATGTAACCGCCATGTACACCCCAAGCGCCCAACACTGTCAGATGATGTGTACGTTCCATCCTAGGTGTTTGCTGTTTAGTTTTCTTCCTGAAAATTCAGCCAATGACATAGACAAAAGGTAAAAGTTGACATTTCGTTATTGGAGCAATTAATCATTTTTCAAACTGGAATTAGTCGTGTGCAAAAAAGTGTAGCATATCACAGGCTTGTTTTGCAAATGGGGTTCAAGGACCAGCTTCATCAGAATCACCTGGAGTGGTTCTTAGCATAAGCAGGTTCTTAGGCTGAAGCCCAGACCTACTGAACCAATGACTCTTGGGCCTGGAAATCTGCATTTTAAACAATTGCTGCATTCACTTAAAGTAGTAGAAGCTAGTTATTTTCTATCCAAGGCCTCAAGGAAAACACTTGAGAATCATTGGGTTAAGAGATTGTCTCAAGAAAGAGTCTAAAAACGGGTGACTATTTCACCTGAACAAGGAAACATACTTGCTGTCTGACTCATGATCACATTTGTGGACAGCACAGTCCTAAGAAAGTATAACAGAAGGCAAGCATTTTGTTGAGAATGTAATCGAGTAAGATCCAGAGCTTATGACCTTGAAAGAAGGCAGGTGTGAATGGTGCCCAGAGGGAGCCGATTGGAGCACCTATGATTTGCATGGTGTGTGTGTGTGTGTGTGTTTGTGTGTCTGTGAATATATGTTAGTAACTGGCAATTTGGAAAAGTAGGAGCACTGGAAAAAGAGTTGGCAATTAAAAATCTTATTATCTCATAAAGTTGCCTAAGTACAGCCATAGATTCATTTTCTTTAATTTTGATCAATATCCAGAATGAATGTTTCTTCATTGTTCCATTTCTATATCCGTAATTCTTTTGTCTTATCTTCACTCTATTTGAATTTAAAAACTAGGAGTTAGACGATTACCCCTTGATTCTACATGATAAACTTGTACAGAAAACCCAGACTGTATGTGAGAGGCACCAACTTTTAAAATAAAGAGTTGAGTCAGGCTCTAGGATCCTTGTGAATAATGAAATTGCGATTAAAGTTGACATGAAAGACAGAAAGAAGTCTTCCATTAGGTGTGGACTAGAAAGAGTTAGTGAAAGAGATGGACATCATATATAGATCCAACTCTCATGACTGATTTAATTTCTCAAGTAAATGAAAGTATTTATAAAAACAATCACCAGGTAGGAACGTAGTTTCCCCAAAAGTTTAGGAACACAAGAGAAATCACTAACTCTTTAATGTGGTTGACCTCCTGTACTTAAAAATGTGAATGTAAAGGAAAACAGTGCTGAAGTTAGGTATCACAAAGACTGTTAGATATTATGGAATAGACTCTAAGAACGTTCTTTCCAGCAAGTGTCAGGGAAGCTGTACTATTTTCCTTATTCCTGCCTATAGTCATTAGTGTATAAAAAACACTATACATTTTCTCCATGTGTGTTTATTATTTGACTTCCTAAGTGAAGCTACTTTCGAATGCAGGTTTGGTTGCTTTTTGAAAGACAGTGTTACAGGAACGCTACCGAGAGTGTCACGGAGAAGTGCAATTTCTGGACATTCCTTAAAGCAATGTGGTCATCAAATAAGCGGTAAGGTGTGGATTTCTTAGCTAAATTTGAATGAATGATGGGTCCACCTTAGAAAAGCTTCTGCTCAAAGTCTGTACTGCTGTGGACTTTTGGAAGGGAGTGTTCAGAAAGATAGCAGAGATGGGGCAACATTCAGTTCAACACATGCTTAACGAGCCTTTGATTTATGAGGTTAGCACTACAGGTAAGATTTTCAGCAGGGTAATACACATCTAAACAGTAGCGTCCCCTTGATTCCAGACACGAATCTTAAAGAGCACACAGAGCTCTCTCTCTCTGTTTCACATGAAGGTAATTTGTACACGAGTGGTTCTTTCTCAGTGGTTCTCAAACAGGGGTGGTTTTGTCCTTCCACTAGGGGGCATTTGGCGTTGTCTGGAGACATTTTTGATTGTCACAACTTGGGGGGATGCTACTGGCATTGAGTGGATAGAGGTCAGAGATGCTGCTAAACGTTCCACAAGGCACAGGGAAGTCCCCACGACAAAGATTTCCTAGTCCCAAATGTCAGTAGTCTGAGGTTCAGAAACCCTGTTAACCTGCCATATCGAAGGACTGGGCTCTGTAAATCTTACTAACAATAATACTTAGAAAAAATGTGAGGACTAGGAGGTCAGGAAACTTAATTCTGATGCTTATTGGTATTAATGTCTTGGGAAACAATTTCCAACCTTATCCTAATAAATTTAAGTTTGCGAATAGAACTATTTCTCTAACATGACTGATAGGAAAGCAAAAAGTACTGAAAAGATTCTCTCAACTGATGGGTTGTCGGAACCTTCAATAACCGTGTTGTGACTGTACATCTTGGCTATTTCACCTTTACTATATACAGTTAATTTTGTAGGTTCAAATTTCAGGTGTTTTTAAAATTTTTAATCCTTTCCTTTCCCATTAACACCACCACACAATACACACACACTTTGTGCCTGCAGTTTGTATAGCAACTGGTCCTTGGTTATAAACATGGGGGCCTGGCTTAGCTGACATGCAGTTTACTAGGGAAGGAGTATATTTCCTATTTTATAAGATCAAATTTATATCTTAATACAATTTAGTGTAAATTACTCAATTAAGCATTATTTTCAATTGTGGCATCATAGTAAAATTTAAAGAAAAAATAATATTGTGCCTTTCTCAATATGCCTAGTTATTTTTCCCCCCAAAACTTGGTCTACTCACAGAGCTTGCTTTAATGTTCTCTTCCAACTTTCCCCAAATATCTTACATTAAAGTGAAATATTGCTCCGAGGCATGTAAAGTCTCTTGACTCAGGACAAATTTTGGTTTAAAACATTTAGAGGTAGGTTTATAGCTTTTAACTAACCAGAAAGAAAAGTTTTAGTTTGTAAGTATCCCAGCCTGATTTTCAGTCTGTTTCTTTTTCTCACGTGTTGCAGAATGGGAAAGAGATTCCATTTCTATGATCTGCAAACTCCTGTGAGCATGAACCACAGTGAATAATCCACTGCCCTGCCCATCTCAATATATTGTTTTCCTACTAGTTGGTATATTTTCTGTCATCCTCATCATTAAATTTAGTTTTACAACTCCTTCAACTATACCTCTTAGGAGTGGAAAATTACATACAATAGATTATGGTTTATACTGCTGGTTTCCTTAGCCAAGGGACTAACTAACAAACTGGAGTCTTTAAGAAAGAGCCTAACTCATAAATTTGGTTCACTGTCTGTTAGAAGAATTATCTATATTTTTTTAATATAAGATAAATTTCAATTAAAATGGTGCTTAAGTGGAATTTAATAAAAATTTAAAGCAAGAGTGGAAATGGCTTCCTCCACAAAAACTCTACATTTTATGGTAATGATTTGACACACAGTTGTCAATGACTGGTCTTACAGATGCAATTCGCAATCAGACAGGTGTAGTTGACAGCTGAGAAATAAGCAAGGAGATGAGAAGCTCCTTCAGTCAAGGCAAGAGGTCGAAAGGGCGTCAGCTTGTTTAATAATGCAAATCCCTGGCGCTCACCATCAGGGTCCTCATTAATGCCTTATCTTCCATGGCTCATTGATAATTTCAGTGTGAAATATTACCTGTACTGCTGCACACACCTTGCAGGGTTTTTTTTCTTTTTTCTTTTGGTGAGGAATACTGTCCCTGAGCTACATCTGTTGCCAATCTTCCTCTTTTTTGCTTGAAGAAGATTGTCACTGAGCTAACATCTGTGCCAATCTTCCATTTCTTGTATGTGGGATGCCGCCGCAGCATGGCTTGATGAGCAGTGCGTAGGTCCATACCAGGGATCCAAACCCATGAACCTTGGCTGGCAAAACTGTGTGCAAACCTAACCACTATGACACTGGGCGGGCCCCAGGCGCCTTGCAGTTTTGGAAACAAAATAATCCCTTTTCCATGCTAGTGCCCTGAAACATATTGGAATGTATTTATTTCAAGCAGAGTTTGATAATTTAGTAATGTAATAAAACTTCTATATCCCCTAATAAACAGGGAAGTTGCCCCAATCAAAATATTGTCCTTCAAAACTGTCCTGCTCAAATTGATGATGTACTTCTGGAAGGGAAACTGACTGAATTTGTCCTACTGTTTTATTTGTACAGCTTGCCACCAAGACATTTATAAAGGAATTGATATGAGAGGAGTCAATTTTAATGTATCTAAGGTTAATAGTGTTGAAGAATGCCAAAAAAGGTGCACTGATAGCATTCACTGCCAATTTTTCACATATGCCACGCAAACATTCGCCAGTGTGGAGCACCGGTGAGTAAAATTTATGTGTTCATTCTGATGGTACTTTTAGGATTTAATTGTGTTCTTTATGATCTCTTTTCCTTTTTGTCGTACTGAAAACCAATCAGGGCATTTAAACCTAACACCTCTCCTTACTTACTCAATTTTGGTGTCATTTTTCTTGAAGAGAATAATTTCCATTTGGACCACAGGCAGGCTATGCTTGTGAATTGAGGGCTTAGTAGAATAATGTCTCCCACCTCATTCTTGCCCTAACCATCCCTCTGCAGAGGGGAAAGATGTCTATTTGGTTAGTAATACAAACTCCTAACCCACTCATTGTGAAAGTCATTGTTCTGATTGCTTTGTTTATTTTCCACTGACCATGGATCATTTCAACGGGAAAGGGACAGCTGCATGCACCTTGCAGTTTAGGAAGCAAAGTAACCTCTTTTCTTCACATTCAGGAACAACTGTCTATTAAAACACAGTCCAGGAGGAACACCCACCAGTATAAAGGTGCTGGCTAATGTGGCATCTGGATTCTCACTGAAGCCCTGTGCACTCTCACAAATTGGTAATTACATGCCTCCTATTTCACTATGTGAGGGTAGTAGGCAGAATAAGAATCTCCAATGATCTCCACATCATAATTTCTGGAACCTGTGAACACCTTACCTTACACAGCAAAAGGGGCTTTGTAGATGTGATTGTTAAGGATTTCGAGATGGGAGATTATTCTGGATTATGTGAATGGTCTCAGTGTAGCCACAAGCGTCCTTAAAAGAAAAAGGAAGACAGAAGCGTTAGTCAGAGAGCGAGTGAGATTTGAAGATGTTACACTGCTGGCTTTGGAGATGGAGAAAAGGTCCTTGCAGGTGGCTTCTAGAAGCTGGGCTAGGACCCCTCTGTGGATGACTGGAGAGTCGGCAACAATGCATCTCTTTTCCTGTTTGTTCCCTCTCTCTCCCAGCACACTCCCCATGGTGTGTACCAGATTTATTGGTTCAAATTTACTGATTATTTAATTTTTCATATTCATGCTTGATTTTTAAACATATTTCCTCTCTCTTTCTTCACGTTCTCCATTTGGCGAGACGTCATTTCCGCACTTCTCTTCAGTTCTGTAGACATGGTTTCCTTTAGTTCTTTGCACATATTTAGAATAGCTGACTTCAAGTCTTTTTTGGCTAGTAAATCCAACGTTAGTGCTTCCTCAGCAGTGGTTTATACTGACTGCCTTTTTTCTGTGTATGAGTCATCCTTTGTTGTTTCTTTGCATGGCTTACAATTTTAAGTAAAAAAAATTAGACCTCTGAAATAATAGCACGTGGCAATTCTGGAAATCAGATGCCCTCCTTCCCCAGACTTTGCTCTTGTTACTGCTTTTTGTCACTGTTGCTGTTTGTTTGGTGGCTTTCCTGAGCTCGTTCTGTAAAGCATTTAGGCTATGTTGTATGTGGCCACTGATGTCTCTGTGTGGTTTTCTTAGTAGTTAGCCAATGACTGGACAGAAATTTCCTTCAACGCCTGGAACCAATAACTCTCCCAGCCTTTGACAAGGGGTTTTTGTGAGTGTTAGGGCATGCTTTCAGTGTTTCGGTAGGCATCTTACAACTTCGCCTTGACCTTTACTTTCTGCTAACACAGAACTCACAGAGCTTGGTGTCAGCCAGCAGTGAGAGCTTAAGGTTTTCTCAGATCTTTCATGGGCATGTACACAGCCCTGGTCACATACACAACCCATACATGCACATGACCTTCTAGATTCCCAGGAATTCAGAGATTCACACGTTCCCCCCGCCCCCACCATGGAAATCTCTTTCTCTTGGCTTTCCATGTAAGATTTTTATTGGTTTGCTCTTTCCCCACTGTTATTGCTGCCTTAGGCAGCTGCCATGTTACACAATTGCCACAATGTTTTTTTTTTTTTTGACAAACACTTCCAAGGAAAAGGCCGTTAACATTGAGAAAGTTCTGAGTCATGTCAGGTAAACTCAGTCCTTGTGAGTGGGATTTTCCTGAGAACTTCCAGACAGATCAAATAATGACCACTAACTGGGAATGGGGCTTTGGCGTAGCTCAACCCCATTCTGCCCCCTCTAGAGGCTGCTCCTCAAAGACTGCTGGTTGTCACCATGATTGCGGGGCTGTTTTCGAAGCTTTCCTGGAGCTGGGAGAGGGGGATGGGAATAGGGCAAGGTAAAATGCCACGAAACTCACTATTCTTACTGAGATTCAGTTGTTTTTCTTGAATTAACATTTCCTGGACTGTAATTAACCTCTGGTTAATTTCTAGAGTTCTGAAAACGTTGAATTTGGCAATTTTGCCAGTGCTCTCATTTCTTTTACTGAGGAAAGGATTTTCGGGGCTTCTGCCATTCCTACAAACATCCTGTGGTGCTTTTGATAAACAAAACAAAACAAACAAACTAGCTTTAAAAAAGAAAATGGTCTCAGAACAAGGTGGCTCCTGTCCTTTTGTCATCTGGACAGGTCACACTGTGGCTGAAACGTTGCGTTCCACATTTTGAATGGAGCAATGGAGAGTTGGAACATTTATTGCAAAAGATGGTAACCAGGATGGAAAGATACGTAGACTTAACGTAAAATAAAAAATGGTTAAAGGGGCAAGTTAAAGACGTTTAACCTGAAAAAGAGTCAGGAGGACTCTCTTCCTTTTTGGTTTTTTAAGGTCTGTCGTTGGGAAAGGGATTTGACTAATCTGTGTGGTTACATAAGGCAGATCCAGGTAGAGGCTACTATGAAGAAAATAAGAAAAAAATTCCTAATGCCTAGAATGGTCCAGAAAAGAATTAGGCCCTGTCATGAGGTAGCAAGCTCTTTATCACTGTAAATGTCTAAGTAGAAGTTGAGCAACTTGTCAGGGATGTCCTTGAGAGGATGTAGTTGTAGGTTGGCATGGATGACCCCTAAGTTCTCTTCCAGTTTCAAGAGTCTATGTTTTTTAAAAAAGGTTTAATTACTTGTGTCCTAATTTCCTAGACTGCCCATATGAAATATTATGTTATAGTGGGTCCTCTCTCTTGATCCAGCGACGTTCATTTAAATTAGGATTCTTTTTGTCCTTCCCATAATTGCTATCGCTATTCCTTAAGCTTCCATAATTTTAATAGAATTCATGTGTTATCAAATTGAGTAACCTCAGGAAACAATATAAACACAAATAAAAATGGAATTATGAAACATGATTATATAAGGAGGATGAACGTGGATTTTCTCCTATTCTAATTTCAGTGGGCACATGGCATTTTTGTCAGCTACTTGATACTTTTTAAAATTCTTTTCATTAAAATCTTTTTCATAATATTCAGAAAAACATTAACACAAAACTTCGTGTTCCTCAGACCTGGCATTCAGGGTCAAGGTAATGTAAACAGAATATGAACACATGCTGGAGAACCTAAACATTTTGCACTCATTGGCAAGGGGAGGTAGGGGCATAGATTGACCTATTTTATTTCTCTGACATATAAACCTGTCTTTTATCAAAGTTAGATCAATTTTTCCCTCTTCTAAATGGCAAACAACAAGTTTGGGGATATTTTAACAGACAGTTTTTTCACCTAGGATGTTGAGTGTTATGAAAAATAGTCATAATTTCTTCTTATTATTATTAGTTATGATGACAAATTACAGGCACATTTCACATCATGTCATTTACTGAGGAACAACTTCGCTCTGTGAGTTCACAGGTTGCCACATGGACATGTTCCAACATCTCGCGTTCTCAGACGTGGATGTGGCCAGAGTTACCACTCCGGATGCTTTTGTGTGTCAAACCATTTGCACCTATAATCCCAACTGCCTCTTCTTCACGTTCTACACAAATGCATGGAATATAGAATCACAAAGGTCAGTACAAATGTGTAACGTGTGCTGCTGTCCTGTCAAGACTTAAATTTTATCGTCCAGACTTTAATTTTATCGTTTGAGGTTTTTTTTTTTTTTTTTAATTAATGTTATGATAGATTACAACCTTGTGAGATTTCAGTTGTACATTTTTGTTAGTCATGTTGTGGGTACACCACTTCCCCCTCTGTGCCCTCCCCCAACCCCCCCTTTTCCCTGGTAACCACCGATCAGATCTCCTTATCAATATACTAACTTCCACCTATGAGTGGAGTCATATAGAGTTCGTCTTTCTCTGACTGGCTTATTTCGCTTAACATAATACCCTCGAGGTCCATCCACGTTGTTGTGAATGGGCCAATTTTGTCTTTTTTTATGGCTGAGTAGTATTCCATTGTGTATATATACCACATCTTCTTTATCCAATCATCAGTTTCTGGACATGTAGGCTGGTTCCACGTCTTGGCTATTGTAAATAGTGCTGCGATGAACATAGTGGTGCAACGGACTCTTGAGATTTCTGATTTCAGGTTCTTAGGATAGATACCCAGTAATGGGATGGCTGGGTCATAGGGTATTTCTATTGTTAGCTTTTTGAGAAATCTCCATACTGTTTGCCATAGTGGCTGTACCAGTTTGCATTCCCACCAACAGTGTATGAGGGTTCCTCTTTCTCCACATCCTCTCCAACATTTGTCACTCTTGGTTTTGGATGTTTTTGCCAATCTAACTGGTATAAGGTGATATCTTAGTGTAGTTTTGATTTGCATTTCCCTGATGATTAGCGATGATGAACATCTTTTCATGTGTCTATTGGCCATATTCATATCTTCTTTTGAGAAATGTCTGTTCATGTCCTCTGCCCATTTTTTGATCGGGTTGTTTGTTTTTTTGTTGCTAACCAGTGTGAGTTCTTTGCATATTATGGAGATTAACCCTTTGTTGGATAAGTGGCTTGTAAATATTTTTTCCCAATTAGTGAGCTGTTTTTTTGTTTCAATCCTGTTTTCCCTTGCTTTGAAGAAGCTCTTTAGTCTGATGAAGTCCCATTTGTTTATTCTTTCTATTGTTTCCCTCAACTGAGGAGTTACAGTGTCCGAAAAGATTCTTTTGAAACTGATGTCAAAGAGTGCACTGCCTATATTCTCTTCCAAAAGACTTATTGTCTCAGGCCTAATCTTTAGGTCTTTGATCCATTTTGAGTTTATTTTGGTGTGTGGTGAAAAAGAATGGTCAATTTTCAATCTTTTGCATGTGGCTGTCCAGTTTTCCCAGCACCATTTGTTGAAGAGACTTTCTTTTCTCCATTGTAGGCCCTCTGCTCCTTTGTCGAAGATTAGCTGTCCACAGATGTGTGGTTTTATCTCTGGGCTTTCAATTCTGTTCCATTGATCTATGGACCTGTTTTTGTACCAGTACCATGCTGTTTTGATCACTGTAGCTTTGTAGTATGTTTTGAAATCGGGGATTGTGATTCCACCGGCTTTGTTTTTGCTCAGGATTGCTTTAGCAATTCACGGTCTTTTGTTGCCCCATAGGATTTTTAGGATTGTTTGTTCAATTTCTGTGAAGAATGTTCTTGGGATTCTGATTGGGATAGCATTGAATCTGCATATTGCTTTAGGTAGTATGGACATTTTAACTATGTTTATTCTTCCAATCCATGTGCATGGAATGTCTTTCCATCTCTTTATGTCATCATCAATTTCTTTCAAGAAAGTCTTGTAGTTTTCATTGTATAGATCCTTCACTTCCTTGGTTAAGTTTATCCCAAGGTATTTTATTCTTTTCGTTGTGATTGTGAATGGGATTGAGTTCTTGAGTTCTTTTTCTGTTAGTTCATTGTTAGTGTATAGAAATGCTACTGATTTATGCACGTTAATTTTATACCCTGCTACTTTGCTGTCGTTGTTGATTATTTCTAATAGTTTTTCTGTGGATTCTTTGGGGTTTTCTATATATAAGATCATGTCGTCTGCAAACAGCGAGAGTTTTACTTCTTCATTACCTATTTGGATTCCTTTTATTTCTTTTTCCTGCCGAATTGCTCTGGCCAGCACCTCCAGTACTATGTTGAATAGGATTGGTGAAAGTGGGCACCCTTGTCTTGTTCCTGTCCTCAGAGGGATGGCTTTCAGTTTTTGTCCATTGAGTATGATGTTGGCTGTGGGTCTATCATATATGGCCTTTATTATGTTGAGGTACTTTCCTTCTATACCCATTTTACTGAGGGTTTTTATCATAAATGGGTGTTGGATCTTGTCGAATGCTTTCTCTGCATCTATTGAGATGATCATGTGGTTTTTGTTTTTCATTTTGTTGATGTAGTGTATCACGTTGATTGACTTGCGGATGTTGAACCATCCCTGTGTCCCTGGTATAAATCCCACTTGATCATGGTGTATAATCTTTTTGATGTATTGCTGTATTCGGTTTGCCAAAATTTTGTTGAGGATTTTTGCATCTATGTTCATCAGTGATATCGGCCTGTAGTTCTCCTTCTTTGTGTCGTCCTTGTCAGGTTTGGGGATCAGAGTGATGTTGGCTTCATAGAATGTGTTAGGGAGTTCTCCATCTTTCTCAATTTTCTGGAACAGTTTGAGGAGAATAGGTATTAAGTCTTCTTTGAATGTTTGGTAGAATTCTCCAGAGAAGCCGTCTGGTCCTGGACTCTTATTTTTGGGGAGGTTTTTGATTACCGTTTCTATTTCCTTACTTGTGATTGGCCTATTCAGATTCTCCATTTCTTCCTGATTCAGTTTGGGGAGATTGTAGAAGTCTAGGAATTTGTCCATTTCTTCCAGGTTGTTCAATTTGTTGCCATATAGTTTTTCATAGTATTCTCTTATGATCTCTTGTATTTCATTGGTATCTGTTGTGATTTCTCCTCTGTCATCCCTAATTTTATTAATTTGCGATTTCTCTCTTCTTTTCTTGGTGAGTCTGGCCAGGGGTTTGTCAATTTTGTTAATTCTTTCAAAGAACCAACTCTTTGTTTCATTGATCCTTTCTATTGTCTTTTTTGTTTCAATATCGTTTATTTCTGCTCTTATTTTTATTATTTCCCTCCTTCTACTGACTCTGGGCTTTGTTTGTTCTTCTTTTTCTAGTTCTGATTGGTGTCGTTTGAGGTTGCTTATGTGAGCTTTTTCTTGTTTAGTGAGGTGAGCCTGTATTGCGATGAATTTCCCTCATTTGATTTCTTCTTTAATTTCTTCAATGATCCATTGTTTGTTGAGAAGCGTGTTGTTTAGTCTCCACATTTTTGCACCTTTCTCTGCTTTTTTCTTGTAGTTGATTTCTAGCTTCATAGCATTATGATCAGAAAAGATGCTTGATATTATTTCAACTCTCTTGTATTTATTGATGTTTGCTTTGGTTCCCAAAATATGGTCAATCCTTGAGAATGTTCCATGTGCACTTGAGAAGAATGTGTAACCTGCTGTTTTTGGATGAAGTGTTCTATATATATCTATTAAGTCCATCTGGTCTAATTTTTCATTTAATTCTATTATTTCCTTGTTGATTTTCTGTCTGGATGTTCTGTCCATTGGTGTTAATGGTGTGTTGACGTCCCCTACTATTATTGTATTGTTGTTGATGTCTTCTTTTAGTTCTATTAAGAGTTGCTTTACAAATTTTGGTGCTCCTGTGTTGGGTGCGTATATATTTATAAGTGTTATGTCTTCTTGGTGGAGAGTCCCTTTTATCATTATATACTGTCCCTCTTTATCTTTCTTTATCTGTTTTGCTTTGAAATCTACCTTGTCTGATATTAGTATAGTGAACCCTGCTTTCTTTTGTTCATTATTAGCTTGGAGTATTGTTCTCCATCCCTTCACTCTGAGTCTGTGTTTGTCTTTGGGGCTGAGGTGTGTTTCCTGGAGGCAGCATATTGTTGGATCTTGTTCTTTGATCCATCCTGCCACTCTGTGTCTTTTGATTGGAGAGTTCAATCCATTTACATTTAGAGTGATTATTGAGATGTGGGGGCCTACCACTACCATTTTGTGTCTTGTTTTCCGGTTTTCTTCAATTTCCTTTGTTTCTCGTCCCATGGTTTAATCTGTTCTGATGTAGAGCTGCTACTCTCTGTTGTTGTCCTTCTACTTATCTCCTCTGCTCTTGGTTTTGTAGCCCCTTTCCTTTTTTGGATTTTTCAGGAATGAGGGTTTTCCTGAGGATTTCCTGAAGAGGAGGTTTGGTGGCAATGAACTCCCTTAATTTTTGTTTATCTGGGAAAGTTTTTATTTCTCCATCGTATTTGAAGGATATTTTCGCTGGGTAGAGAATTCTCAGCTGTAGATTTTTGTCCTTCAGATTTTTGAATATATCATTCCACTCTCTTCTAGCCTGTAAAGTTTCTGCTGAGAAATCTGCTGATAGCCTGATGGGGGTTCCTTTGTAGGTTAGTTTCTTTTGCCTGGCTGTCCTTAGTATTTTCTCCTTGTCGTTGACTTTTGCTAGCTTCACTACTATATGCTGTGGAGTTGGTCTTCTTGCATTGATGAAGTTTGGAGATCTATTGGCTTCTGTCACCTGAAGATCCATCTCTCTCACCAGATTTGGGAAGTTCTTAGCCATTATTTCTTTGAATAGGCTTTCTGCCCCTTTCTCCTTCTCTTCTCCCTCTGGTATACCTATAATCTTTACGTTGCATCTCCTAATTGTGTCTGATAATTCTCGGAGAGTTTCTTCATTTCTTTTTAGTCTTGCTTCTCTCTCCTCCTCTGCCTGCAGCAATTCTATATTGCCATCTTCCAAATTGCTAATTCTTTCCTCCATATTATCGGCCCTACTGTTCAGAGCATCTAGATTTTTCTTAATCTCCTCTATTGTGTTCTTCATTTCCAATATTTCTGTTTGGTTCTTCTTTATCATATCAAACTCTTTTGTGACATAGCTCCTGAACTCGTTGAGTTGTCGGTCAGAATTCTCTCTTAACTCATTGAGTATTTTAATGATGGCTGTTTTGAAGTCATCATCATTTAGGTTATATATCTCATTTTCTTTGGGATTGTTTTCCGTGTATTTGTTACTTTCTTTCTGTTCTGGAGATTTAACGTATTTTTTCATATTGCTTGATGTTGTTGATTTGTGCCTCCGCATGGAGATAGAGTTTAGTTGCTCCTTTCACTTGTTTCAGCTGCTGTGGTGGGGGAGCAGCTGTTTATACTGCACCAACCAGGAACCCTGTCCGCAGTTGCTAACTGGGCCTGGGCCCTTCCTGGTAGCCACAGTGGTCCTTTGGATTCCCTCCTCTGCCATGGGGGCTGTCACAGGGGGGCTTCAGGCTGCTGGTGCCTACTGTTGCAGCCCACCTAGATGTGCTCCCTCCTTGGGGTCTGCAATGGTGTTATGGGCTTTTCCAGCGGCCAGGGGTGGGATCACTTATATTTGTCGCTCCGTTGCTGTCGGCACCCACAAAATCTCACTTGTCCTCTATGGGTCGCAGGAGAGCTATTGGCATCTTCTACAGTCTGTGGTTAGTTCACCTAGCTATGCTGCTTTTGCCCTGGGGTCTTCCAGCCTTGTGGCTGCTGGCTGGGTGCCTTCTACTGGTGCTGTGCAGAGGCTTTCCCTAAGGCTGCTGTGAGCCTGTAGGGTTTCCCCCTAGACTACGGAGCTGGGTCTCTGGAACTCCCCCCAGCCCCAGTCCTCTCCGAGATCTCCGGCTATCCCTAGTCCCAAGTGGCGGGCAATGGCAGCTGGGGGTCGCCCCGCCCTCTGGGATTCTCTCTGGGCCTCTCCCGGAGCCGTGAATGCTGGGTGTGGCCCCTCTGCTAATGGCAGACAGAGAGTTTTGTCTGCTGCCCGGGCGGAACTCCGGAGCTTCCCCTCCGGGTCGCAGAGCCGGCCTTTGAAACTTCCCCCAGCCCCGGTCCTCTCCGAGATCTCCGGCAATCCCTACTCCCACGGGGCGGGCAACAGCAGCTGGAGACCTCCGTACCCTCAGCAACTCTCTCTGGGACCCTCCGGGCGCCGCGAACACCAGGCGGGGTCTCCCCGCCAATGGCGGGGAGAGACTCTCCCCGCGGGTTCAGGTGTGCAACTCCAAAGTTTCCCTCTGCATTTAGGAGTAATTGCGGGGGGTTTAGGTAGGGTTCTGGTCACCTGTTTCCACCGTCGCTCCTCTGTTGTGTGCTCGCTCCTGCCCTAGATGTGTGTAGATCCTCTGGGGGCGTCCGTTGGAAGAAAGCCGCTTGCGGGTACTAGGCTGCTCGGTCGGGGTCAGAGAGTTTTCACCTATTTCCACATCCTCCCGGAGGAAAGTCCATCCACCTTCCAATGTATAGTCGCGTGGGTATCTCAGACGTCCTGAGATGCTGTCTGGATATCCTTTGTCAAGCGATAAGTGTCCAAATAATTGTAGACTTGAAGGGGGAGAGACAAAGAGGACTACTCACAGCGCCATCTTGGATCTTCCTCGTTTGAGTTTTTTAAAAGTTTAGTGCATTCCTGTCAAAACACTTGAACCCACAGATTAAGTGGGTACTTTTCTGCCAGGTACAGATTAGTTAAGAGATTAGCAGATTTTTCTACCTACCTTCTCTTACTTAAACCTACCACCAAACTCATGAAACAACAGCTATAGAAAAGGAAGGGTCTGATGCCTTTCTTACTGATCTTAGTGTTTTGTGTTAGCTTGAAGTATGAACCGCTCGCTGGCAGCACATCCTTTAAGCTCGTTGGTTCTAATTCCTCTGTCTCAGAAACTGGAGCTCTGTTTTTCCTGATCAAGACTCTGATTGGACCTCCTCACCCTCAGATAACTCACCCTTTGCTTTATAAACAAGCTGGAGCTAAGAGAAGGGTATATGGTTACAAAATAGCATCAGCTGCATAAATCCCCAGAATTTGTTCTTTACTCTTTTTTTTTTTTTTTCAATTACAACGGGGAACTTGACCATTCTCCTCTTTTCAGGTTATCTGTGCCTATCAATTTTCTTCAGTGGGAGATGTGGCTTGATTTACATTTAATCTCTGTAATTTATGAGAGTCCTGTAGTCTGGGATTTACTTCTTACTCTGATGTACTTCTCAGGAGAATAAAATTTTCAGGATGCTTTTTTTGTGTGGTATTTTCGTATTTGCCTTTAATGCAGTTTTCTTTCTCTCTCTCCCCTTTTTTTAATAGAAATGTTTGTTTCCTTAAGACTTCCCAAAGTGGGACACCGAGTTCCCCTACCCCTCGGGAAAACACCATATCTGGATACAGTCTTTTAACCTGCAAACGAACTTTGCCTGGTAATGTGATTTGATAGTAATATTACCTAAAATATAAATTTTATGGTCTTCTAACGAGCCATAGTGATGAAATAATCCTCAATGTACCAGAAGCTGATGTAAACGTGGTGTATTGCTGTTTTCATTTTATATTTTTTTATGTTTATAATTGGCACAGAGCCTTGCCATTCCAAAATTTACTCAGGAGTTGATTTCCAAGGGGAAGAATTGAACGTGACCTTCGTTAAAGGAGCGAATGCCTGCCAGGAGACTTGTACAAAGATGGTTCGCTGTCAGTTTTTTACGTATTCTTTACTCCCAGAAGACTGTAGAGGAGAGAAGTTAGTGCAAATTTATTTTTCCAAGACAGTTAGCAAGACAATTTCATGAACTTTGCTCCTCTGTGAAGCTTTCATCTTTACACTGGTCATTTTGTCTAGGTGTAAGTGTTCCTCACGACTGTCCTTGGATGGCTCCCCAACTAGAATTACACACGGGAGACAAGCGAGCTCTGGTTACTCCTTGAGGTTGTGTAAAAATGAGGACAACTCTGGTGAGTACGCTTTGCTTTTCTATAAAACTGTAAAAAGATGTCTGTGTTGTTCTGATAGCTTGCTTAGTCTCAGATAGTGGAATTACGGATTTTGCTTTTCTCGGCTGTAGAGGCCTCTGATTCACCTCTAATTCCAACCGTTCCCTTCAACACTCTCTTTCTAGCCTGCGGAACAAAAACAAACCTACGTGTGGTTGGAGGAACCAACTCTACTTGGGGGGAATGGCCCTGGCAGGTGAGCCTGCAAACGATGCTGACAACTCAGAACCACCTGTGTGGAGGGTCAATCATTGGACACCAGTGGGTCCTAACTGCTGCCCATTGCTTTGATGGGTAAGTTTTGGACATGTCTTAGCCAGAGTCTTATCTTACCTTGTTGTTTTGAAGAATCTATAGTCAATTTCTTAATCATCAAGTCAGTTTATTGATAGAAAGTTATTTTTTTTAATAAAAGATATTTTAAAGCAGGGATGGTATTCTGAATGTTGAACTAGGGTCTGAGCACTGAATGATCTGATCCGTCAGAACAGAGTGTGCTGTGTTGACAGGACTGATGCTCTCTGGGGATATCACTCTTGCTTTAAAGAATAACTAAAAAATTGTTCCCAATTGTTGCCACCTCCATCCAGCACTCCTCAAAAGTATTCTTTAAAGACTTCTCTTTCAGGCCCATAGAAATTTTACCTGCAGCTTTTTGATTCACACATGCACTGGTAATATTAATAGTAAAACAGAAATGTGATAGTTAATTACCATGTATATTTCAATAAATATAATCTGATATAATATTTCTACTTTATCAGGCAAATAGTACATATGGCAGGGTTTTAGAACACTTAGAATTTGTAGTTAGGCAGAAAGGGGTTTGAGGCACAGCTCTCCCACTTATTAAAGGAATGAATGGCCTTGGGCGATTTGTAAATCTCTTCTAGCCTTATTTCCCTATCTGGAAAATGTGAATAATCATAGTATC
The DNA here is from genome assembly GCF_037783145.1 of Equus przewalskii. Taxonomy (NCBI): domain Eukaryota; kingdom Metazoa; phylum Chordata; class Mammalia; order Perissodactyla; family Equidae; genus Equus; species Equus przewalskii. Next base: position 22,914,080 of record NC_091858.1, on the reverse strand, counting down.
TAATTTGTAAGGTTATTGGAAGGATTAAGTGACATGCTTAAAATGCTTAGCACTATATCTGGAACATAAAAATTACTCAAAAAAGGGCCAACCCAGTGGCGCAGAGGTTAAGCACGCACATTCCCTTTCTGCAGCCTGGGGTTCACTGGTTCAGATCCCAGGTGCGGACATGGCACTGCTTGGCACGCCATGCTGTGGTAGGCGTCCTACATATAAGGCAGAGGAAGATGGGCACAGATGTTAGCTCAGGGCCAGGCTTCCTCAGAAAAAAGAGGAGGATTGGCAGCAGATGTTAGCTCAGGGCTAATCTTCCTTGGGAAAAAAAAATTACTCAAAAAATATAAGCTATGATTAAATAAGAAATGTAAAAATGCAGAAAGCATGTCAATAGGGAAAAGAGATACTAAGAGCCCTAACATAAAAGACTCTTGATCACTTCCAAAAAATATTCTTTTTTCCCTAAAATTCCCCTCCTCCCCTGTCTGAAAGGGCAGAGCCTGGGCTACTGTGTTCCAGGACTGAGGATGCTGCTTTCGAAATATAACAGAGTCAGTGGCACAGTTGGACAGGGCAGGGCTCCTCCCTGGTTGCCACATGGCAGCCTGGGCTCCAGTTAGAGGCTGTGCTGCAGATGACGTTGTTAAAGAGAAGGCTGTTGATCTGGAAGGAAAGACTCTGTGAAGGGAAATAGTAGATCCCCTTTTTACTAAATGCACCCCAATTTGGAACCAAGAATTTTCTTCTTTTTTTTTTCCCAGCATCATTGAGATGTAATTGACATACAACATTGTGTAGGTTTAAAGTGCACAGTGTAATGATGTGATATATGTTTACATTCTGAAATGATTGCCACAGTAAGCTTAGTTAATATATCCATCACCTCACATATTTGCAATTTTTTTGTGTGAGTGTGGTGAGAACTTTTAAGATGTACTCTCTTAGCAACTTTCAAATATACAACACAGTATTAACTGTAGTCACCAGGCTGTACATTAAATCCCCAGAACTTACTCGTCTTACAACTAGAAGTGTGTACCCTTTGACCACCTTCATCCATTTCTCACCCCATCACCTCCACCCTGGGGGATGGCCCCCAATCTGTTCTGTTTCTCTGAGTTTGGTTTTTTAGATTCCACACATAAATGAGATCATACAGTATTTGCTTTTTTCTGACTTATTTTACTTAGTGTAATACCCTCGAGGTCCATCCATGTTGTCAGAAATGGCAGGATTTCCTTCTTTTTTTATGGTTTAATAATATTCCATTGCGCACATATACCACAACTTCTTTATTCCAGTCATCTGTCACTTGACACAACCTAAGTTTCCACGTGTTGGCTATTATAAAAAATGCTGCTGTGAACATGGAAGTGCGGACATCTCTTTGAGACAGTGATTTCGTTTCTTTCAGATATACACCCAGAGTGGGATTGTTGTATCATATGGTAGTTATATTTTTAATTTTTTGAAGAACCTCCATGCTGTTTTCCATAGTGGCTGCACCAATTTGTGTTAAGAATTTTCATTCTTTTTTTTTTTTAAAGATTCATACCTGAGCTAACATCTGTTGCCAGTCTTCTTTTTTTCTTCTTCTTCTCCTTCTGCTTCTTCTGCTTCTTCTGCTTCTCCATCTTCTCCTCCTCCTCCCCCTTCTTCTTCTCCCCAAAGCCCCCCAGTACATAGTTGCATATTCTAGTTGTGCGTGCCTCTGGTTGTGCTATGTGGGACGCCACCTCAGTGTGGCTTGATGAGCAGTGCTTGGTCTGTGCCCAGGATCCGAACTGGAGAAACCCTGGGCCACCAAACCCTGAGCACGCAAAGTTAACCACTCGGCCACGGGGCTGGCCCCAAGAATTTTAATTCTTGAAGGCTCCGTGTTATGAGTTTACAAGAGACAATATACTTGGAAATACTGTGATCTAATTGAAAGAAAGCCACTTTGTACCTGATATTTCCATTATTTCCACTAGAGTTTTCTCTGAGCAAGTCTGTCTTGCTCATCATTCACTTAATGATGATAAGAATTTCTGGATCTTTACACAAAATGAGGCTTTATTTTAGCTTATAATTTTGTATTTACTTTGTGTATATTCATATTTTAAGGAGTTAATTTAAATTTTCATACTTCCCAAAATATAGACGTATTTTAAATAACACTGAAGTCCCTCTAATTTGCCCCATTAGAGAGACTTGTGTAAAATCACTCTAACTTCTCGACAGTTCTGAATTTCATGGAAGTAATTGCTTTCAGGTTTGGTGAAATGAGCAAGATTTTCCCGTGATAAACTACTAGAGTCTTTCCTGCCCGCAGTTTCTCTCAGAATGGGACAGTAACATTCTTGTATTTTTACTTACAGTAAACATCAAATAATTACATAAATGTACCTTTTCAATGTTTTTAACTAAATCTTCAGAGATTCAGTGCTGCTGCTGCTGGTGATGACAAATTGCCAGGAGAAATTAGGTAAGCAAAAATATGTCACATGTAGTATTTTCTTCCCAGTTCTTTTGTGAAAGGTAAAGTGAAAGGAAAAAGGACCAATATCAAAGGCCAGTCTTTCTGGTTTCAAATAGATATTTATTTTTCCCTCCTAGGCTCCGCTTGTCGGCTGTTTGGCGCATTTATGGTGGCATTTTACATCTGTCAGAGATAACAAAAGAAACGCCTTTCTCACAAATAAAAGAGATTATTATTCACCCAAATTATAAAATCTCAGAAAATGGTCATGATATTGCCTTAATAAAACTTGAGGTTCCTCTGAATTATACTGGTACGTAGTATATTTAAGGACAAGCTGTACAGCTGAATTGCATTCATTTAAGCTTTCACATCAACTTGAATAAGAGGGCAGAATCTGGGCAGATTGTCTTTATTTTCTGGTTGGTGGGGTTAGGCTAAAGGCGAGGATTGCCGAGGAAGATAAAACCTGTGACTCGACATAAAATCTCTTCTACTTAAGGGCCAAGAAATGTTAATTAGTTCCTCTGGGTAGGAATACAAGTGCATATACATTATTGAAATAATAGACATGGGAAATGTCTTTGCCATCGGGAAAGCATGGCTTCTTTTGACAAGAGTAGCAGAATTACCATTGTTTTGGGCATTGGCATACAGTCATGCGCCACATAATGACATTTCGGTCAACGATGGACTGCATGTATCACGCTGGTCCCATAAGATTAGTACCATACAGCCTAGATGTGTAGGAGGTTCTACCATCTAGGTTTGCGTCCATACACTCTATGATGCTCGTACAAAGACGAAATTGCCTAACGATGCATTTATCAGAACGTATCCCCGTCATTAAGTGATGCAAGACTGTGTTAGGAATGCATGAGGTCAAGTGGGGCCAGATATAAATTTCCAAGTCTGACTTGAGTAGAGAAGACGTTGATCAGAAGGAGGATCTGGGAAGACAGCAAACTGTGGTTGGAGGTGGTGCCTTTGGAAGGACAATGCTGCACAGTTGCTGAATGCCTGCTGTGTCCATTAACAATTCTGTGACCTCGAGAAAGTTTTTACCTCTTTGCACCTTTAATTTTCTCATCTGTAAAATGGGTATAGTAATCAGCTCATTGGTTTCTTATAATAATTAAGTAAGTCAATAGGTTAAAGCATTTAAAATAGTGCCTGGAACAGTGTAGATACTCTGCTATTACTATTAAATTAAAATTTAATCCAGAAAATTTAACGCCAAAAATGTCAAGTGAAAATGACTCTGATGGTGAAGAATTTCGTTGAATCATTGACCTCAGAAGTTGAGCAGAATGCAAAAGGGTTATTCCTCTTGGTGCTATTCTATAGAAAGAGAATATGGGAAAAGGAAAGTATGGATTTTTAAAGTCAAGATCCCCACCTTTATCTAACTAAACTCTAATGTAAAAATTACCTTTCAGAATCCCAAAAACCAATCTGCCTACCTTTCAAAGATGATGCAAATACAATTTATACCAACTGTTGGGTAACTGGATGGGGCTACACAAAGGAAAAAGGTAGAGACGACATTTTAAATATTATTCCTAAAGCAAGTCTTATATGTTAAAGTACGTGGAGAGGATCAGTTGAATTTGCCTCTGTCTAAAATTATATCCAAACTCCCGATCTTTCCAATCTATTCATTTTCAAATATTTTATTCAGTGATTCTTGAGAAGATGTATTTTTGCTTGGGCTTTGAAACATTTGTAAGGTAAATTTTTAAGCATCTTACTTTATAATAAAGGTCATTCGTTTGACTTCACATAAAGGATTGGTCTCATCTAGGGCTAACAAGCCCACTCAAGCCCCTCGTGTCCTCAGTATTAATAGTGTTCCCATCCCTCAATGCCATTGTTCTCGCCTGGTATTAATGACCAGGAATACAAGCCAGCACACCATTTCTCTTTATGGCAGGCTTTTAATCTTTTTTTTTTCATGCATCCTTCCTGCAGTCTGATAAAGCCTGTGAAGCACTTCTCTAAAGATGCTTTTAAATGTTTAAATGAAACATATAGAATTATAAATGAAACCAATGAAATTGCAGTACAGTTATCAAAACACTTTTAAAAAGATATGATATAGTAATCCATGTGCTCTTTATTAATATATTAAGTAGCAAGTTGTTCTAATAAGTACCATAAATTTGAACTTGTGATGAGCACAAATGATATTTTCAGTGACCTGCCACAACTGTAGGGTGATTGGAAAATATCTGTGACTTATATTGATGGCAGAGTCATAGGTATGGCTAAAAGTCCTGTGTTTGCCTACATTCACAATTAAAGGAAGTCTTGGACTTGAGTTGGAGGTTGGTGAAAATAAAAATGCATTTTTCTCCTATCCAAGTTTATAGACCATGTGAATTCTTTCTGTGAAGAGCCCCTGTTTATGTATACTTGAGCTATTTCAGGTGCCCTTGAGATTTTCAGGAAATAGACTATTCTTTCCAAAATTACATTCTTTATTGACACTATAGGAAATCATATTTGCATAATTCTTTGCAAAAGGAGATAGCTTGCAAGCTCTCTCCATCTTTCCTGTTTCAGTCCTTTATTCAACTAATTCAAAATTTTTGAATTTTGGCCTAGTATCTTGAGGCAGGAAGAAACTAAAAGTAACCTTAACTAAATAAAAAAAAGCTCCTAACCTCTATCCAAGGGGAACCTGGACACTGGTGGAAGTTAAACTATTTGTAAATAAATTGTTCTTTATGGAAAATACCCACTTGCATGCACTCAAAGGACAAAATACTCCTCTGTTGCCAGAGGTTTGGGGGTTTTTCCCTCAAAAACTCGTATTTTTTTAAATTATCATTTTAAATATATTAAACAAAAACTGAAAGGTAAGAACTTCCCGGCTTTTGGATTGCAGGTAGTAAGAGGGATTTTCAGAGACTTCTATTGAGATGAGAGGATGGCAGAGAATATGGAAGTAAAATCTCGGGTTAGCCTGGGGTGCTGGGGCTGTCCTAACAGCGCACCAGGGGCCAACACAGGGCTCTCTCTCTCTTTCTCTGTGTTTGTGTGTATATCTCTATCTTCTCACTGTTATTATTTTTATCCAAATAATTGACCTTATTGAAAAGTTCATCATTCTGATTTACTTTAAGACTTTAATCTTATTTCCATATTTATTGTATTTCCTATTTCTGAAGTTATATATTGGTTACCTCATAGGTGAAATTCAAAATACCCTGCAAAAGGCAAATCTTCCTTTGGTAACAAATGAAGAATGTCAAAAAAGGTACAGAGATCATGAAATAACCAAGCAGATGATCTGTGCTGGCTATAAAGAAGGAGGAAAGGATGCCTGTAAGGTAACGCACTCAATTATGAAAAAACCTACACAATTAGCTACTTGAGAAAATTAATTTCGAAACATATTTTCCATTGTATATTTCATTATAGTTTTAAAAAAAATTTAAGCCAAATGATCTGATAATTTTACAAGTAACCTTTAACAAATTGAATATATATTAGATACATATGTCACAATCTGTGCAGGGGTATGCTACATTTAAGGGGGGACAATTGTACATACAATAATTGTACTAAAATATAAGAGCATTAGATTTATTTGACATGGGGATGATGATGTCAAAATTTTTTTGTTGGAATAAACAAAAAATACAACCGTACGCTATTGAATTAAATCGGTTTCACCATATCCAACAGCTAATTAAACACAAGACACCTGAAGAACTATAAGAAATTGTATGTGTGTGGTGTGCATGGCGTGTGTAGCGTGACTATAGAATTTTAAAGGCATATCTGTTGTAACTTTCTATCATTTTGTTTTTCCACCCGTTCTGACACAGGGGGATTCAGGTGGTCCTTTAGTCTGTAAACACAACGGCATATGGCACCTGGTGGGCGTCACGAGTTGGGGTGAAGGCTGTGCCCGCAGAGAACAACCAGGGGTCTACACTAAAGTTGCTGAATACAGGGACTGGATTTTAGAGAAAACACAGAGCCAGGATGGACAGTCTTTGAAGTCACGAGCATGAAGAAGCTGTATAGACGTGGGGAAGAGCTCAGTTGGTAGCCTAAGTTTTGCAAACTGGGTTCAATTCAAATACTGAACCTTGGGATCCTCATCTGTAAAAACGTGGAGAGTGGTATGTCCCTCGCATCCTTGTCATAAGGGTAGAATGAGATCATGCATCCAAAGCTGCTGAGGGCAACGTCTTGCAAAGGCATGCTGTCAGCCTTCGGTAACGATGCTAATCATGGGAGATAGCAACTGCACATCTTCACAATTGTTTGTTGTGAAATAAAGAGTGTGATTAAAAAGTGTTCTCTTCTGATTGTAAAACAGGATGGAAGATAAGTGACTCCAGATCCTGTGCATGGGATCATTCTAATCTTACTTCTTCCTCTGGAACTTGGTATATCTCAGAGAGAATAATTTCTTCTCTGTGCCTTACTTGCATGCTCATTAAAACTTCCTACTGCCTGCCTCACTTGGGGGGAAGAGCCAATACGCTTGGGTTTTGTTCTGCCAAGTGGAAGGGAAGACACCTATGTAACATTCACATTTCCAAGAAAGAGACGGCTTACCTGAACCTGGAGGAATAGCAGTGTGACTCTTCATTTTGGCCTCCCACCTCGGTTGCCCTGGCGGAGCTGCAGGGCTCCAGGCTGGCCATGCAGCGGAGGCCTCTGGGGCTGAGGTCGTCTGATTGTGGCTCATCCCACAGGCTTCTTGGGGGGACAAGGGGCTTCAGTGCATGGTGGGCTCTGCAGTAGTAATTCAAGGAGCGTTGGTAGGTGTAAAGTAGTTCCTAAAATCCAGTCTTGTAAATTCATGGCAGTAGGACGAAGCCCTGAAATGAATGATATAAATCCTTATACGACACAAATTCCAAACTTGACGGTGATTTTCACAACTGATACCCGGTGGTTGGATTTGGTTCAGTCATGCTGACTTAACATTTACACAGAAGTGACCATTTACAAAATATTGTGTAAATTAAGTAGAAAAACAGAAAAGAGAAGTTTCTAAAAGAGATTGAGTTTTTCCTTCCGTATTCAAAGACACACTGAGTGGCAGAAGGGGCTAAAGATGGAGTGAGCTGAAGGAAGACCATGAGGCCTGGGTTATTCACAGACCACACAATAGGAAACTGAAGAGTTAAGAGTTTATTCCAGAAGTAAATTCTCCAGATTTTGTAAAATCTGGCTGGATTCCATGAAATGATTAAAAGTAAACACAATTTCAACTTTTACTTTTGCATGCAATAAAGATATTGGTCTTTGTTCTGTGTGGGTGTTGTTTTATATTTAAAAGGAAAAAAGTGTTTTGCAGTGAAAATCTTTTATCTCCAGCTTTTAGTGTTGATAATTTGAAAGGGTGTTTGAACAGGACTTTGGAGTGTTTGCAGGGTAACCCTCGGGCTTTCGTTGATCGGGAAATGACCTGGTTTGGGCAAAACCGAGAAGAGAGTTTTGAAATGTGGAATTCCCCTGGGGTATGGAATGGTCATTTTAAAGTCGCCAACTGGAGCTAGTGGTACTGGAATGGTCTCTTTATTACTCTCCATGTCTTCGGGTAGAGGAATGAACTGAGGGGCCCTTCACACAGGGAGAGCCTCGTAGGACTGAGGACCATGTAAGAGGCTAATAAGGAAAGAGCTGGAATGACTTCACCGTCACGAGGAAGAGGCAGGGGTCTCCCGTAGCGGCATCCAAGACAGGCTGGTGGCAGTACCAAGCTTGGAAGCTGGCACTGCTCTTCCCTGTGACCACAGCTCATGTTCCTGTGGCATGCACAGCACGTCTACACATCTGATTCGAGTTAGCCAAGGGCTCCAACATCTGTCTCATTTATTGCCAAGGTGTGGGAAACCCCTAATATCAATTAAACGTTTTACTTTAATTATTATTTATCTCTTTGCTCACTAAACTGTGAGCCACTTTGAAGGAGACTTTCTCTCTCTCTCTCTCTTTATTTTTTGGTGAGGAAGATTGGCCCTAAGCTAACATCTGTTGCCAATATTCTTCCTCCCCTCGCCCCCCTGCCCCCTACATAGTTGTGCATCCCAGTTGAAAGTCATCCTAGTTCTTCTATGTGGGATGCTGCCACAGCATGGCTTGATGAGCAGTATGTAGGTCTGCGCCCAGGATCTGAACAGGTGAACCCCAGGCCGCCAAAGCAGAACGCACAAACTTAACAACTTGGCCACGGGGCCAGCCCACAAAGGAGACTCTCTTTTATTCATATGGCTTATAAATGGGCATTCAGTAAATGCCTGATACTGACTACATCTTTATTCTTAAGTGGAGGCAATGGAGGCTCAAAGAGGTAAAAGATTAGCTTGAGGTCACTGGCAAGGATAGAGCCGGGACTAAATTTAGCACTCATAGCCCAGATTATAGCCTATATCATGTTGCCTCATATTATGAGAAGGAGAAAAGATGACATCTAAGGCACTGGTTCTCAACTGGAGACAATTTTACCCTTGATCCCCATCCAGGGGACATTTGCAACATCTAGAGACATTTTGGGTTGTTGTACCTTGGTGAAGGAGTGCTGCCGGCCATCTAGTGGGGAGACAGCAGGGATGTTAAACATCCTACAGTGCACAGGACAGCCCCCACAACAAAAAATTATCTGGCCTAAATAATGCCAGGGTCGAAAGACTCTCATCTAAAGCCAGCATTAACACCTTACTGTGAAAAGGGAGATATTTCAGGAACAGCAAGAAAGGGGTTGTAGGACGTGGGAGGCTGTGCACGTTTTCAAAGCAAGCCTTGATGAGAGAGAAGTTTCCAAGAGACAGTGGACTGTGGCTGTGACTGAGAAAGGGGTCTCCACCACCAGTACGCCTATGTGGTTTTCCCTGTCCCAGAAAGATTTTGGGTCACCAATGCTCCTAATTACTGGCTTGCACTTGGGTCTCTGTAGACTAAATTCTGGATTCTTCCTGAGATTTTTGGCTAGTAATTTTCCATTTTTATTAGGTTTCAAAAGCATTTTATTTCACTGGGGAAAAAAAAAAACTTTACCTTTAAGACAGAAGTAGTTGACATCAGAATTCTAAACTGTGATGGCATTAGTTGAAAAGCGTTTTTAGAATGCCATCAGTTTGAAAGGAAGGTCTGTTTAATCTCAAAGAGTTTCTATGCCGTTAAGACTCTTATTCTACTTGTATTTGAATAGACAACAATGTTTTGGAATCCTCATATTATTTCAAAGGCTTTAGAGATTTCATTAGCTAGCTAAACCAAACTTGGGAAAATATTATTTGGTTTCCCAAGAAAGTATTTCTCTCGTTGGAGTCTTTCTGTTTCTGTCAATAGGGTTAGAGAGTTGTCATTATAGTCTTCTTATTGGGGCTTTAGGATAGAGATGGGGTTTCATGGAGAAACAATACAGGGATGTAAAGACCTTATATAATTTCACATATCAGTTTTCCATGAAACCCTGTCTTGGCATAAATTTGCCCTTCTACCTTTGAGCTTCATAAAAAGGAGTTCATCATAAATATGTGCTTTGTGTGTACTGGAATGTGCTTGATTTTAATGGGAAAACTCAAGAAAGCAACTAAAGACTCTTTATGCCAAATAGGTTATGATACTGGCAATAGATTAAATAAAAATATTTGAATAGCTGCCTTCCAGATAGAATGTCACAATAGTTCCTTAGCACTTTGCATAAAGACCTTTTCTAAGTTCAAAGCCCCCTTGCTTTTCTGTTCTGTGGAACAAAAAGCTGGCTTCTCTCTTCTCAAAAATTCTTCAATTAGTTTATAGCGGGCTAAGCCTCAAATTTACTTTTATGCACTGCCTCCTTCAGTAAGGTCTCTCTTTTTCCCCATATTTCCCTTTCTGTGTGAGATTTGAAAGGGCTGTCCAGCGTTCCTAATCTTCCATCATCTTTCTCCATAGGCATCTGGCCACCAGAGACTGAGTATTCCACACCTTCAGAAACTATTCAGATAACGGCAACATTATTAGGATAGACATTAAGATTATCACCACTGTCTCCAAATAGTGAAATCCTCAAGTAAACTGGGGACATTTTCTAGGTTTGGATGATGACACTCATGTTAGCACATTCTCCCTCCACCAAGTACAATCTTTCCCTTGGGAGCTCTAGCTTCAGCAACATCTCGTGGCGGGACAAATGCAATTTTATTCCTCCTTTTGTCTTCAGAATATTTTTTAAACTTATGATTCCATTTTTAAACAAAGATCTTATTTTTTCTTTTCTATGGAAAATTAGGGTCCTTCTCTGAACCATAAAATTATCTTTCTCTAAAATGTATTTAAATTAGACACATTAAAACATACCGCGTGTTCTTTTAGTTTTTCTTTCTTTTAGGTTTCCAGGGGACCACGAAGAAATCCTTAGGGCTAGTTAGTGTCTAACGGTATCAGTGAGGAACCTGATGCCCAGAGAGATAAAGCAAGTTGGCCAAGGACTCACAGGTAGCCGTTTATAGTGTAGGAGGCTAGTTTCTGCTCAAGTTACAGGACTAGTAAACCAATGAATAGATCTGGTAACGGAGGACACCCATCATCATGCGTTCCCTAGAACTTTTAGCCCTTCAAGGTCAACGGGGAGGCTCATAACAGCAATCTAATTAGGTGAGATCCAGAAAAATATTTCACAAGCTTTCCTCTGTATGAACTGCAACACTAGGGGGCGCCCTCCAGGACAAAGGAAATTAACGTCTTGCTTTATGATTGCTTGTCATCCATCCCACAGCTGGACGTGTCACTTCCTAACTCATTTGTGTCTCAGTTTCACCGAAATCTAAAGAAAGCTATGAAAGACCTATAATTTTTCGAAAATTTAATTTAGACTTTCAGTGTTCAAGTGGGATAAAAAGGAGCTTGGCTCCTTAGAACTAGCTACATCGGCATGAACCTCTGAAGAGGTACAAAGGGAAGCTGTGAATCTAGCACAGCAGAGCGCCTACGGTCCGCCCTTTACTTTCCACTCACCACCCCAGCCCCAAATGGCCAAAGTTCCATCCTCCCGTCATCCCGCGCGTCAGTAAGTAAGTTCATCAGACGTCCCTTGTTTTCTTTTTAGACTGTGAGACTGAAGTTAGGCTGGAATTAATGGTTAACAGCTGATGTTTGAGAGTGTGGTTAAGAGCAGCTCTGACTCACAGCACACTAAATGTGACTTTGCCCAAGCGCTAAGGTGCACAGGCAGATTCAAGTTCTCTAGTCACTTGTTTGAATATATAGTAAAATAAGAGGAAAAAATTTAATGTATTGACAAAGCAATCTACTCTACCAGGGTATATTTTTGACATGCAAAGGTTTTAAGGACTTTCACAGACATGCTGTACAAAGAGACAAGGTTACACAACATTGGGAACCAGTAAAAGTAAATATTAAAGTTAAGGGAACATTACCTGCACAAGCTCGCTTAGAGGATGAAGACCATTTTGGAAGAAGAAAAACACTCTTACTAAGAATTTCAGCAAACAAGGTGTTTTCAGGTATGATTTCAAAAATTATTATTTAAGATTTCTCTCAGGCAATTATTCCTCGAAGTGCCTTTTTCCATCATGGAGGTGGGGGCGGGGGGGGGGGGGTTTAAAAAGTTTTACAAAGAGAATGATTAGTTTTTAAAATTTGTCTGAGTGAACATTTTAGCAGTTTTTAGTTAATATCCGTAGCCAATTTGAGAGGAGATGCAGAATGAAAGAAGAGTAATAGTCTGTGCTCAATAACAAGGATTTTACAAATTAAAAAGATATTCAAGAGCAATATTAAAAAATCAGAAGTCTTGGTTTGTCTCATTGATAGTTGGTTTTTCATAGAGCAGTTTAATACTTCATGGAGATAAGTATATTTACAGGTAACCAGGACAACCAAGTAATATATTTTCAGAAGAATTTTAAAAGGTGAAAACTTCACGAGTAGAAAATCATTTAGTGCTCTTTGATAGATATACAGAGACTTCAAAAATGGAAAGAAAGGAAATAAATTGCAAGAGAAGACAAAAATGGAAAAATACTGGGAGTGGGAGGGGTCAGATGAGAAATACCTGATTAATAGTAAGCTGGAGCCAGAGGAGAGAAAGGGGAGGAAGAAAACTCTCTCCTGTCAGTCCTGGGTTCTTCAGAACTATGAAGGTGTTGGACACCACACACACAGTCGCGCTGAGGAATGTTCTAGGATTTGGGGAAGATAAAATCCAGCATTAGGATAGGAGCTCTGTGAACACTATTGAATTAACTACTTCTCTCCCTCCTTATTTCTTGTAAACCCTGCTGTCAGTAAACTAATTATAAATTCACATTTTATGTTCTAAACACATGCACATTTTTCTTTTTGTAGGATGATTTTATTATATCAAATGGTACATTTCATTTTATTTGCCTCAGTTTCTGGTGGTAAGTAGAGCTTTATCTTCAGTATGGACTGGAAATAGCTTGGTTCTCTCACTTGTACTTTAGAAAAAAAGAGAGCATAAGCCCAGAGAGAGAAATCACGTTACAGTCCCCCATGTGGGAGAACGATTCCCACGCCATCCACTCCAGGGAGGGAAATAAAATGGTTTTATTTTTTGCTTAAGGCTCCAGGTGTTTTCAGAGCAGAAAAGGAAATTGAGGTGAAGGCATTATTCTTAATAATGGGAATCTATGTCTATATGTATATCCCTATTTGTTTGTATCTATATCTTCATCACATATTTAAATGATATTTAAAAGCAGAAGTCTTGACTCCCTTCACAGAGTCCCTTTTCTGTAAAGCAGTCAGTTTAATGCAACACACACAGACACACACAGACACTAGCAACTTTGGACTGAAAAATGTTACGTGAATATTCACACATAGTTTATGCATTTCAATAATTTAATTTTAATTCTTCATTCTACATCACATCCACCACATTTGTTTATAACTTACTTAACCGATATTCAGAAGAACACATCAGTACAAGTAATTTTAGCCCCTATGCTTGTTTTTTATTTAAAATGAGAGCTTAAGCATTCCTTTAAAAAGTAACTTAGATGTATTACACTTAATTTCTGCTACTGTTGCTAGTGTTTTATACACAGTAAAATTTTTCTGGCAAATGTGAAGAATGACAAATCTAGGTAAAGAGATTTAAAATAAAATAAATTCCAGTTAATGTGTTAAACTATACAGTTCATAATTTCTTTTTTCTTTGTAACAAGGCTGTTATCCAGCTCATTGCATTCCTCCATTGTCATCATTTTGAAATAGTATTGTTATTTTCTTGATAAAAAAGATCAGTGATAACTCAGCAGACTTTTCTCTCTTTTTTTTGGTGAAGAAGATTAGCCTTGAGCTATTATCTGTTGCCAATCTTCCTCTTTTTGCTCGAGGAAGATTGTAACTGAGCTAACATCTGTGCCAATCTTCCTCTATTTTGTATGTGGGACACTGCCACAGCATGGCTTGATGAGTGGTGTGTAGGTCTGCTTCCAGGATCTGAACCTCTGATCCTGGGCTGCTGAAGTGGAGTGCACAAACTTAATCACTATGCCACCAGGCCAGCCCCTCAATGGACATATTTTAAACACTGTACCCAGGACCGAATATATAATCTTTACATGTATATATGGAACATTTACAAAAATTGAGCACATTCAAGGCCCTAAGCAAGTCTCAACAAATTTTAAAAGATTGAAATTATACAAAGCATGTTATCCAGTCACGGTGGAATTAAGCTGAAAAATAACAGTAAGACCACTGGAAAATGCTCAAGTGTTTGAAAATTAAGTAACATCCTTTTAAATAAATATAAGTCAAAAAGAGATCACAATGAAAGCCAGAAAATATATTGAACTGAATGATAATGAAAATACAGCATATTGGGGTTGGCCTGGTGGCGCAGCAGTTAAGTTCGCATGTTCCACTTCTCGGTGGCCTGGGGTTCGCTGGTTCGGATCCTGGGTGTGGACATGGCACTGCTTGTCATACCGTGCTATGGTAGGCATCCCACATATAAAGTAGAGGAAGATGGGCACAGATGTTAGCCCAGAGCCAGGCTTCCTCAGCAAAAAGAGGGGGACTGGCAGTAGTTAGCTCAGGGCTAATCTTCCTCAAAAAAAAAAAAAAAGAAAAAAGAAAATACAACATATCAAAGCTTTTGTATGTAGCCGAATCAGTGCTGAGATAAAATATATAGACTTACAGGCATACATCAGGATACAGAAAAGGTAAAAATTAATGGTATAAGAATCCAGATCAAGAAGACAGAAAGAGAATAGCAAATTAAATGAAAAATAAACTAGAAGGAAGATAAAGAAAATTACAGAAGTTAATTTAATGTAAAACAAATATATACTAGACAAGTTCAACACAGTCACACTCTCCAACCCATTTTATAGGGTCAGTGTAAGCTTGATACCAAAACCTGACATTATGACATTATGACAAGCCACAGGCCTTTTTTCTTCATAAACATAGATGCAAACATCATAAATAAAATATTAGCAAACAATCCAGCAGTATGTTAGAAAAAATAAAAATAAAAAAGATGATTACATTGCCACAAAACTGGGTTTCCAGGAGTGAAAAGTTAGTTTAACATTCACAAATCAATAGATGCACCCAAAAGAAATGAAAGAAAAGACTCTAACAGGTATATTCATGAGAGCATTATTTGCAATAGCCAAAAGGTGGAAGCAACCCAAGTGCCCATCAACAGATGAACGGATAAACAAAATGTGAATATACGTAAAGTGAAGTATTAGCCTTAGAAAGGAAGGAAATGCTGACACATACTATGACATGGACTAACTTTGAAGATATCAAGCTAAGCGAAATAAACCAGTCACAAAAGAACAAATACTGTATGATTTCCCTTATATAAGTACGTAGAGTAGTCAATATCATAGATAGAAAGTAGGATGGTGGTTGCCACTGGTTGGGGGCAAGAGAGACCAGGAGTTATGTTTAATGGGTAGAGACTTAGTTGGGGAAGATGAAAAAGTTCTGGAGATGTATATGTACTACAATAAAAAATAAAATAATTTTAAAAATTAATAATGCAGAAAAAATTTTTGATAAAAATTTCATTCATGATAAAAACTCTTAGCAAACTGGAAATGGAAGGGAACTTTCCTCATCTGTTAAAGAATATCTTAAAATAAACAGACAAACAAAAATCCAAAGCAAAAATCTTGTTAAAGAATCTGTTAAAGAATATCTCAAAAATCTGTTAAAGAATATCTTAAAATAAACAGACAAACAAAAATCCAAAGCAAAAATCTTCAAGAGACCTAATACTCAATAGTGAAGTATTATTGGAAATTTTCTCTAGATATTGAGAATAAGACAAGAATTCCCACCATTGCTTGCATTAAACATGATATTGGAGGTCCTAGTCAGTGAGGTAAAGAAAGAAAAAGAAATAAAAAGTAAAAGACTAGAAGGAAATACCTGAATAACTTTTATGGTTCACAGATGATATGATTGTGTACCTAGAAAAATCCAAAATAACCAACATGTAAGTTATTTGAGCCAATAAATTACGTTAGCAAGAAGTCTGGAATACAAAGTCAAATACAAAAACAAGCATTTGTTAGTTTACAGAGAACAGATTAATCAGTTTTTACTGGTGCTAAGAAGCTGTATTTGGATTTTTTTTTTTAATTAGGGGTCTTTTTTCTTTTTTTTAAAGATTGGCATCTGAGCTAACATCTGCTGCCAATCTTCTCTTTTTTTACTTTCTTTCTTCTTCTTCTCCCCAAAGTCCCTAGTACATAGTTGTATATTCTAATTGTGGGTCCTTCTGGTTGTGCTATGTGGGATGCTGCCTCAGCGTGGCCTAATGAGTGGTGCTATGTCCGTGTCCAGGATCCGAACCGCCGAAACCCTGGACTGCTGGAGCGGAGTGCGCGAACTTAACCACCCAGCCATGGGGTGGCCCCATCAGTTGTACATTATTATTTGCCCATCACCATATAAATGTGTCCCTTTACCCCTTATGCCCATTCCTCAATCTCCTTCCCCTCTGTTCTCTTTGTCCATGTGTTTGTTTATTTTGCACATATAGTGCACATATATTTTGCACATATACAGTGTTTATCTTTCTCTGCGTGGCTTATTTCGCTTAACATAATACCCTGAAGGTCCATCCATGTTGTTGCAAATGGGGTCATTGTGTCTTTTTTATGGCTGAGTAGTATTCCATTGTGTATATATACCACATCTTTATCCAATCATCAGTCCATGGGCACTTGGGTTGCTTCCACGTCTTGGCTATTGTGAATAATGCTGCAATGAACATAGGGGTGCATAAGTCTCCTTGAATTGTTGATTTCAAGTTCTCTAGATAGATACTCAGTAGTGGGATAGCTGGGTTGTATGGTATTTCTACTTTTAATTTTTTGAGACATCTCCATGCTGTTTTCCATAGTAGCTGCACCAGTTTGCATTCCCACTAGCAGCGTATGAGGGTTCCCTTTTCTCCACACCCTCTCCAACATGTGTTATCTTTTGTCTTGGTGGTTATAGCCATTCTAATGAGCATAAGGTGATATCTCATTGTAGTTTTGATTTGCATTTCTTGATGATTAGTGATGCTGAACATCTTTTCATGTGCCTATTGGCTATCTGTATATCTTCTTTGGAAAAACATCTGTTCATATACTCTGCCCATTTTTTGTTGTTGTCGTTCAGTTGTGTAAGTTCTTTATATATTTTGGAGATTAACCCCTTGTCAGATACATGATTTGCAAATATTTTCTCCCAGTTGGTGTGTTCTCTTTTCATTTTGTTCCTGGTTTCCTTTGCCTTGCAGAAGCTCTTTGTCTGATAAAGTCCCACTTTTTTATTTTTTATTTTGTTTTCCTTGACCTAGTAGACATAGTATTTGAAAAGATCCTTCTAAGACTGATGTCAAAGAGTGTACTGCCTGTATTTTCATTTAGGAGTTTTATGGTTTCAGGTCTTACCTTCAAGTCTTTGATCCACTTTGAGTTAATTTTTGTGCATGGTGTAACATAATTTTCTAATTTCATTTTCTTGCATGTGGCTGTCCAGTTTTCCCAAAACCATTTATTGAAGAGACTTTCCCTTCTCCATTGTATATGTTCTTGGCTCCTTTGTTGAAGATTAACTGTCTGTAGCTGTGTGGCTTTATTTCTAGGCTTTCACTTCTGTTCCATTGATCTGTGTGTCTTTTTTTTTTTTGTACAAGTATCGTGCTGTTTTGATTACTATAGCTTTGTAGTATGTTTTGAAGTCAGAGATTGTGATGCCTCCAGCTTTGTTCTTTTTTCTCAGGATTGCTTTAGCTATTCAGGGTCTTTCGTTGCCTCGCAAAGGGAATATTTTGAGGTGAGAACAGACTCTCCATCAATGGGAGGCTGCCATGCGGTCTGTTGGAAGCAACACAGAACTTGGGGAGATGAGGCAGTTTTTTATGTTCTCAGTCATTCTTGGCGGTTAGCTGCCAATTTGGGAGAAAATCCCATGACATATGGAGGTGATAGTTGGGTAGCTTAGTAGGCATATATGGTGAATTTTTGAGGCTAGTCTTTGGCAAGATCCTTGACTCTCTCTTCTCCCATGAATCCCTTTGGCAGTTTAGTGAATACTCTGGACTCCAACTGATGAATATTTTTAAAGGCATAATGTAAAAATACGTGGAATTACCAAGGAAATCAATCATATTGAAATATAGTTAGTTAAAATGTGAAAAAAAAGTGATATAAAAATAGGTGCACTTCTTATTAACATACTATGCAACAAGATTTAGTGGTGGGCCTAAAGCTAAATAGTAATAATTGCCACCAAACCAGTAATGAGGGATAATGATATTTTGAGATATCTGCACCTGTAGAGTTTTCTTTTTAAATCTGTGATTTTTTAAAGACCACGTCACAGATACTATAAACGTGAATGTGGTTGGTTGCTTACATTAACAATAGAAGGTAATGCCATATTTCCGTTAGAGGTTAGTGAAAATAAAGGTAAAATTTTCCACCGTCCACTCCACGGACTACCTAAATCCTATAAGCCTCTACTGACAGTTTTGACTGCTTTGTACCTACATATGTTCCCACCCATTTATTGGTATGCTGGTGGTTACTACAATAAATATTTGAGTTGTATTTTATTCTGCCCAAAGTATTTTCATTTATGTTATGTATACATATTTATATATATATACAAGCATATGTATTTTTTGTTGTATATATGTATATTTAATATTAAGAGGATCAAAGGCTATATAGTAGTACTTCTCAATGAGAATATACCAAGATGAAAAACTACAGCCTTTTATTCAATGACTAAATAATAATGACCCAAATAATGGCCAAATCTGGAATATTAGATATCTCTTTTTAGAAACAGAAAAGATTTCATGCTTTTAGTTTTAACTTATATATGGTTTCAGGTGAAGGAGATTCAGTTATTTTTCTGAGATCCTAAAGTTTCTGTGACTAAACCGCCCATTTTAAATAATGAGGTGATGTACATTACCACATCCAGGGCCACTGAATGCTACTGGAAAATGATCACTGTGAAGCCTTTGTTTCATGTGAACATAGAGTCTGGACAAAGGAGCAAAGGCGAAAAGGAAAAGCAGGAAGTCTGTTCTGGACTTGGATGGGATCCCAAAGAGCCTCTTTTGCCAATAAAGATCTGAGGAATGATTCAATTCCCCACAAAGCAGTGTTTTTCCAAGAGCAGTGATTTCCAAGAGAATCACTCATAAGCAGTGCCATCGAGGTACATGCGCCATTTTGTGATTTTCTTTTCTCTTTGAGGCTGCTTATCCAATAAACTAATAGTGAAGTATGGATTGCTCTGATTTGCAAGTTCACGCGTATTTTCTGTTAAGCAGACCTACTTCTCTCGCTTTTGTGAGATTATTACCTAGTTAGACATGCCTGCTAAAATCCAAAATAATGCGTGCTGTGCATTACATCACAGAATGTGTGACTAAGCTGTTCAAAGATATCTACTTTCAAGGAGGAGACATTACTACTGTTTTCACGCCAAGCGCCAAGCACTGCCAAGTTGTCTGCACGCACCACCCAAGGTGTTTGCTCTTCACTTTTATAGCAGAATCATCACCTGAAGATCCTACCAAATGGTAAATATTCGCATTTCTACATAAAAGAAATAGATGCTGTGTGATGATTACCTACTAATCAATTTCCATCTCTGTTTTATAAAATGTAATGTTAACAATTGGAAAATATATTGTCCTTCAATTGAAATATTAAATATTACAGAAAAAAGATGGTATGTAGGCAGGTCAGGGAGAAACAGACATGCCTCTCAGTGAGGACTTCCTCTCTTGTGGTCTTGTTATTAATTGTACACTTATCTCTTATTTCTTGCTACTTTTATGCCTCTTAATCTTTGCTTTTTGGTTGATTGTTGATATTATTTACACTGGTGTTTTTCCCTCAACTATTTTATTAGACAAATTTAAATGTTTTTAAAGATAATTTGAAAGAATAATACAATGATCCCCTGTCAACCCCAAGAACTTTTGCCATTTGTACCTTGCGTATCTATATACAGTCACACGTCCCCTAATGACAGGGATACATTCTAAGAAATGTGTTGTGAGGCGATTTCGTTGTTGTTTGAACATCATAGTGTGTACTTACACAAACCTAACTGGTTTAGCCTACGAAACACGTAGGCCACATGATGCTAATCTTATGGGACCACCATCCTATATGTGGTCTGTCGTTGACCAAAACGTCGTTATGTGGCGCCTGACTGTATGTGTATGTGTTTAACCATTTGAAATAATTTGAAAACATCATAATGCTTCACCCCTACATATTTCAACATACGTTATCCTACACAAGAGACTTTCAAAATTTTTGAAGAATCCCTTTAGATCATCTCAATTGTCCCCAAATGTAATTTATAGCTACTAAGCAGAATCTTGTGAAGATTCACAAATTGCCTGTGGTGGTTTTGTCTCTATAGTCATATTTTTAAAAAAATTCAAGAACATTCCACCCACCACTTTTGTTTCCATAAAAAGCTTGAAAATTTAATAATAAAGCTTTACTATACAATTAAGCTATCAACATCTTTGTGTATTATTGCTGCATTTATAGATATTTACGTAGTACCTTGAACTTATAAAATTTACTACTCTAGAATCTACAACAGAGATTGGCAAACTTTTTCTT